>NW_016107396.1:1985661-2105336 GCF_001604975.1 Cebus imitator
TTTCCTTCGCTTGTGAAGCTTAGTTTGGCTGGATGTAAAATTCTGGGTTGAAAGTTTTTTTCTTTAAGGATGTTGAATATTGGCCCCCACTCTCTTCTGGCTTGTAGGGTTTCTACTGAGAGATCTGCTGTGAGTCTGATGGGCTTCCCTTTATGGGTGACCTGACCTTTCTCTCTGAGAACACCACAAAAATATTCCTCAAGAAGACCAACCTCAAGGCACATAATCGCCAGATTCACCAGGGTTGAAATGAAAGAGAAAATACTGTGGGCAGCCAGTGAGATGGTATCTCAATGTAGTTTTGATTTGCATTTCTCTAATGACCAGTGATGATGAGCATTTTTTCATGTTTGTTGGCCTCATATATGTCTTCTATTGAAAAGTGTCTGTCTGTTACCTTCGCCTACTTTTGGATGGGTTTGTTTTTTTCTTGTAAATCTGTTTTAGTTCTTTGTAGATTCTTGATATTAGCCCTTTGTTAGATGGGTGGATTGCAAAAATTTTTTCCCATCCAGTTGGTTGCCGATTCACTCTAAAGACTGTTTCTTTTGCTGTGCAGAGGCTATGGAGTTTGATTAGGTCCCATTTGTCTATTTTGGCTTTTGTTGCCAATGCTTTTGGTGTTTTAGTCATGAAGTCATTGCCTATGCCTATGTCCTGAATGGTATTGCCTAGGTTTTCTTCTAGGGTTTTTATCATGTTAGGCCTTATGTTTAAGTCTTTAATCCATCTGGAGTTAATTTTAGTGTAAGGTGTTAGGAAGGGGTCCAGTTTCTGCTTTCCACACATGGCTAGCCAGTTTCCCCAACACCATTTATTAAACAGGGAATCCTTTCCTCATTACTTGTTTTCGTCTGGTTGGTCAAAAATCAGGTGGTTGTAGATCTGTGGGGTTGCCTCCAAGGCCTCTGTTCTGTTCCATTGGTCTATAGCTCTGTTTTGGTACCAGTACCATGCTTTTTTGTTTACTGTAGCCTTGTAGTATAGTTTGAAGTCAGGTAGCATACTTCCAGCTTTGTTGTTTTTGCTTAGGATTGTCTTGGCTATGCAGACTCTCTTTTGATTCCATATGAAATTTAAGGCAGTTTTTTCCAGTTCTGTGAAGAAGGTCATTGGTAGCTTGATGGGGATAGCATTGAATCTATAAATTACTTTGGGCAGTATGGCCATTTTCATGATATTGATTCTTCCTAACCATGAGCATGGAATATTTCTCCATCTGTTTGTGTCCTCTCTTATTTCCTTGATCAGTGGTTTGTAGTTCTCCTTGAAGAGGTCCTTTACATCCTTTGTTAGCTGTATTCCTAGGTATTTTATTCTCTTTCTGGCAATTGTGAATGGCAGTTCATTCTTGATTTGGCTCTCTGTTAGTCTGTTATTGGTGTATAGGAATGCTTGTAATTTCTGCACATTGATTTTGTATCCTGAGACTTTGATGAAGTTGCTTATCAGCTTCAGGAGATTTTGGGCTGAGATGATAGGGCCTTCTAAATACACAATCATGTCGTCTGCAAAGAGAGACAATTTGACTTCCTCCTTTCCTAATTGAATACCCTTTATTTATTTTTTTTCTTGGCTAGTTGCTCTGGCTAGAGCTTCCAATACTATATTGAATAAGACTAGTGAGAGAGGGCATCCTTGTCTACTGCCGGATTTCAAAGGGAATGTTTCCAGGTTTTTCCCATTCAATATGATATTGGCTGTAGGTTTGTCATAAATAGCTTTTATTATTTTGAGATATGTTCCTTCAATACCTAGTTTATTAAGAGTTTTTGGCATAAAGTGCTGCTGAATTTTGTCAAAGGCCTTCTTTGCATCTATTGAGATAATCATGTGATTTTTGTCTTTGGTTCTGTTTACATGGTGGATTACATTTATGGACTTGTGTATGTTGAACCAGCCTTGCATCCCCAGGATGAAGCCTATTTGATTGTGATGGATAAACTTTTTGATGTGCTGTTGTAATCGGTTTGCCAGTGTTTTATTGAAGATTTTTGCATCTATGCTCATCATGGATATCGGCCTGAAGTTTTCTTTTCTTCTTGAGTCTGTGCCAGGTTTTGGTATCAGGATGATGTTGGTCTCATAAAATGATTTGGGAAGGATTCCCTCTTTTTGTATTGTTTGGAATAGTTTCAGAAGGAATGGTACCAACTCCTCTTTGTACATCTGGAAGAATTCAGCTGTGAATCCATCTGAACCTGGACTTTTTTAGTTGGTAGGCTATTAATTGCTGACTCAACTTTAGCCCTTGTTATCGGTCTGTTCAAGGTTTCAACTTCTTCCTGGCTTCGTCTTGGGAGGATTCAAGTGTCCAGGAATTTATGCATTTCATCTTGGTTTACTGGTTTATGTGCATAGAGTTGTTTGTAGGAATCTCTGATGGTAGTTTGTATTTCTGTGGAATTGGTGGTGATATCCCCTTTATCATTTTTTATTGCATCTATGTGATTCTTCTCCCTTTTCTTTTTTATTAATCTGGCTAGTGGTCTGTCTATTTTGTTTATCTTTTCAAAAAACCAGCTCCTGGATTTATTGATTTTTTGAAGGGTTTTTTGTGTCTCTGTCTCCTTCAGCTCTGCTCTGATCTTAGTTATTTCTTGTCTTCTGCTAGCATTTGAGTTTTTTGATCTTACTCCTCTAGCTCTCTCAATTTTGATGATAGGGTGTTGATTTTAGATTTTTCCTTGCTTCTCATGTCATCATTTGTTGCTATTAATTTCCCTCTAGACACCGCTTTAAATGTGTCCCAGAGATTTTGGTAAGTTGTGTCTTCATTCTCGTTGGTTTCAAAGAACATCTTTATTTCTGCCTTCATTTCATTGTTTATCCAGTTGACATTCAGGAGCCAGTTGTTCAGTTTCCATGAGGTTGTGCAGTTCTGAGTTAGTTTCTTAATTCTGAGTTCTAATGTGATTGCCCTGTGGTCTGAGAGAGTGTTTGTCATGATTTCCATTCTTTTGCATTTGCTGAGGCATGATTTACTTCCAATTATGTGGTCAATTTTAGGGTAGGTGCAATGCAGTGCTAAGAAGAATGTAGATTCTGTGGATTTGGGGTGGAGGTTTCTGTAGATGTCTATTTGGTCCTCTTGGTCCAGATCTGAGTTCAAGTCCTGGATATCCTTGTTAATTTTCTGTCTCATTCATCTGCCTAATATTGACAGCAGAGTGTTAAAGTCTCCCTCTATTATTGTGTGGGAGTCGAAGTCTCTTTGTAGGTCTGAAGAACTTGCTTTATATACCTAGGTGTGTCTGTATTGGGTGTGTATATATTTAGGATCATTAGTTCTTCTTGATGGATTGATCCTTTTACCATTATGTAATGCCCTTCTTTGTCTCTTTTGATCTTTGTTGGTTTAAAGTTCATTTTATCAGGTACTAGGATTGCAACTCCTGCTTTTTTTTTGCTCTCCATTTGCTTGATAAATCTTCCTCCCTGCCTTTATTTTTAGCCTATGTGTGTCCTTGCATGTGAAATGGGTTTCCTGAATACAGCACACTGATGGGTCTTGATTTTTTATCTAGTTCTCCAGTCTGTCTTTTGATTAGAGCATTTAGCCCATTTACATTTAAGGTTAATATTCTTAAGTGTCAATTTGATCCTGCCATTTTGATGCTAGCTGGCTGTTTTTCTCATTAGTTGAAGCAGTTTCTTCATTGTGTCAATGCTCTTTACCATTTGGTACTTTTTTGGAGTTGCTGATACTGGTTGTTCCTTTCCTTGTTTAGTGCTTCTTTCAGGAGCTCTTTTAAGGCAGGCCTGGTAGTGACAAAATCTCTTAGCAATTGCTTGTCCATAAAGGATTTTATTTATCCTTCACTTCTGAAGCTTAGTTTGCCTGGATATGAAATGCTAGGTTGAAAGTTCTTTTCTTTAAGGATGTTGAATACTGGTCCCCACTCTATTCTGGCTTGTAGGGTTTCTGCCAAAAGTTCTGTTGTGAGTCTGATGGGCTTCCCTTTGTGGATAACCTGACCTTTCTCTCTGGCTGCCCTTAGCATTTTTTCCTCCATTTCAACCCTGGTGAATCTGATGATTATGTGCCTTGGGGTTGCTCTTCTTGAGGAATCTTTGTGGTGTTCTCTGTATTTCCTGAATTTGAATGGTGGCCTGCCTTGCTAGGTTGTGGAAGTTCTCCTGGATAATATCCTGAAGAGTGTTTTCCAGCTTGGATTCATTCTCTCCATCACATTCAGGTACATGTATCAAACGTAGATAAGGTCTTTTCACATAATCCCATATTTCTTGGAGGCTTTGTTCATTTCTTTTTACTCTTTTTTCTCTAATCTTACCTTCTCATTTTATTTCATTGAGTTGATCTTCAATCTCTGATATCCTTTCTTCTATTCGGCTATTGAAACTTGTGTATGCTTCTCAAAGTTCTCATGCTGTGTTTTCCACCTCCATCAGGTCATTTATATTCTTCTCTAAGCTGTTTATTCTAGTTAGCATTTCATCTAACTTTTTTTCAGCATTGTTAGTTTCTTTGCATTGGGTTAGCACATGTTCTTTTACCTCTGAGAATTTTATTACCCACCTTCTGAAGCCTGTTCTTGTCAATTCATCAGATTCATTCTCCATCCAGCTTTGATCCCTAACTGGTGAGGAGTTGCCATCCCTTGGAGGAGGAGAGACATTCTGGTTTTTGGTGTTTTCATCCTTTTATGTGTGGTTCTTCCCATCTTAGTGGCTTTATCTACCTGTGGTCTTTGTAGTTGGTGACTTTCGGTTGGGGTCTTTGAGTGAATGTCCTTTTTGTTGATGTTGAAGCTATTTCTTTCTGTTTCTTAGTTTTCCTTCTAATAGTCAGGCCCTTCTGCTGCAGGACTGCTGGAGGTTCACTCCAGACCCTGCTTTCGTGGGCATCACCCATGGGGGCCGCAGAATGGTAAGAGTTGCTGCTGGTTTCTTCTTCTGTTGTCTTCATCCCAGAAGGGTACCTGCTGGATGTTGGCCTGAGCTCTCCTTTATGAGGTGTCTCTTTGGGTATACAGGGGTCAGGGAGCTGCTCGAGGAGGCAGTCTGTCCCTTATAGGAGCTCAAGTGCTGTGCTGGGAGCTCCATTTTTCTGTGCAGAACTGCTGGGCAGGTACCTTTAAGTCTGCTGCAGCGAAACTTATAACCGCCTCTTTTCCCAGGTGCTCTGACCTAGGAAGGTCTACTTTATTTATAAGTTCCTGATGTGCTGCTGCCTTTTTTCAGAGATGCCGTGCCCTGCAAGCGTAGTCTAGTCACAGTCTGCCAGCAGAGGTGTTGCTGAGCTGCTGAAGGCTCTGCCCAGCTGTTTTGTGAACTGCCTCAGTATTGGCGGACTGACTTGGTATTGGAAGATGCCCTTCCCCTCACTGAGCTGGACCATCCTGTGTCCAGCTGCGCTTGCTGTGACACTCTCAATCCAGAGCGTTTCAGATTGTTTGTTTTGTGGGAGTGGTACCTGCCAAGCCAGATCACCTGGCTTCCTGTCTCAGCCCTCTCCCTTTCAGTTGAATGGGCTTCTCTCTCTCCCAGGCCTTCCACACGCCAGTTGAAATGCTGCCCAGATTTGTGCGAGTTTCTGTGCGCCAACCCATGGCACCAGCTGAAACAGCTGTGCTGAAAACTCATGGCTCTTTTTGGCCCAGGAATCTCCTGGTCTGTGGGCATTGAAAACTCATTTGGAAATTTGGTGATCACTCACCCTCGGCATTGTTCTTTCTGGGAACTGCACTCCAGAGCTGTTCCTATTTGGCCATCTTGGATCCTCACCAGTATTAAACTTTCTACATAAAATAGAGAGCAATTTTTCTTTAAAAAGCACATTTTACTTTTATTGTTTGGCTACAAAATCAGTGTAAGAAATAAATGTTGTGCATGTCAAAGTTCTTCCATTGTGAGAGTGCTTATCTTTGATTTTCATTCACAAAAGAGTAAGATAGTGTGGATAAATATTGTAAAGAAATCACTGAAAGAAAAGATTGACAGAGATATGATATTAAGAAATTTATTAATGAAAGAATAATTTTTGAGGAGTTCTTTTTTTAACTATATCATGGAAAATCTCCTGAAACATTATATGTTATTTGCAATGTACATGTTCCTTTGCAGTTGGTAGTTTTTGCCTAGGATACCAGGCATGTCTATCACAGGAAGTATTTATATACCAGACCATAAGTATATTTCATTATTTAATACTGTGCCTGATGCAAAGTAGCTGCTCAAGAAATGTTTCTTGAATGAGTCAATTTCTTTTCCTGCTACCCTTCAGTCCCATCTCAACTCTCCTCCCAGACCTTGTCTAGGTTGCTTATAACAAAACATTTTATTGAGTACTTCTCAAATCTCACACATAGGATACTTTTTATGTACATTTAATTATGGCACAAACTATTTAGATTTTTATTACTTTCCACTTTACAGGTGTTAAAACTGAGGCTCAGAGAGATTAACTTCCCCAAAGTCAAAGTTATCTCTCTGTCTCTAATCTGATGCTCTTCTGTTCACCCTTCTTGCAGCTGCCAGATTAATCTTCCTAAATCCAGTTTGACCACTTCATCCAATGAGTGAAATCTTTCTGTAGCTCTTACAAACTTCAGAGTAAAATTCAAACTCCTTAATGTAGAATAAATATGTTTTGTAATTTGGCCTTTGCCTTATCTTTCTTTATTCCTTCATCAAAACTCTGAGGTGGATATTTTATGATACTTTCATGTCTGTTTCAAACTTCTTGTGGTTTCTTATTAATGGCCAGATTTTAATTCCTTTTTACCTCTACATATATTGTTTCTTCTGATTGAAATTTTCCTCTACTTTTCTTCATTTGGCCAATGCCTGTTTATAAATACCTCTACCAGAACTATTTCAAATTTTCCCAAATGATACTATTATTTTAAAAGTGAAAACCATGATGAATTTGTTTTGTTCCAGCATGTATTGATTTAAGGTGACTCATGGGCAAATCTCTACCTATTAGAACTGGCTGTAAGAATTACTAAGTTTTCTCTCCACATCCAAGACAGAGCCGTTGATATAATAATTAGGCTACTCTCCTTTAGTTAGGTTTTAGGAGCAAAGAAAAAAAATAAGCCCCACAGTCTTGGGGAAGATAAGCCATTGAGGAAAGACCCACCTTCTGATGGGCTGGGTACAAGAAAGCGATGGGGACATAGCTCCACATATGGGTGGGATTGTGACAGCTGGGTTTTCCTTCTAGCCAGGTAGTCTTTCCTGAAGGACACAGGGCTTGGCAGGCCTTATCATATACAGGAAGCTTGACTCAAAATTAGAGTCCAAAATCATGAAGACAAGTTAAGACCCTCTCTCTAGACATGCCCAGGACCTTTTCTTTATTTGTACTCTTAAAATCAAGAATGAAGTACAGTGACTTAGCCATGTCAGTCTTTTGCAATCTGGAAGCTCAGATGTGACTTGATTTTATTATAATTCTTTTAAATTTGAGCTACTGCCAAATAAGCATCCTCTGTTCAATACTGGCTATTGTGAATAAAGGGTCTCCTGAGCCAATGAGTGAGTAGCTTCTCTTTATTAGAACAAGGACTATTATAATAAAGAAAACGTCAACATATTCAAGAGTGCAAAAAGAGTCTCCATAGAGCAAAAGCACATTGCATCTCGAAGATCTATGCAGATAAACTTACCTTATGATGAGTGAGTTAATCAACTTGAGAGAACTCTTGAGATACTCATATGCCCACAGACTCCAAACTAATTATTTCTGGATTAAAAAAGCATGTATCAGGCAGTTATGTGAACAACGATATGAAGTGTAGGAAATGTATTCTTGTATATTTGATGGTGTTTGGCATAAAAAAGGAATTTATATCTGAGAGACAGAGCTAATAAAAACCATTGAACAAATTCCCAGAAAATGTGTGCGATCTGGGGAATACGGCAGGGAGCCAGCAAAGGACCAGGAACCCCTGCCCAGTGAGTCCAGTGTTTTCAAGTTATGTTGAGCTTTGCTTGAAGGTTTTTAGGCCAGATATGTTCCAGAAATTTGTCATGGAGCTTTTGTTCAATCATTTGGCTTTCACAAGAGCAAAGAGGTATTGAAACATCTAAGCTACCTGTACTTGACATCTGGAACCAAATTACAGTCACTACTGCCTTAGTACCTTGGAGCTTTTCTCAGCAGTTTTATTTTTATTATTATTATTATTTTTCCCATTTATTAATTTTATTGCATTTTAGGTTTTGGGGTACAGGTGAAGAACATGCAAAGTTGTTGCCTAGGTACACACGTGGCAGTGTGATTTGCTGCCTTCCTCCCCATCACCTACATCTGGCATTTCTCCCCTTGCTATCTCTCCCCAGCTCCCCACCCCCCACCCTCCCTCCCCCATTTCCCCCCAACCCACCCCAGTGTGTAGTGCTCCCCTCCCTGTGTCCATGTGTTCTCATTGTTCAACACCCACCTATGAGTGAGAACATGCGGTGTTTGATCTTCTGCTCTTCTGTCAGCTTGCTGAGAATGATGCCAACAAACATACGAAAAAATGCTCATCATCACTGGTCGTTAGAGAAATGCAAATCAAAACAACATTGAGATACCATCTCACGCCAGTTAGAATGGCGATCATTAAAAAATCTGGAGACAACAGATGCTGGAGAGGATGTGGAGAAATAGGAACACTTTTACACTGTTGGTGGGAGCGTAAATTAGTTCAACCATTGTGGAAGACAGTGTGGCGATTCCTCAAGGACCTAGAAATAGAAATTCCATTTGACCCAGCAGTTTTATTTTTTATTCCCTGTTCACTCTCCCCTTTGCCTTGTCCTGTGACTATATAGTTGTCTCCTATACAATACTGTGGCAGACGCTGTTGTAATGGGAAGCTCATTGCACTTGAGATGAGTGGTTATAACGCAAGGCCTGTGATCCAGGTATGATACTTACCTATTACCTTCTTTTTCTAACTGGCAGTAGTTAAAATAGAAAAAAAAATACACTGGATCATTAGCCTCCCTGGACTGAAAGAAACAGGGATGCCTCCCTATATTCTTCCTGTGCTAGCTGGGGTCTCCATGTGCAATGCTTTGTCTGTGGAGAAAGTAGGTACTTCCTAGTGTTTGCTTCTATCTTACTCATCACAGTGCCTTTTTCATGCTATAGTTACTGAACATATCTTTCACCAAGCTCCTTTGCTGACAAAACTCTCATCATTTTTGACCTTAAGGGTTCCTTATCCTTTTGAACTATAACCCCTACAGTGACCACAATTTAATATTAGGAGACCTCCACCCATCAAATGACATTATTTAGCATTTAAAACTTGCAAGGTACATCGCTAGGTGTTAGGGAGAGGTCCTAGTCTCTAGAAAGCTTTCCATCCAGGAGAAGAGAAGAACCAACAAAAGTAACAATCTAATAGATTGTCTCTCTGTTGACACCTTTACTATGAGTTCAGATATTGTCTAGGCCTTTTCTACCTTCCAAAGGCATTTTTTCCCTCCTACTCCTTCTAGACACTTTTGAATTGTTTTCCCTGATTTCACTGACAAACTTGCCTAAGGAGACACAGTGGAATATGAAGGCTGACTACAGGGACTTTGGATTTAGGCAGAAGTAGGTTTGGGTCACGTATGATGATAAAGAGATCTTTGTGTTTCAAAGATCTGTACCATACTGTAAGCCTTCAGACCTACTAATTACTTTAGCTAGAGGTTCGTACCAGCCTTTTTTTGTTTTAATTCAAGGTAATAAAAAGGAGATCTGAAGAGCCTGAGGGAAGATTGGGGTCCTTGGTTTGCACTCTCTGCTCCCTTGGGCCTATGGGTGAGAATGTGGATGTCTGGAGAATGGGGCAGAGAGAGGTAGGTGTCCTGAACTGCTGGAGCACAGTAGAATAGATTTCTTGCTTCGTGCTGCTGCCTCTGTGCCTCCAGCACCTGCTCTTAACCTCTGGGATCTTACTTCCACCCCAACTACTCCAGGCAGACTGTTCTTGCCATGAACAGTCTGTCTGCTTTCCTGTCCTAAATGTAGGTACTATTCATGGTTTGAGCCTCAGCTCTTTACTCTTCTCTTACTACATTATCTTCTTTGGAAATCTGTCTCACTACCAGATGGTAGGTTCAATGTGGTAAAGAATGACTGACAGAAAGTGAAACCACCCAAACTGTTCTTAGCCAAGGAGAATGCTTAGTGAGACCACAAAGATAGGACCAATGTTAGGCAATGGTTCTCAACCAACAGTGCACGTCAGAATTACCCAGGCAACTTTTTCTAAATACACAGACCATCTCATAGCCAGACTCCCTAGGAAAATAGTCTAGGCACGTGTATTTTTATGAAGCTTTCTCCCTAAGGTATGAAGCATGTTTCTGGTTAGAACTGCTGGCATAGAAGAATTTAAGCCCTGTTTAATGTATTTCCTCTCCGACTTTTTAAGTACTCTGCATTAAAGTTTGCCACTGGTGAACAAAAATAATACCTTTAGGTGACCAATCACAGAATAGTAAAGTATCTGAAAAGAATGATAGAAACAGATGAAAAGGCATAGTATGGGATGAAAAGGCTTGAATGATAAATAGTTGTTTTTGTCACAAAAATCAGACTACATCCAGTATGTGGGAGGAATCCAAAGGTTTACTAGATGTTCGAACGTATTAATTTTCAAGCAAACATCCATATCAGATGAATTGCAGCCTTTAAAGTGGTGCTTTCAAGGGTCAACATTTGAGGTAAACATTCCAACTTTTAGTGCCAGATACTGAGTTTGAATTTTTTTTTTTTTTTTTTTTTTCCCATTTATTTATTTTATTGTATTTTAGGTTTGGGGGTACATGTGAAGAACATGCAAAATTGTTGCATAGGAACACACATGGCAGTGTGATTTGCTACCTTCCTCCCCATCACCTACATCTGGCATTTCTCCCCCTGCAATCCCCCCCCAGCTCCAGGCTGACTGCATTTTAGGTCAAGTTGCAACTAACTCATCCCAGAATCCACCTATGTAGACATCTCTTACTAGACCTCATCTATATGTGAATATAATACAAAGCAGCTAGAAAATTATCTGATATCTTCAAATACTTGCATACGGATGATAGAGAGAACACAATTGAGACTGCAGAAGTGGGATAAATAAGTGGATGTTACAGAAAAATTTGTGACTCAGTATAACTAGCAGTCAAAGCTGTTTAAGCATAGAATGAGCTGGCACCCAAGGCTTTTAGTTGCTTGACACTGAGGGCATCGGAGCGAACACACGTGGAGACTTGCAGGGATGTGTGAGAGGAGGGAGTATGGCAATACTTGGTCTCAAGTGTGGTGTCAGTAGGGGTGTGGGCTATGGGTCAGAAAAATGAGAGGGAGAGAGAGATGTGGCTGCTATACCCAAGCATCTTCTCTCGGAATGATGCTTTACAGATCCTGAGATACCCCTGGCTCCTTGCTATGTGTTCTCTCTCCCTGATGGTAGAGGCAGAACTGATCTGTCTATTCTTCTGACCTCCAGTGAACCTTACAATTTGAAAGACCATCTTACAATTCCTAGTTTCCCAATGCTCTGGCACCAACTCTGATACCACACCACCTCTCTCATCACCAACTGCCCAAGGCCACAATCCCACCCGTTTATTCATCTCAGAAACAAACCTGTACTTCACATGACATATATAGATTGTTATTTTGCTTTTATTCACCAATGCAACATCAAACGTTTGTTTTCCCAGAAGTGTGTAAATGGACTGAATAGAATTGAAGAGCCTTTGCCAACATCAGGAAATATTCTTTATTGTTTTCTTTCAATCTGCAAGGCACTGACGCTGTCAAACTAGATTAACACGTCAGCAAGGAATTACTGTTAGCAAGCCTTCTTACTTGTCACACAAATCCCTGATCTCTGTGGGGTTTGATGATTTATTTCGGAATTTGTTGGCATGTTTTCTGGTAGAGGTGGATCTCTACATACAATTAGATGTGTTTCTGATGTCCAAGGTGTAAAGCAATTATCTGTACTGTATCTAGTATTTTCCTACTCACTTTTATAGAAGTGTTTCTCCACAAGAAATAAAAGGATTCAATGTACAATGAAATTTACTTTTAAGACTCCAAGCATCACCTTTAGAAGCACTCTCTCCTTACCATTGTTTATTACATTTAGTTCTTCATAGAGCCTGACCTTATAGGAAATAAATGAAATAAACAAAACATTACACAATGAATCAACTACATTAGAGCTCCGATCTCAGCCTACCTTTTTTCTTACTGTATGATTTTGTAATTAACTTCTCAGTTTCCCCATCTTAAATGCAAAGATAATAACATCTACCTAGTAGTGTTGCTGTGAGGATAAAATGAGGTAAATTATGTAAAGCCCTTAGCATGGGGTCTGGTATTTGAGAAATATTATCTTCTTTTCCTTGTCCCTACTTTATTAAATGGGGTCGACTTCCTCCTTGGTCATTATTTCAGATTAAAAATAGCTGGAGAAATTGCATAGACATAATTTTCAGATGAGTTAGCCCAGGGGTCCCCAACCCCTGGGCTGCAAACTGCTGCCAGTCTGTGACCTGTTGTTAGGAACTGGGCAGCACAGCAGGAGGTGACCAGCTGGAGGGCAAGTATCACCACCTGAGCTCCCCCTCCTGTCAGATCACTGGCTGCATTAGATTCTCAGTGGAGCACGAATCCTATTGTGAACTGCGCATATAGGGATCTAGGTTTGCACACCCCTTATGAGAATATAACGTCTGGTGATCTGAGGAGGAACAGTTTCATCCCAAAACCATCCCTGCCCCATCCTGTGGAATAATTGTCTTCCGCAAAACCGGTCCCTAGTGCCAAAAAGGTTGGAGGACCTCTGACTTAGGCAATGTCAACAGTATCTGATTTATAAGGATGATAGATCCAACCCTTCAAAGAGATGTTACCCCACTATGGTTTGTAGAAGCTGACTGGTAATATTCCAAGGATCTCTAACCTGATTGAGACAAGGAAACTACAAAGACATTTGTGTTACTCCCCAAGCTAACATAGAGTTTCTGTGGATACTTACATGACAGTGTGTTCAAAGATACGATGTTTAAAACCAAGCACCAGCCACATCCCTGTCATATTGTCATCCAAAAGATTCATCCCAACCTGTGCAAGGGAGTAGATGCAATATATTTTTGAGAAGAAGCTTGGTTCTTCTCGCCCCTCTTTTGGCTGCAAAAAGTTTTCATTTAGTTTATTTTTAAAATTTACTTTTAAACGTATCTCATGTATTATAAGTGCTATAGAACTTAAGGAATCAAATAGTCCAATAAGTCGTATTGACTAAACCTTGCAGCCCCTAAATCCTAGCTCCCTCCTGCTCCTCAGAGACAGATTTGTTCACATCTTTAATTAGGCATCTCCCAGCTGCTACATTAAAAGTTATAATTTTAAAAAAGTTAGGGATCATATAAGAACGACTTTGTATGGAAGATTATTTTCTCTTGCGCCTACCTTATATACCTCCCCACCTGCTGGTATAGACATAACAGAGTTTATTTATATTAATATTTGCTGTTTAAATGAGTATAAATGTGTAGATGATGTTGATAGCTGAGCTATGCAGTATACTAGGCTTGCCATTCCTTTCTTGAAGACACTTTATTTTCCCTGTATAATTGTGCGAGGGTTTTTGCTTGTTGTGATTTTTTACCTTCTTTAGACCCTGTTTTCTTCAAACTGCTTCCTCCCCTCTCCCCGCCGCATTTTGGCCACAATTTTTCACAACTGATGCCCTCCTTCAAACCCACTAGAATGCTGGAGGGGCATTGGGCTTGTCAACTTTAGTCTTCAGTGGAGAAGCAGCTGGCTGGGACATTCTTTTGAGACTTGGATGTCTTAGCCATAAATGTTTTCCCTGCAGGTAATTAAATTAAGAGACATCTTTTCTAGTCTCATGCTAAATGTGTCGACGCTGTTCTTTACATAAATCGTATTTAATCCTGTTTCCCTAAAGCAGTGCCTCCTCAACTGAGCCTGGTATTCCCCAGTCCAGAAACCCTTTATCTTATTTATTTATCTTATCTATTTATCTTATTTAAATTACTTTTTCAGTGTTTTTTCAGTTTTTACTTCCTGTAATCCTGTAAGATTCAAAAGAAAACATCTCAGTTACTTTTTGGAGCTAAAAAAAAAAAAAACTAACCCCCAATATGATTATAAATCATATAACATGTGTTAATACAAGAACATAGAAGTCTATACTTTTATTTACTGGTGTCTTGCAATATTTTTGCTTTAATAACATAAAATGAAGCCTCATATGCATTAAAGTGAACTTTGGGAATTGTTGGAGTTTTCCCTGGCTTGGTTTCCTTTGAAATACCTTTTCAGTTTCTTTGCAAGATGAGCAATTAATCTACTGTAAGACAAACTATGTATTCAAAATAAAGCTTTACACCTTTTATCACCTACTCTTTCTTAAGTTGCAGAGTTTTGAAGCATTTATTCATATTTCATTCCACTGAAGCACTATGGAGTAGCTTCTTTTGAAGTAGGGTGGTTTATATTTTCAGACAGAACTATAATGGATAATATACACATTTTTAAAAGACTTCTGTTTTTAGTACTTTAATTCATAACTACTTTCTTGGATGATAAAATCCCCATTCTGTTTTTAAAATGCACTTTTGTTACATAAGTGTATCCTGAAAACTGATAAATTTTGTAAATCATGAAAAGAAATATACTTACTAGTTAAGAACTCTTACCAAAAGTAGTTTGATACAGGGCTTTAAAATTGCTCAAAATAGACAAGATGAATAAGTCTTGGAGATTTATTTTACATCATAATGACTAAAGTAAATAATAATGTATACTTGAACATTGCTAAGAGAGTAGATCTTAAATATTTGTACCACAAAAATGGTAACTATGTAAAGTGAATATGTTAATTAGCTTGATTTTGTAATCATTTCACAGTGTACATATATATCAAAACATCATGTTGTATAGTGCAAATATATACAATTTTTATTTACCAATTATGCCTCAATAAGCCTGGGGGGAAAATAAAATAAAGACAATGACCCAAATTATGGGAGTACTAGGATTAACATGGGGATTATAAAAAATTAGATGCATCCTCAGATACTTTATTTTGTGTGTGTGCTACTGTAAATGGGATCACAGTCTTGATTTGGCTTTCAGCTTGAACATTATTGGTATCTAGAAATGCCACTGATTTTTGTCCATTGATTTTTGTATTCTGAAACGTTACTGAGGTTGTTTACCAGTTTTAGGAGACTTTTGGTGGAGTCTTTAGGGTTTTCTGGGTGTAAAATCATATAGTCTGTGAAAAGACATAGTTTGACTTATTCTTTTCCTATTTGGATGCCTTTTATTCTTTTCTCTTGCCTGATTGCTCTGGCTAGGACTTCCAGTACTCTGTTGAATAGAAGTGGTGAGAGTGGGCATCCTCATCTTCCAGTTCTCAAGGGGAATGCTTCCAGCTTTTGCCCCTTCAGTATGATGTTGGCTGGGGACTGCTAAAGAGGGAGGGAGCAGGGGCAGAAGGGCTGAAAAATGAACTGGTGTGTGTGTACTATGCTTATTACCTGGGTGATGGGTTCAGTCATACCCCAGACTTCAGCATCACAGAGTGTACATTTATAACAAACTGTACATGCACCCCTTGATTCTAAAATAAAAGTTGAAAAATTATTTTGTGAGGCCACACAAATCTTGACTAAGGCTCAGAATATATTTAAAAATACATGTTATTTTTGATTAAAAAAATTAAAAGACATTTTAAAGGCATGAAACACAAAAAAAGTATGAAAGATAAACCAAAAGAAGTAAGATCAACAAAGCACTAATTTTCTTCATAGAGAGTTCTTATATACCAATTAGAAAAGGATAAACAATACTCAGCAGATCTTATGAAAAGATGATAAGAATTATTCATGATGTGAGAAATCTAAGTTAAAGTGCACTTATATATCATCTTCACCCATCAGATTTTCATAACATAGCAAGTTAATGATTGAAAAATAGGCATATTGATAATCCTTCTTAGTAAATTGGAAAATCTTTTTGTAAAGAAATTGATATTTATCACAATTTAAAATATATGTATTTTGTGAAGAAAATACACTCTACAGATACAATGTTATTATAATGATATAATATTAATAAAGACTTCTATAAGGATATTTATTACAACATTGTTTGCAAGTAGCTAATCACTTTAGACAACTTGTCCATCAAGAGGAGAGTGGTAATATAATTTGTGCTGGAGACAGTCAATTCCAATGCAGCTGTTAAAAAAGGATGATGCAGGTCTAAATGTACTAATTTGAAAAAATCTTGGGAAATTTCATTTGAGAAAGGAAGCAAAATTCATAATATTCTATAACCACCTTAAGTTTTATGGTAAAAAAGTGGTTAGGAAATAAGGGAGATACACACACATTTAGTTTATTAGGCATGAAATCTCCAGGGCATATTCAGCCATTTGTCCACTTAATTTGACAAATATTTATTGAATGTGAATGCCTGCTTTAAGCATATAGAATATATAAATAAAATATACAACATCCCAGCACTCATGCAACTTGGGTTTTAGTGTGGAAGAGAGACAATATAAACATCATGATGAGTCAATAATATATATGTTGTTGGAAGGGGAAAAAATTATGATAAGAGAAAAAACAGAGCGTGATATGTGATATGGGGCTTGAGAGCCTAAATGGGTTAACATTTTAAATAGAGTGATCAAGGTAAGTCTTCTTGAAAGAAGCAAAAACTATAATACAGGAAAAAGCTAGTAGCAATGATGTTTTTGAGAAGAGCATGTGGGATACTGGAACACAGGAATACGATACTTTTTATCTGTAATATACTTTCGTATACTGTTTGAAATATTTATTGTGTAATTGTGTTAACTTAAAAAATGCAATGAAATTATTTATATACACAAAAATTGCCCCCCTAAATATGCTAATGTATTCAATCCTTTCTCTATTCAATCGATATTTTCCTCCAAGCTTACATAAATGTAGTAGACAAACATGAATCTAATTCTTCCTCACTGTCACTCAACCTACACTAAAGGATAATCACTGATTTTAGTCACAGTGGCATTGGTAGGTATTTTGCCCGTGAAATTTAGCTAGAAAATCCAATCCATTTCCACTGATGAGTTCTAAAGCCAATAACTATTTCACAGGCATGTCACAGAGCTTATTTGGCTAGTTTTTACTGGGAGCATATACAAAAAAAATTTAAACAGAGCAAACGTAATCAAATTGAAAATTCAACTAATGCTGCCTATAAGGTTTTACTTTGGAATATATGTATTTTACAAAAATGTTGATTACTCGAACTGTAAAAGTTTGCTTTATATTTCAGTGGCAACTTAATGATAACAGATCTATTCTTCCCTTTAGAGAATCAGTAACATTGGTTGATTGCTTTGTGCAGGACACTTTTTTAGACATAGTGGTCTCTTTAACTTCAAAACACTTAACACATAAGGAAGCCTAAATATAAACATCAGTATATAGTTGACCCTCAAACAAGATGTATTTGAACTGAGTGGGTCCCCTTGTATGAGGATTTTCTTACTTCTTTGCCACTCCTGAGACAGCAAGACAACCCTATGTCTTCTTTCCCATCCTCAGCCTACTCAACATGACAATAACCAGGATGAAGACCTTTGCAGTGATCCACTTCCACTTAATGAATAGTAAATATATTTCCTCTTCCTTATGATTGTCTTAATACATTTACTTTTCTTTAGCTTACTTTATTATAAGAATACAGTATGTAATATGTATGACATACAAAATATGTCAGTCAACTATGTTATCGGTAAGGCTTCTCATCAACAGTAAGCTATTAGAGGGTAAGTTCGGGGGAGTCAAAAGTTATATTGAGAGGGGAGACTCCCTCGCCTCCTTCAATTTCACCTCTTCCTCTGCCTTCCAGAAGGGAAGGAGAGTGAAGAAGGAAAAAAAAAATGAAATAAAATACCAAAGAGCTGGGAAAATGACTCCCTCTTTAGTTCCTAGCCTCTCTGCTATCTGTTAACCTTGAAAGAGCTGCAAAGGAATGCTGTCTCTGCCGGCTGGCGCCCGGTGCTGGTCTCCACAGACCAAGGCTACCTCCGGGAAACACCTCTGTCAGTAAACAGCTTGTTGCTTTTGTCTTGTCTCTCTAAGTCCTCATCCCTTTCTGTTCCCCACTCACGCTGCATATAAATTAACAAATCAATGAAGCCAAAAGATTGTAAGGTCGGACATCCAGCAAATGGACAATGAGATAGTTCTGCCTCAGTTTCCCCTTTAGCGTTGTAAGCCTGTAAAAGGGAGAGAAGCTGCAGCTCGGGGAGCTCCGTGAGTGAGGCTGCAGACCCCTGAAGCTCCCAGCCAAATAAAAAAGCCACTTCCTTCCTCAGTTCGGCGTTAGAGAGATTTGTTTCCCGCCACTCCTGCTACAATATATGAATTTTCTACTGCACAGAGGGTCGTTCCTCTAACCCACATGTTCAAGGGTCAGCTGTCATCAGAAAGGAACATGTAGAGCATGAGGGTAAGGAATTTGCTTCTTTCAGAGGAGACTAAATTCCTTAGTTGCCTACAGAGAGGAAAAGAAGTGAAGCGTGGAGGTGTTTTTTTGTTTTTTGTTTTTTCTTTTAAATGAAGAGAAGGAAAAAAAATTGCAGAGCAGTTGAAAAGGGGCTTCTTAGAGCAATGATAAAGCAAAATCAGTCTTTGGAAGTGGTTAACTAGACATAAGAGTCGTTAAACAAAGGTATTTAACAGTTGTCCTCAATAACTATTGCAGGAATGAGTTAATGAATGACTCGTGTATAAAACCCAAGTTGGAGGCTCTGTAAGGCTTGAGTAATGGTAATCACTAGTTTCAAACCAGTCTTGAAATGACTTCCACCCTGGTAGCAGGCCTGGCTGAGGAAGGCTGCACTAGAGGGAAAAACAGTGTGGAGGTGTAATGGTGGACCAAGCCCAGAGGACTCCCGGTGCAGCTCACCGTCAACTTGCTGAGAGTAAGCACTGGGGGTCAGGGACAGAGAGGGCTTTAAAGAGGTAAAAGTGTTGTTCCTAAGAAGGTATGAATATGCTATTGAATATTTTTTCACATATTTATGTGTTAAGCAAACCATTTAATATTTTTGATGACATGAACTAAAGATCCCTTGAGAGACTAGACTTGACTTTCATTTGTGTTGAAGTTCACCATTTTACGTTTTTAAAAAGCAGTACATGGATTATACATAAATGCCACTTCCTGTACAATGGAACCACATCAATCGTTGCTTTTTGAATAATGCATATTTACAGCAGGAAACAAAGTCTGCAGAGCTCTACACTTGTTGGCAACAAAAATTAGAAAAATGTCTTCATGTGAATTTTTTAAAACACTGTTTAGGAGTAGAAAAAAGCAGACTAATATATTATTTTTAGAAGCAGATCTATAAATGTGTTGAGGGGGAGGGGGACATCAGAAGAATTTGTTTCATACCCTTAAATTTTCAGATTAAGAAAAATATTAGCTGTTGAAATGGGACAGAAAACTGTCATCAGTAAATGTAATCAGATATAAAATTGGACTATAAGCCACAGGCAGGGTCAAACTGTAAATTTGTCATTAAGATACAAAAAAGAATCCCACTATTACAGAAACAAAGGAATTTGTGTCCCCATTTGTGACACTGAAGATGTTTGAACAAATCTGTTAATTGCAGTGGCTGTTAATTAAATTATAAATAATTTAATTTTAGAAATAATTTCTCACTTATGCATGTAATGATTTCCTCCCCATTATTCTGAAAGGAAATAAACCTACAATGAGATCAGGAACATTTGTTAGCTTTTGATCACTTTTTTTTTTACCGAAATACATAAAGTTACGTGGTAGCCAGTGGGAAAGCAAACTGAAATGTGAAATCCTCACATTTCTTCCATCATTCAGTCCAAGTGCCTTTATGAAAGGAACCAGGTTTTATTGCCCATACAGCGTATGATAAATACAGCATATTATAAATATGCACAGGAGCATGCATTCATTAGAGACATGAGGGAAGGGTGAGTTTATGTTCAAAGCATTTTTGCTTTCTTTCCAATTTAAGCTTTGTGGTGAGGGGACATGGTTCACAGGATGACTAGGCTAGCTCCCTGCACCCCAGATTCCCTGAGGGTTGAAAGTACATCAGATTCAACAATAAATGGCCCAGGCCTCTTGGAGGGATGCCAATGCAGAAGAGAAAAAATGAAAAGATGGTTGATGAGTTTAGGAGGCAAGGGAACAGGTAGGAAAAAATGGAGAAAAATATTGAGAAATTTTTCTCAATATTTTTGAGAAAATATTGAGAAAAAAATGGAGAAAAAATATTGCTTATTTGACCTTCACCCCATTCATGGGCAAATGTTGGCTTGCTGCCTTCAATTCCTTTTTGTCTGCTCTAATGGGCAAACTGGAAGTGCACGCCAATAGAATCAATGTATTACACCACAAAGCCCTATTGACACAGGAAGCCAGAGAAATGTTCAACCACAGCTTCTCTAGCCACAAGAAGAGAACTCACAGGTTGCAGGGAAGACAGCTATGGCAGAAAGGGTTTCTGAATAAAGGGGATGAAACTGCCGGTCAATCCCCAAAGCTTTAACTCAGGGATGTCTTTCAAATATGTCTCAGCTCCAGCCTGGTGCCTGGCGACAGAGTGAGACTCTGTCTCAAAATACACACACACACACACACACACACACACACACACACACACACACACACGTCACCTCAACAGTGGAAGAAATTTTCCTAAAGCCACTGGTAGATGCATTCACATTGCATGTTATAGTTTTGTGGAATAAGAATAAAAATAGCTGAAGTCATCGTAATGTGGCCGCAGGTATTTGTATTGTGGTCTCAAAATGCTTGAAATTTGAAGGCTAAAATTTGTGATTGCAAATGGAGAAATTGAGAGCACTTTGAAAACAGTTTATCATGCTGTTTTGATTAGGGTAGCCTTGTAGTATAGTTTGAAGTCAGGTAGTGTGATGCCTCCAGCTTTGTTCTTTTTGCTTAGAATTGACTTGACCATGTGGGCTCTCTTTTGGTTCCATATGAAGTTTAAGGTGTTTTTTTCCAGTTCTGTGAAGAAGGTCATTGGTAGCTTGATGGGGATAGCATTGAATCTATAAAATTACTTTGGGCAGTATGGCCATTTTGACAATATTCATTCTTCCTAACCATGAGCATGGAATGTTTCTCCATGTGTTTGTGTCCTCTCTTATTTCATTGAGCAGTGGTGTGTAGTTGACAAACTCACAAAAACGAGCAATGGGGAAAGGATTCCCTGTTTAATAAATGGTGTTGGGAAAACTGGCTAGCCATGTGCAGAAAGCAGAAAGTGGACCCCTTCCTGATACCTAATACTAAAATTAACTCCACATGGGTTAAAGGCTTAAACATGAGACCTAACACCATAAAAACCCTAGAAGAAAATCTAGGTAAAGCCATTCAGGTCATAGGTATAGGCAAGGACTTCATGGCTAAAACACCAAAAGCATTGGCAATAAAAGCCAAAATAGACAAATGGGACCTAATTCAACTCCAGAGCTTCTACACAGCAAAAGAAATAATCATTAAACTGGCAACCAACAGAATGGGAAAACATTTTTGCAATCTACCCATTTGACAAAGGGCTAATATCCAGAATCTACAAAGAACTAAAACAGATTTACAAGAAAAAAACAAACAAACCCATTCAAAAGTGGGTGAAAGATATGTACAGACACTTTACAAAAGAAAACGTATGTAAGGCCAACAAACATATGAAAAAATGCTCATCATGACTGGTCATTAGAGAAATGCAAATCAAAACTACATTGAGATACCATCTCACGCCAGTTAGAATGGCGATCATTAAAAAATCTGGAGACAACAGATGCTGGAGAGGATGTGGAGAAATAGGAACACTTTTACACTGTTGGTGGGAGTGTAAATTAGTTCAACCATTGTGGAAGACAGTGTGGCAATTCCTCAAGGAACTGGAAACAGAAATTCCATGTGACCCAGCAATCCCATTACTGGGTATATATCCAAAGGATTATAAATTTTTCCATTATAAGGACACATGCACACAAATGTTCATTGTAGCACTGTTTACAATAGCAAAGACTTGGAACCAACCCAAATGTCCATTGATGATAGACTGGACAGGGAAAATGTGGCACATATACACCATGGAATATTATGCAGCAGTAAGAATGGTTGAGATCATGTCCTTTGTAGGGACACAGATGAACCTGGAAACCATCATTCTCAGCTAACTGACACAAGAACAGAAAATCAAACACTGCATGTTCTCACAGGGGGATGTTGAAAAATGAGAACACATGGACACAGCGAGGGGAGCATCACACACTCAGGCCTGTGTGGAGGAACTAGGGGAGGGACAGCGGGGTGTTGAGTTGGGGAGGGATAACATGGGGAGAAGTGACAGATACAGGTGATGGGGAGGAAGGCAGCAAACCACATTGCCATGTATGTACCTATGCAACAATCCTGCATGTTCTCACATATACCCCCAAACCTAAAATGCAATAAAATATATATTAAAAAAATTAAAAACAGTTTATCAGCTACCAATAGCCCAGACTAACCCAGAAGACTATGCTTTGTGGTGGGATTCTTCAGGGACTTTGTGATCTAACTCCTCCTTGCCTCCCCAGCCTGTAGCTCATAACAAATCTCCTTGGATTCTACATTAAGACCTGTAAAACTACATGGTTCTCTGTTGCTACTTAACTCCCTAAAATCAGAAAGCTGTCCCTGTACTTTTTACCTTACTATGTGCTCTTCAATTTTCTTTTTTCTGATTTTATATATATATATATATATATATATATATATATATATGTGCACTTTAGGTTCTGGGGTACATGTGAAGAACATGCAGGATTGTTGCATAGGTACATACATGGCAATGTGCTTTGCTGGCTCCATCCCCATCACCTATACCTGGCAATTCTCCCCATGTTATCCCTCCCCAACTCCCTATCCCCCACTGTCCCTCTGCTATTCCCCCCACACAGACCTCAGTGTTTGATACCTCCCTCCATGTACATGTGTTCACATTGTTCAACACCCACCTATGAGTGAGAACATGTGGTGTTTGATTTTCTGTGCTTGTGTCAGTTTGCTGAGAATGATGGTTTCCAGGTTCATCCATGTCCCTACAAAGGACATGAACTCATCATTTCTTATGGATGCATAGTATTCCATGGTGTATATGTGCCACATTTTCCTTGTCTAGTATATAATTGACGGGCATTTGGGTTGGTTCCAAGTCTTTGCTATTGTAAACAGTGCTGCAATGAACATTCGTGTGCATGTGTCTTTACAATAGAACGATTTATAATCTTTTGGATATATACCCAGTAATGGGATTGCTGGTCACATGGAATTTCTATTTCCAGGTCCTTGAGGAATTGCCACACTGTCTTCCACAATGGTTGAACTAATTTACACTCCCACCAACAGTGTAAAAGTGTTCCTATTTCTCCACATCCTCTCCAGCATCTGTTGTCTCCAGATTTTTTAATGATCACCATTCTAACTGGCGTGAGATGGTATCTCAATGTAGTTTTGATTTGCATTTCTCTAATGACCAGTCATGACGAGCATTTTTTCATATGTTTGTTGGCCTTACATGTGTCTTCTTCTGTAAAGTGTCTGTTCATATCCTTCACCCACTTTTGAATGGGCTTATTCGTTTTTTTCTTGTAAAACTGTTTTAGTTCTTTATAAATTCTGGATATTAGCCCTTTGTCAAATGGGTAGATTGCAAAAATTTTTTCCCATTCTGTTGGTTGCTGGTTCATTCTAATGATTTTTTCTTTTGCTGTGTAGAAGCTCTGGAGTTGAATTAGGTCCCATTTGTCTATTTTGGCTTTTGTTGCTAATGCTTTTGGTGTTTTAGTCATGAAGTCCTTGCCTATGCCTGTGTCCTGAATGGTTTTGCCTAGGTTTTCTTCTAGGGTTTTTATGGTATTAGGTCTTATGTTTAAGTCTTTAATCCATCTGGAGTTAATTTTAGTGTAAGGTGTCAGGAAGGGGTCCAGTTTCTGCTTTCTGCACGTGGCTAGCCAGTTTTCCCAACACCATTTATTAAACAGGGAATCCTTTCCCCATTGCTTGTTTTTCTCAGGTTTGTCAAAGATCAGATGGTTGTAGATGTGTGGCATTGCCTCCGAGGCCTCTGTTTTGTTACTTTGATCTATATTTCTGTTTTGGTACCAGTACCATGCTGTTCTGATACCAGCACCATGCTGTTTTGATTACTGTAGCCTTGTAGTATAGCTTGAAGTCCGGCAATGTGATACCTCCAGCTTTGTTCTTTTTGCTTAGAATTGACTTGGCTACGTGGGCTCTCTTTTGGTTCCATATGAAGTTTAAAGTGGTTTCTTCCAGTTCTCTGAAGAGGGTCATAGGTAGCTTGATGGGGATAGCATTGAATCTATAAATTACTTTGGGCAGTATGGCCATTTTCACAATCTTTACTCTTCCTAACCATGAGTATGGAATGTTTTTCCATCTGTTTGTGTCCTCTCTTATTTCTTGGAGCAGTGGTTTCTAGTTCTCCTTGAAGAGTTCCTTTACATCCTTTGTTAGTTGTATTCCTAGGTATTTTATTCTCTTTGTAGCAATTGTGAATGGAGTTCATTCTTGATGTGGCTCTCTTTAAGTCTGTTATTGCTGCGTAGGAATGCTTGTGATTTTTTGCACATCGATTTTGTATCCAGAGACTTTGCTAAAGTTGCTTATCAGTTTCAGGAGATTTTGGGCTGAGACAATGAGGTCTTTTAAATATACAATCATGTCGTCTGCAAATAGAGACAATTTGACTTCCTCCTTTCCTAATTGAATACCCTTTATTTATTTTTCTTCCCTGATTGCTCTGGCTAGAACTTCCAATACTATATTGAATAGGAGGGGTGAGAGAGGGCATCCTTGTCTAGTGCCAGATTTCAAAGGGAATGCTTTCAGTTTTAGCCCATTCAGTATGATATTGGCTGTGTGTTTGTCGGAAATAGCTTTTATTATTTTGAGATACGTTCTGTCAATACCTAGTTTATTGAGAGATTTTGGCATAAAGGGCTGTTGAATTTTGTCGAAGGCCTCCTCTGCATCTATTGAGATAATCATGTGGTTTTTGCCTTTGGTTCTGTTTATGTGGTGAATTATGTTTATAGACTTGCGTATGTTGAACCCGCCTTGCATCCCCAGGATGAAGCCTACTTGATCGTGATGGATAAGCTTTTTGGTGTGCTGTTGCAATCGGCTTGCCAGTATTTAATTGGAGATTTTTACATCTATGTTTATCATGAATATAGGCCTGAAGTTTTCTTTTCTTGTTGAATCTCTGCTGGGTTTTGGTATGCAGATGATGTTGGTCTCATAAAATGATTTGGAAAGCATTCCCTCTTTTTGGATTGTTTGGAGTAGTTTCAGAAGGAGTGGTACCAGCTCCTCTTTGTATGTCTGGTAGAATTCGGCTGTAAACCCATCTGGACCTGGGCCGTTTTTGGTTGGTAGGCTATTAATTGCTTCCTCAACTTCAGCCCTTGTTATTGGTCCATTCAGGATTTCGACTTTTTCCTGGTTTAGGCTTGGGAGGATGCAAGTGTCCAGGAATTTATCCATTTCTTCCAGGTTTGCTGGTTTATGTGCATAGAATTGTTTGTAGTAATCTCTGATAGTGGTTTATATTTCTGTGGAATCTGTGACGATATCCCCTTTATCTTTTTTTTTTTGCATCTGTTTGATTATTCACTCTTTTTTTATTGATCTGGCTAGTAGTCTATTTTGTTGATCTTTTCAAAAAACCAGCTCCTGGATTTATTGATTTTTTTGAAGAGTTTTTTGTGTCTCTATCTTCTAGAGTTCTGTTCTGATCTTAGTTATTTCTTGTCTTCTGCTAGCTTTTGAGTTTTTTTGATCTTGCTCCTCTTGCTTTTTCAATTTTGATGATAGGGTGTTGATTTTAGGTCTTTCCTTGCTTCTCATGTGGGCATTTATTGCTATAAATTTCCCTCTAGACACTGCTTTAAATGTGTCCCAGAGATTCTGGTATGTCGTGTCTTCGTTCTCATTGGTTTCGAAGAACATCTTCATTTCTGCCTTCATTTCATTGTTTATCCAGTCAACATTCAAGAGCCAGTTGTTCAGTTTCCATGAAGTTGTACGGTTCTGAGTTAGTTTCTTAATCCTGAGTTCTAATTTGATTGCACTGGGGTCTGAGAGACTGGTTGTTATGATTTCCATTATTTTGCATTTGCTGAGGAGTGATTTATTTCCAATTATGTGGTTAATTTTAGAGTAGGTGTGATGCCGTGCTGACAAGAATGTATATTCTGTGGATTTGGGGTGGAGAGTTCTGTAAATGTCTATTAGGTTTCCTTGGTCCAGGTCTGAGTTCAGGTCCTGGATATCCTTGTTAATTTTCTATCTCATTCGTCTGTCTAATATTGACAGCAGAGTATTAAAGTCTCCCACTATTATTATGTGGGAGTCTAAGTCTCTTTGTAGGTCATTAAGAACTTGCTTTATGTATCTGGGTGCTCCTGTATTAGGTGTGTATATATTTCGGATCATTAGCTCTTCTTGTTGCATTGATCATTTTACCATTATGTAATGCCCTTCTTTGTCTCTTTTAATCTTTGTTGGTTTAAAGTCTATTTTATCAGAGACTAAGATTGCAAATTCTGCTTTTCTTTGCTCTCCATTTGCTTGGTAAATCTTCCTCCATCCCTTTATTTTTAGCCTATGTGTGTCTTTGCATGTGAGATGGATTTCCTGGATACAGCACACTGATGGGTTTTGACTTTTTATCCAATTTGCCAGTCTGTGTCTTTTGATTGGGGCAGTTAGCCCATCTACATTTAAGGTTAATGTTCTCATGTGTGAATTTGATCCTGACATTTTGATGTTAGCTGGCTGTTTTTCTCATTAGTTGAAGCAGTTTCTTCATTGTGTTGATGCTCTTTACCATTTGGTATGTTTTTGGAGTGGCTGGTACTGGTTGTTCCTTTCCTTGTTTAGTGCTTCTTTCAGGAGCTCTTGTAAAGCAGGCCTGGTGATGATGAAATCTCTGAGCAATTGCTTGTTCATAAAGGATTTTATTTCTCCTTCACTTATGAAGCTTAGTTTGCCTGGATATGAAATTATAGGTTGAAAGTTCTTTTCTTTAAGGATGTTGAATATTAGCCCTCCCTCTCCTCTGGCTTGTCGGCTTTCTGCCGAGAGATCTGCTGTGAGTCTGATGAGCTTCCCTTTGTGGGTAACCTCACCTTTCTCTCTGGCTGCCCTTAGCATTTTTTCCTTCATTTCAACCCTGGTGAATCTGATGATTATGTGTGTTGGGGTTGCTCTTCTTGAGGAATATCTTTGTGGTGTTCTCTCTATTTCCTGGAAGTGAATATTGGCCTGCCTTGCTAGGTTGTGGAAGTTCTCCTGGATAACATCCTGAAGAGTGCTTCCCAGCTTGGATTCATTCTCTCCATCACATTCAGGTACACCTATCAAATGTAGATTAGGTCTTTTCACATAATCCCGTATTTCTTGGAGGCTTTGTTCATTTCTTTTTACTCTTTTTTCTCTAATCTTACCTTCTCATTTTATTTCATTGAGTTGATCTTCAACCTCTGACATCCTTTCTTCTGCTTGGTCAATTCAGCTTTTTAAACTTGTGTATACTTTGCGAAGTTCTGTTGTGTTTTTCAGCTCCATCAATTCATTTATGTTCCTCTCTAAGCTGTTGATTCCCGTTAGCATTTCATCAAACCTTTTTTTAAGGTTCTTAGTTTCTTTGCATTGGGGTAGAACATGTTCTTTTAGGTCAGAGAAATTTGTTATTACCCACCTTCTGAAGCCTGTTTATGTCAATTCATTAGACTCATTCTCCATCCAGCCTTGTTTCCTTGCTGGTGAGAAATTGTGATCCCTTGGAGGAGGAGTGGCATTCTGGTTTTGGGTGTTTTCATCCTTTTTGCACTGGTTTCTTCCCATCTTTGTGGATTTATCTATCTGTGGTCTTTGTAGTTGGTGACTTTCAGATGGGGCCTCTGAGTGGACATCCTTTTTGTTAATAATGAAGTTACTTCTTTACGTTTCTTAGTTTTCCTTCTAACAGGTCCCTCTGCTTTAGGACTGCTGGAGGTTCACTCCAGACCCTGATTCCTGGGGATCACCTGCAGTGGCCTCTGCATTTTTGCTGGGAACTGCAATCCAGAGTTGTTCCTATTTGGCCATCTTGGATCATCCTCATCCCTGGTCTTCAATTTTATACTTCAGTTTCAAAATATTCTCCAGAGAGCTCTAGTTATGTTAACTGAGATTTTATTCCCTTATTATAATCTATTTACTTGATAATCTCCCTTCCTAGACTGTCAGCTCATTTTGTCATCCATTCATTAATCTCTTGGACAAGTATTTAACTTTCTATGCATGTCACCAACAGGATCTTATGTACAACCATGAACCATGTGGGAATTGTCTTTACTTTCATAGACTTTCAATTTACGGAGAGGTCATGGAATCATTGATCTTTTCAGCAATGCTTCCTGATGTTGAGGATTCACTAAGTTGCCAGATTACATCATGAAGAGACACAAAAGGGCTAATTTCTGTATATGGGATTTTATCACTTTGGTAATAAAAAAAGCTACATCTAGTACTTGTAAGTATGGTTCAGGGTATTAACAATTAGGAATAGTTTTGGCTGCCTATAACTGCAAATGCAATGTACAAATAAGGGCTTCATACTTTTTACATAACAAAAAGTACGTAACTAGACAGTTCATTGTCTCCACAATGCCATCAGGGATTCAGGCTCTTTCTGCTTTCAGCCAACCCTAACATAACTTTTATTTTCATGATTGCTGCCTCGTGGTTGCAAAGTGACTGCTCCACTTTCACCATCATACTGTATTCCAGGCAGAAGAAGGGGAAGAGTGAAGAAAAAAAGGTAAGCTTAAGTAAGACTGCCCTCTTACACTTTCCTGAATGAAGCCATACCCAGCAAGTTCTGCCTACATCTCATTGGCCAGGAACTATGTTACAAGATCACACTACAACTGTAAGGCAGGCTGAAAAACACATATCTGTTTTAACCTGGGCATACATTGTCACCCTGAACAAAACTGGGGTTCTTTTGTTAAAAAGAAGAAAATAGATATTGGACAGCCAGTAGTGCCTGC
Source organism: Cebus imitator (assembly GCF_001604975.1). Taxonomy (NCBI): domain Eukaryota; kingdom Metazoa; phylum Chordata; class Mammalia; order Primates; family Cebidae; genus Cebus; species Cebus imitator. Next base: position 2,014,864 of record NW_016107396.1, read on the forward strand.
TGTAAACATAAATTATTATTCAAAATCATTTTTTAAGCAGGCAGTTCCTAACTCTGGATTGATCGAAGTTCTGAAAATACTAATTTCTGTTTATTGTTTGCAACTCAGGTAGTATTTACTAATAGAGAAATTGTAAAATGGGTTTTGAGTACTTATTTATTCCCAGTGTGTTTCAAGCAATCGAGAACATGTAGGGATTATACTGCACAGAGGCAAACTCCAAAGTGTTGGAGGATTTTAACTCCCCTAACAGCTGTGGGAAACCTTATCCTGTTTGACATTAAGCTGAACATCTGATAACAAATAAATGTCTCAAAAGATAAAGGAAACAATGAATGGAACTAACACAAGGGCTTAATTCTAACCAACAAGAAAGAATTAGACAAGTGCTATGGTGGAAACAGTCCAGGCTTTAAAATTAGACAGCCAAGTTTTAATTCCTGGCTTTTATATTTATTGGCTATTTGACCATAGGCCATTTTCTCAGTCTTTCCAAGCCTGTCTTCCCACCCATCTGAGATAACAGAGCTGAAATAATACTTTATGGGGACTGGTCTGAGTCCAGTGGTGCTAACAATGAATTGATCTTAACCAGTTACAGATTTCTTTGTTCCTTCTCTACTCCCCCACTGCTTGACTTGACTAGCCTTTAAAAATTTTCAAGTGAAAAATAAAAATAAATGCTTCATGGGTTGCTGGAACAATTTAAAAAGATGATGTATGTTAAAGGTCTAATGCATAATATACTTTTTAAACATAAAAGCCATATTTGATTTTTGAACTGGAAGCAATCAAAATATTTAGAAAGAAGTGATTCTTTATTATTAATAGGCCTTAAAGAAGAAAATTCTAGGAAAACACGGGCTTGAGAAAAGACAAGTTTGCCTTGGCGAGCATAAAAAATGATGGCATTATAGATCTTAAAATTTTCCAGGATGAAATGATATGAATTTACAGCCAGAGATTTCACAAGGGAATATGATTTGAGAAGGTTGGTAAGTAATAACAATTAACATTTAGATCATACCTTTACTGTGATGAGAAAGAAATAGCACTCCAAGAGTATCCTCATCATAGATTTTTTAAAACACACATACAGGCTGGTGGAAGAGAAGCCTGTAAGTGAAGGCCGCATGCAGATCTAGAACAGCCATGCTGTCCTGCAGGTCAGGCCCTTGTTGGGCTCTCTCTTGTTATATGAGATGGGGACTGCATTGCAACTATTAATCTGTTTTGTACTCTTTGTAGTCTTTTAACCCCTTTAAATTTACTGATAAAATGATAAAATATTCAGAAGTTTAAGTGTGCTTCAAACACAACTAAGAACTTGATAGAAGGCTGAATTGCCCGGCCTCTTTTTTGGTTCAAGGCTAGGTGGTAATACACTGTTCATCTAGATTCTAGACCAAAGAAGAGTCTACTGTCAACGCATCTCATTTTTTAAAAGGGATTTAAAAAATGTAGACAAAGATGGGCCCAACTCTTTGAGGTATGGTATAGACCTGAGACTCAGTTGATGCATTTTTTTTCCCACATTCATGCTGTATTTGGGCACAGCAAAAGATGATTGCAGTCATGTGTGTTAAAGTTACTATACACCATCCATTTGTTGATTTGATGAAGGAAATGTAGGAAGGTTTTTTTTGCCAGTTTATTATTCATGGTGTGCACTGCTGCTGGCCCCACAACCGTTGTTGTTATGTGGGCCTCTAATATCTGATCACCTACATTACTCCTATTGACTTCCATCAATAGGGATTAAGAGTGAAAGACCAAGGGAAGACTTGCAGATAATCACAAACTGAAGCGCAGAATTCAAATCTGAAAAGTAGGTGGCAATAAAGTTTTAGTCTGAAATGGCACTCAAGTTATATTCCTTTTCTTGAGCTGTTTAGTTTAAGGAGGCAATAAAAATAGAGCATTTCAAACCACATTGTTGTGGATTTATAAGGATGTTTCTTCATTGGGACAAGTCATTCCTCCTGTGGCGGAAACTCTTCCTCATGATTGCTTTAAGAAAACAGTATAAAGTTTCCGGTGAAAGATTAGACAATTATTCTCATTGATGGGTCTATAAGGCCATCATATCAAAACATTTGTGAAGATGTTCTGTTCCTCCTTTTTCCAAAGGCCAGAAGTTTACCCCGTATGTGGCAGGAGATATGAGTGTATCCTTGTTTTTATTATTTGATAAATTGATTCAAGTTAAAATATAACATATTGCATTTAGCAAAATTACAGTATAATGTTACAGCAAGGATATTGACATTTATACACTCCACCGCTATTCCTGGACTTACTTGTACTAAGCTCTATATGATGTTATATTGCCTGTATAGGTTCAGGTACTGAACAGTGTCAACATCACAGTGATCTCCTGTGCAGTTCTTTAAAACCATGCTTTAACTTCCTCACAGTCCCCTCTACATCCCCTCATTCATGCCCCTCACCTCTCTCTTAATAGGGGTCTTGAGATTGTTTGCATTTAAAGTAATGATATTTTGCATGTTCTCACTTATTGTTAGGATCTAAAAATAAAAACAATTGAACTCATGGACACAGAGAGTAGCAATATGTTTACTAGAGGCTGGGAAGGGTAGTGAGGTGGGTGGGGTGGGGCCGGGGGGTCTATGGATAGGAGATGGAGATGGTTAATGGGTATAAAGAAATAGAATAAATAAGACCTATTTGATAGCAAACAGAGTGACTACAGTCAGTAATAGCTGTACAGTTAAAAATAACTAAAACAGTATAATTGAATTGTTTGCCCTCATACAAATTTCATGGATTCTCCATTTAATAGGATCCCACAATTAAATAATTTTAATAGTTAATATTTCTTGAGCACTTTCAGTGTATCAAACACTGGATTAGCACTGCATATAGTGTAATCTCACAGCCATCTTGTGAAGTAGGTTATCTTTATTTTAGATGAGAGACTGAGGCTTAGAGAGGTAAATAAGTTACCAAAAATCACACACCTTGTAAACAGTGTCAGACTTGGCCCTTGAGTCAGACTCCAAAGCCAAAATGTGTGTTATACTATCCTTGGGAGACTCTCAAGCCATCAAGTCAGAAGTCATCCTAGCTGGTTCACTATCTTTCCCTGCTTATCACTTCTTTTTCTGTTAGTCACGCACTGAGACTTGTTCTTTACCTACCAGTTGTCTTTCCCCAGTCCTTAGCTCTCCTCCTCCCATCGCTACTGCTCATGCTGTCTCGATTTTGGCAATGGTCAATGAACTGATCTACCTGAGCAAGCCTTCTTCCAGTCTTTTGTCTGCAGTGCCAGCAGAGAAATCTTTCTAAAATGACAATTCTGTTCTACCAGTGGTTTCCCCATTTCATAGGGTAAGAGCCAAGATTTTGAGTATGACATACAAGGTCTGTCTTATCTAACTTAGGTTTCCACCATTCTTTCTCTCTACCCACCTCATCTTGCTTTAATTTTTAACAATATCAGTCTACTTATGCTGCATAATGTACAATGCTGTTCCTTCTAACTGGAAAGTGTCCTTGACCCCACTGCCCTGTACTTCTACTCTGGGATACAAATTCAATACATCTTCCAAACTACCTCAGACGTCACATCCTGACCCTCTCTTTCCTCACATAAAATTTAAAATATCATTTGAACTGTGTCTTTGACTTTGTATAAGATTCTGTTCTGAAGTTACCCTTATGTTTTAACATGTCTTCCACCCCCATGACTCTCACTGACCAAAAGTCACTAGACTGCAGGTTTAAAAAGAGTAATTTTATTAAACGTAAATTGTACATCAAAATTTATGGTTATAAAAAGAGACTCAAAAGAAATATCACTCAAAATGTGTGGACCCTATTTAGATCCTGATTTTTAAAAATCTATGTACAATTTTTTGAATAATTAGAGAAATTTGATTATTCACTGAAAATTGGATTAAATTGATTATATTGAGGAAATAATGTTAATTTTGTTAGCTATGAGAGAAACATTGTAGTTGTGTTTTTTAAAAGTCTTTATCTGTTTTATATGTAAATAGAAGCATTTATGGGTAAAATGATATGATGCCTGGGATTTTTTTTTTTTTTTGAAACAGGGTCTCACTCTGTTGCCCAGGCTGGAGTGCAATGATGCAATCTTGGCTCACTACAACCTCCACCTTGCCTGGAATATTCTTTAAAAACATCTATGGAAAACATGAAGAGGTTAGGGAGATTAAATAAACCAGAACTGCAACATTTCTAATTATTGAAGCTGGGTAATGGCTACGTGGGGAGTCCATTATGCTATTCACTCTACTTTATGTTTGAAATTTTTCACAATAAATGTGAAAACTCTAAAAAGAGATGCTGATGAACAAACCAGCCCCCATGGTCCATCACACTAGCTACCAACAGCCCTAATTCTTTTAGCACTTTGTATTTCCTTGTATCTTTGCAGGGAAACAGTAACTATGAAACTAGACAAGCAGTAGCAGCCTCTGCTTCTACCTCTGTGGTCATGACCAGGGCCGGTGCTATGGTTTAGCCTTTACCTGGAGACTCTTCTCACAGCCCACAGAGTTATTGCAGAACATCACCCTTCTCCTCAAGCTGTTACATTTCCCTCCACTCATTCCCAACAGATGGCCTCTCCTCTTACTTTAGGGGGCAGATTCTGTCACCTTTATTCTTCCCAAATTAAAAATAAAAATACTATAGTGCATCCAGCCATGAAATATTATTCAGTGCTAAAAAGGAATGAGTTATCAAGCCATGAAAAGACATGGAGGAAACTTAAATTCATATTATTGTGAAAGTAGCCTATCTGAAAAGGCTACATACTATATGGTTCCAACTGAATGACATTCTGGGAAAAGCAAAACTATGAAAAGTAAAAACACCTGTGGTTGCTGGGGTTAGGAGGTAGGGAAGGATGAATAGGTGAAGTACGGAGGAATTTTAGGGCATGGAAGCAATAATGTATGGTATTATAGTGAATATATATCTCTACACAGTTGTCAAAACAGGTAGAATGTACAACGCAAACAGTGAACTCTAATGTTAACTATGGCCTTTGGTCGATACTGATGTGTTAATGTTGGTTTGTCAGTTGCAACAAATATTCCACTTTGGTGGGGGATATTAACAGTAGGGAAGACTGTGCGTATGTCGTGGGAGGGGTATATGGAAGCTCTCTGTACTTCCTGCTTAATTTTGCTATGAAGAACCTAAAACTACTCTTAAAAAAAAGTCTCCTAATTAAGAAAAAAACCTGATTTGTAGTTTCTTTTCTTCCACTCTTTGGCTTAGTAGATGACATGCCTACAATTCTGCCCTCTTACCAGTTTGCAACTCACAGCTTATGACAAGGGCTGATGCATCACACGAATCCACAGAGCGCCATTTTACAGAGACTTAAGATGTGAGTGGTGCCCCCAGAAGAAGGGCATCCCATAATCAGTTCATAGGAAACCCCCTGTGGTCTATGCCACTTCCTCCTTGTGTGTGTGCAGTTTCCAATCAGTGTCAAACAGCAATGTCTTCTTAGCCTGGATAACTCTCATTCCCCAGTCACAACAAGGCCAGGTGTTACCTCCTTCCTTTACAAGCCCTTTCCCCATTTGCCGAAGTCTCCTCATGACTAGGTTCTCCTTGTGCAAGTCCTTGTCACAAGCTGAGCTCCTCTGGCTTAGAGCTCTTATCATTCATGGTATCTGTTTACTCAGCTGCCTGCTTCGTCTAATGATTGTGAGCTCACTGAAGGTAGTGTGACTTCACACGCTTTACATCTCTATTTTCAGAATTCTACTTTTTCTTTCATGGGATAGGAGTTCCGTACAGGTTTGTTAAATAAGTGAATGAGTAAATGAGTTAGTAATGTTGCTATTGCTATTGCTAACATCTTGTGTTAACTTTTATTAAAAGTAGTACTGGAAGTCCTATGTTAAATAGGACAGTGCAGAAGGGAAGTGTGGGGTCAGAGACCCCACTGGGGCACTGCCTAGAGGAGCTGTGAGAAGAGGACCTCTGTCCTCTAGACCCCAGAATGGTAGATCCACCGATAGCTTGCACTGTGTACCTGGAAAAGCTGCAGACACTCAATGGCAGCTCATGAAAGCCGCTGGAAGGGGGCCTGTACCTTGCAAAGCCACAGGAGTGGAGCTGCCCGAGGCCCTGGGAGCCAGCCTCTTGCATCAGAGTGACCTGGATGTGAGACATGGAGTCAAAGGAGATCATTTCAGAACTTTAAGATTTAATGACAGGCCTATAGGATTTCGAGGTTGCATGGGGCCTGTAGCCCCTTTATTTTGGCCAATTTCTCCCATCTGGAACAGGTATATTTGCCCAATGCCTGTACCCCCTTTGTATTAAGGAAGTAACCAACTTGCTTTTGATTTTACAAGCTGATAGGCAGAAGGCACTCGCCTTGTCTCAGATGAGACAATGGACTTGGACTTTCGAGTTCGTGCTGGAATGAGTTGGAATTTTGGGGGACTGTTGGAAAGTCTTGATTGTGTTTTGAAATGTGAGGACATGAGAACTGGGAGAGGCCAGGAGCAGAATTATATAGTTTGGCTGTGCCCCCACCCAAATCTCATCTTAATTTGTAGTTCCCATGATCCCCACATGTCAGGTAAGGAACCCAATGGGAGGTGATTGAATCATGGGGCAGTTACCTCTATGCTGTCCTCATGATAGTGAGTTCTCATGAGAACTGATGGTTTTATAAGGGGCTTTCCCCCCACTTCACTCTGCACTTACCTCTTCCTCTGCCACGTGAAGAAAAACATGTTTGCTTCCCCTTCCACCATGATTGTAAGTTTCCTGAGGCTGAACTGTGAATCAATTAAACTTCTTTCCTTTATAAATTACCCAGTCTCAGGTATGTTTTTATTAGCAGCCTGAGAATGGGCTAATACACATAGGGTGTGCAATACTTCACTGGGCTCTAGGGATTGAAACGGTTTATTCATAGTCTCTACCTTTAAGGTATCTCCATACATTGATTCATCCATGCAATAATTATACCTTTTAGTTCCTGCAATTAATGTTTATTAGGTTCCCTGGCTTTATAGTTGGTTCTACAGGAAGGAGTACGGAGCACTCATAAAAATAAAACACTAGGAATTCCAATGAGCTTAGTATAGAGTCATTTGACATGCTTCCTTTACACCCCAAGTATAACCCTAATTTTTAAACTCCATTATTTAGGAAATGAGCCATTATTTCTGGCTTGAGGCATCAAACAACACTTTAAGAATTCTTGCATTTTTTTCTGCTAGGAGCAATAAATGGCATTGCAACCAATGTACATCTAAATAGGTTGGATAAATATTACAGACACTGCGTGTATACATTTAAGCCTGGACTACATACAGAAGAGAGAGTTCTAGAAGAAGAGTGGCTTATACAAAAAATAACAATACTGCAAATGAAATGATTTGGTGTTTTTTCCCCCCCCCTCATTATAAGTTACTCTAAAAACCCAAGAAGTTATTAGGGCTTGACCTAGAACTCTAGCTCTCTCACCTAGGAAAAAAAAAAATTTAATGTGTCTTTATTTTAATCACTTGTACAATGGACTTGAAATGTACCAGGGCCTCCTGCTGCCAAAAATTAATTTGCACATGCATCAGGGCATGTACTGAGTGCATGGCCTGGTTTCAGGGGAAATGTGCCCGTGGTTATTTTGTGAGCTAATGTAAGCTTGTGCATCAGCGCAGGGTCTGTCAGTGGCTGGAACACTGGGCTATGACTCAGAAAACCCCCATTTCTATTTTTACCTTTTTACAGCCTTAATATGTGACCTCAATCTTTTAACCCCTTTCCACCTCAGTATTCTCACCTGTTTTATGCTTTTCCCTTTACGGAGAGTAAATAAGATCATGAATTATTGCTTAATAGAAAAAAATATGTGTTTTGTTACAGCCAAATACTGATTTTTATAAATCAATTCTATAAACAGATTCTTTGTATGCTGCCTTAAAAATGAGACGTCACAAAGAAACATGAGGATCAGCCAAATGCATGTGAAGATAATCCCGGTAGGCATTGTGATAATTGTCCCTGATATTATTATTGCCCTTAATGCTGAATTATTGGTGCTTTAGTATGGGAAATGTCACAGTTGGAATTTCCATTGAATTAGATATGCCATTCACGTAACAACATAATGGGAAGAAAGAAATTATTTTATTATTTGTGCACGTGTATATTCCTTCTCCCCTTCTCTCTCTTCTACACAGGGAGGAAGGAAAGCTTGTGATCAGGGTGCCCAGAGACAGAATTGCAAGGGTGAGGAAGCTTAAACAACGTAGAATATGATTCTCTTAGTAATCAACCTCAATTTTCTTTTTTTTTTTTTTTCTTTTTGCAATGGAGTCTTGCTCTGTCACCAGGCTGGAGTGCAGTGGCACAGTTTTGGCTCACTGCAACCTCTGCCTCCTGGGTTCAAGTGATTCCCCTGCCTTACCCTTCCGAGTAGCTGAGATTATAGGAGTGCCACCATACCTGGCTAATTTTTTTTTTTTGTATTTTAGTAGAGATAGGATTTCACCATGTTGGCCAGGATAGTCTCGATCTTCTGACCTCATAATCTGCCTGCCTTGGCCTCCCAAAGTGCCAGAATTACAGGCATGAGCCACCACACCCGGCCTCAACCTCGATTTTCTAATGGACAGATACCAATCAAGTGGATTTTCCCCCTTCCTTGCATTTGTTTAAAAATGATGAATCACCATTCCCTATGAGCCAGGTCCCACTCTAGGCACTGAATAAACATAAACTAGTCTTTCTTTAGAATATAGCATTATTCCATGTTTAACAATAATACATAGTCCATAGAGTTCCAAGTTTGGGGTTTAACTAGGAGGTCTAACACAAGAAATAGATTTTTATTTCTTCATTCACCTTCTCTTTACTATTAACAGTTCCCACTTACAACCACAGGGTTTCTTTGCCTATGGTGCAGAGCCACGCCAACACATCCTACACATTTTAGATTAACATCATGTTCTTTTCTCTGACCAAAAGCACGTTAGGCGATGACAGGCATCTATTTAGAAAACATAGAATGTTGAAACCTAAAAGTATTTAAAAGTCAGTTCAATTCGACTTGCTTTTTTGAGCCCCTGACATTGTTCAATGATTTGTTGAGGAACAAGAGGTGAACTGATTTGATTAAGGTCATGTGGCTAGTGTCATGATAGAACCTACATAAATTTACTTTTATTAGTCTTTACTATGTCAATGCATTAAGCTGCTTTCATGTCCAAGGATATGCATTTTGCTTATTAAATAAAGGTTTAGGCCAGATTCCTCAAGCCTCTAATCCCAGAGCTTTGGGAGGCTAATGTGGGATGCTTGCCAGAGGCCAGCAGTTCAGACCAGCCTGCACGACATAGGGCGACCCTGTCTCTACGAAAAAATTTAAAAATTATCTGGGCATGGTGGCATGCACCTGCAGTCTTCACTATGTGGCAGGTGAGCCCAGGAGTTCAAAGCTGTAGTGAGCTATGATTGTGCCTCTGCATTCCAGCCTGGGTGACAGAGTGAAAAGAATAAAAATTTAAAAAATAAAGAAAAGTTGGAATGTAATGTAAAAACTATAACTTGGTGGTTAAGGATCTAGGTTGATAACTGGGCTGCCTGATTTCAGATTCTGATGGTGCAACTTAATGTGAGAACTTGGGAAAGTTATTAAGTGACATGAACTTCTCAGTTCCCCCATCTGTAGATAGAGAAATGATAATAACAAACTCAGGGTTTTTTTTAGGGATAATCTATATAATACAGTTAGTGAAGTCTCTGGCTCTATTTAAGCAGAAAATGAAGCAAGGTGTATAGCAAAAAGAGTTTATTTTCTTCTAGAGTATTTTGGTACAAGTCCAGTTAAGTCACAGAGACATTCTAATGTTCATACAAGTTCTTAAAACTTGAGCTATAGATGTTATCTCAAAAATAAAACTCAAAGAGATGAAAGTAATTACTCTGAGAAATGTGTGAATAGTTCCTTGAATGTCTTTTATTTAAAATACATACTTGATTTCTGGACCCAAGCACAGAGCAAATTTTAAGTGACAGGTAAAGAAACACAAGAAATCTAAATTCGGAAGAGGAAAGAACAGCAAAGGAGGACAAGGTCTCAGCGAGAATTCCATTTATTATTTTTCTTCTTTAAAATCTCTAGGGGCTAAACTCATCTCCCGAAGTTTTACACTTGGCCTTAATAATCTGTTTCACTGCCCTTCAGAACACAGAAATATGGCAAGACATATGAATCCAGCCTTTCTGCAGATCAAATAAACAGCAGTGACAGATTTTGCCTTCTCCATCTTACTCTCTTGCCTGAGTTTAGCAGATCAGCTCTAGATTACACTATGCAATTTCGATGCTGCCCTTGGAAGGGAACTCTCCGACTTTGTCCTTCCCCTCTCTGATGTGTTTTCATTTCCTCTGCCAGGCTCAAGCGATTCTGCCTCCCTTGCCCTCATCCTTTCTGTGGGCTGCCGTGCACATACCCAAGTCTAAATTGCAATGTAAGTAATAAATTTCAAGCCGTCGTCCTTTGTCATGATCACTTTTAGTTCTTTTCACCTTGACCATTCCGCAACCTCTACATGAGTTTTCAATATAAAAAATGAGTACACACTGGCCAAGGAAATGCGCAAGTTAATCATGTGAGTGGTTCTTCTTTCTATTGCATGAATTTGTAGGTAAGTAAACATATAGCCATCGAAACTGCTCTCTATACGTTTTCCTCCATTATAAACTTTGAAACTTTAAAAAGCGAAGCTTCATTAAAAAAATTCACTTGCATCTCATTTGGAGAACCAAACAGGAATGAACAGGAAAGCATCAGGATTGTATTTAATTACTTTGCTTTGAAAGAAAATGAGACAACTAAGAAAATAACAGCAGTCTCTGTAATACATTTTTGTAGTGCATTTTTCCCCAGGAAATAAATATTAAACAATGTATTTGCCCAGTGAATGAGGGTAGAAGCAGAATGGTGACCAGCTATATCAGATGACAGTGGTGGATGTGGGCTCTATGAGCACCTTTCTCTTGTATTGTTCTTTAAGACACTCAAACCCTATTTGTGCCCTTGGCAAGTGCCCAGAATTTTATGGCATATACACGCTATGCCCTCTGCCCTTATTCTATTATCTATTCCCTTTTCTTTCTTTTTGTCTCAAATTCTGCATGTAGCTCTTCCTGTTTGTGTGTTTTCTTAAAGACTTATTATTCTTTAGAATGAAGCATGAATGAATGATAATTAAATGAATAAGCTTCTCAGTGTGATGTATAAATTTGTTTTGCTTGCACATTTAAGTTTTAAAATTAATCAGAAACAACTACATTTTATTTGGTAATGACATAGTTCCTAGGGCAATCCGTGCTAAATTAATTCATGTATTTGTTGAGTCCTTTTTTTTGCAGCAGATTCAGTATTATGTGCTAATACAGTGGTGTATAAATATACGTGGTTCCCGAACTCATGGATCATGCAATCTATGTAAATGAAGCTTTCTACTAATCAATTACTACATCTGTATCAGTATTCTCTCTCATCCTACTTTATTTACTTCAATGTACCTTGCATGAATATGTGTTTGTTTGTATTTTGATATATGTAGCTATTAGTATTTACATTAAACTTGTGTAGATTGACGGAGATGCAGCATGCTACAAAATCTTCCACTTTTCTGCTGAAGGTTGCTAGAATCATTGATATAGAGACTATTGATTAAGATTCTGTCCTCATATAACTCTGCAATAGAATTTAATCCCTGTTACTGCAGTGGTTTATAGGATAACATTTATTTTCTTTTGCTCATTATAAATGGAATTTCCTCTGAAATGTCATGGATATTTTCTACCTTGTAAATCACAGCTGAACTTTAGGCCGTTAAGCCTGATTCAAGAATTGCACCTATGATTCGATGTATGTACATGTGTGTGTGATTAGATGTTTATAAACATGTACCCAGTAGCTGAATCCTGATTCTGTTAAGCACACACATTATTCTTATCTTATCATTCTTTTCCTCCTCATTAAAGCGTTTACTTATCTGTTTGCTTATAGGCTAAGTGAGGTGAACAGCCATGACAACTGCCCTCCAGTGTTGTCGACCAAAATTGTTACTAAGTGCATAACTGCACAAGGCCTGGGGTAGTTGCTGCACCAAACAAGCTGCATAGTCAGTGTCTGGGTTTTTTGCTGTTAGTGATGATTCTTATATAGCTTAATCCCCATATTCATGGAGTTACAATATTGGGGTTCTTTGTTTCATAGAAGACCGATGCAGTGTATATCAAATACTGTATTCTTCCACAATAATAATCATGTGGAAGTTTCTATTTTCTTTTTCTGGTTCTTTTACTTTCATTCCCTGTACCTGAGTCTGTCTCTCTCATATAAGAAATCCTTAAATATTTTAATGAACATTTTTGGCGAAACTCACAAGATATTAGGTTTCAGGTGTATTTATGTATTTCATTTCAATAGCTTTAGGGATGCAAGACGTTTTTGGTCACATGGATAAATTGTGTAGTGATGACGTCTAAGATTTTAGTGCATCTATCACCCAGTTTTCCAATATGCAGTTTTTTTTGTATCCCTTACTCTTCTTCCACTCTTCCCTCTTCTGAGACTCCAATGTCTATTATATCACCCTGTATGCCTTTGTGTACCCAGAGCTTAGCTGCTTCTTATAAATCAGAACATAATATTTGGTTTTCCATTCCTGAGTTACTTCACTTACAATAATGGCCTCCAGCTCAATTCAAGTTGCTGCGAAAGGTATTATTTTGTTCTTTTTAATGGCTGAGTAGTGTATATATACCACATTTTCTTTATCCACTTAGCAGTTGATAGGCACTTAGGCTGGTTCAGTATCTTCGCAATTGTGAATTGTGTCATGACAAATATGCATGCAGGTGTCTCTTTTATGTCATGACTTCTTTTCCTTTGGGTAGATATTCAGTAGTGGGATTGCTGGATCAATCAACTTTGACCGACCTTTAGTTCTTTGAGAAATAATTTTTATCTAACTGATCATTTGTTCAATTCCAGCTGTGAAAAACATCTTCAATAATTACAACTTAAATACCTTAACACATGCCACAGCACTGCATAATTCCAGGGACACAACTAGATGTGCACCGGAACCCCTGCAGCCTCACCTCTGGCTCTAATTCTCCTACATTTCTAGTCCGTACACTGACTTGTCTGAAAGTCAACATGTCTAAAATGGCCATCCTCTTCTCATGCCTCACAACCCCAATCAACTCCTTGCACTGATTTTCCTATTTTTTTCTTTCAGTTCTCTCCTCCCCCAGAATTCAGTATTTTGAAGTCCTCCTCCATGCTCCCATCCAATTAGACACAACAACTTATTGACTATTTTATTAAAACATTGTGGGCATCTCTCCAGTCCTTTTTTTTTTTTCCTGGTTCTACCACTCCTAGTTTAGATTCCTTCCCAGTTCACATCTGGGCTATTGCCAGTCCCCTTGCTTAGCAGGGCCTTTCTGTTTCACTGATCAAAGCTCTATCATTCAAGATTCACTTACATTGTCTGGTTGCCATAACTCAAAATCATTTCTCCTTCCACCTTCTTTAAGCATTTCTGTGGAATCATGTGATTATTTCCTACGATATCAATAAAGTTGTAAGCTTTTTGATGGGTATGGCTGCTGTGGATCCATCTTGCATCATTCATACACCCAACACTATAACTGTTACCAAGTGTATCATCATGAAATAAAGGCTTTCTCGAACTCCAAATATTCATCTCTAACTACCCTTCATACATTTACATCTGAGAATATCAACTACAATAATCACTGAGTTCCCATCACATCTCTTTCCCATTTATTTTCTATTTCTGCACATTAGTCCACAATCCATTGAGTTTTCCAAAGCAGAAAACTTGGCTCATCCTAAATATTCCTTTGCCTCAGCCCTGACACCCATTCAGTCACCAGACCCTACTGAATAAGTCCAGAATTCTGGTGCCTCTTTAAATTTTCCAAATCTATTCTCAGTGCCATTATCTTAGTTCAAACTCTATATTTCTTACTTACGTTGTTACAGCGATCACCCTTGCTTCTCTTGTTTTTAGTCTTTTTATTTTCTATTGCCATTTTAATACCTGTAAACACTGGGAAACTGATTCTACAATTTCCTTGCTTGAAATTGATCATTGTTCATCAGTAGCCTTTATGGCAATGTTCAAACTCTGTAGCGTAACACAAAAGACTGATTCCCGCTTCCTTTCTAGTCTCATTTCTCTCCACATCTTTCCTCCCCATACACCCAGCTCCGGTGTTAATGGTGATTGACTCCCTAAAGCTCTTTACCCAAAGTGATTTGTCAAAGCAAATTGTGGTAGTCATGCTAAAGCCTCCATTCTCTTTTCCAGTGATTATTTAGGAAAGGTTAAGTGACTCAGCTTGAGCAATGGGATGTAAGAAAACATTTGCTGATGGTGTCCTAGGAATTATTTCATAATAAATAGACTCTAGGAAAAAATAGCTTCATTTCTGTGTCTGGACATGGCATCTGGACTTTCTGAAACCATCTTGCTACAAGTATGAAAATAAGACCAATGGAGAGAGGAGGGCTGAGTCAGAAGAGCTCCAGAAAAGCATTGCTGGAGGCCTTATGCACTGCTCTTAGAGCTTGCCCTACTTATGAGCTTCCTTCCAGATGAGCTGATACATTTACTCATTGCTTAAGCCAACCCAAATTCAAGTTCTTTATTATTTGCAGATAAAGGCATCATGATTAGGCGTAGCTGCCAACATGCAATACTTTCTCTTCCCTTCTGAATTGTTCACCTTCTCCCAAAAAGAATGCCCTTTTTCTAGCCTCCAGGTCTCAAAAAAAGAGTTAAGCCATTCACAACTGCCTAAAGTTTACATGATAGAACTGTTTGCTTGCCTAGATCTTAGAACTTTTTACTGTCCTTCAGATTACTCATCCATCTCCTCCAGTAGTCCTGTTCTGGACCCATCAATTGCAGTCCATCCATGCCCACAATACTTTCCATTAAAATTCATTAATTTAAACATTTATTTGATGAATCTTTATTGAGCACCTACTATGTACTAAGCATTATTGTAAATACTAGTATATGAGTAAATCAAACTAATAATTTCCTTGTTATGGAATTTAAATTCTAGTAAAAAGATAACCAATAAATAAGTAATTATACGTTGTAAGGAGGTCAAGGAGATAGTGACAGGTAGAAGAAGAATAATTTAGATAAAGACTCAGATAAGGCTTCTCTGAGAGAAGCCCCAAGTGAAATAAGGGAGTAAGCATGTGGCTATCTGAGACAGGAACATGCCAGGGCATGGAAACTGTGTGAAAGGATCACGAGGAAGGGCTCTGTGTCCTGAGGAGCAGCAAGGTAGCTGGAAGAGAGCAAGAGAAGGGCAGAATGGTGGGAGAAGTAGCAGCCTAGGAACAGATGATGTGGGATCCTGTATACATTTAAGTCTCGATTTTATTCAGATGGAGTATTTTCAGCAGAAGAATGAGATGATTTGAGCTGGGTTTTAAGTATGTTGCAGTGGCTGCTGGGTGAGGAAAGGGACATAGGGAGAAGAGAATAGAGGCAGGAGACGATTGGCTACCATTGTGGTCTAGGAGAGAGGCAGTGGTGGGGGCGGGGCAGGGCAGAGCATGCCAGTTTCTAAGGGATGCTGCCATGCTCACTCCCTTTCAGAGAAAAGCAGCCCTGGGCTCAGGATTGGACAGCATTCTTTTCACCAACACTTAGCTTCAGACTCAGCTACTGGATGTCCCATCCTAGGACAACCTTTCCATAAATTGTTCACTGATGCATGAAGTAGCCTTAAAGGAAAAGCTACTTTCCAAGGTATGAATGAATCATACAGTAAGCAGCAGAAGGAGAAGCAGGAAGAACCACGGGCAAGGACTTGGGGATAAAGTAGACAGGTGGTACTAATGGCAGAGCGTCCAGTAGGACCTATGCATTGAAGCTGCTGTGAGAGCGATAAGCTGACCTGGTCCTAGAGAAGCCTTGGGAGCTGATTAACTTTGAGTTCCAATTCTGTGGGGCCGGCAGTGGGATTCCTATCACCAGGAGTACTGTCTTTCCCTGATAGTGTCTTCTATTACCATAGATAGACCTACTACAAACCCTTATTAACTGAAAAAACTTGAATGAATCAATGCTCCTTGCATCCAGAAAACCAGGACATTGGATTTCTCATGACAACCTCTTGGGGAATGTGAGATGTGTGACATTTGGTTGTGGATGTAGAGCTAGTGGGGCATTCTAAGACTCCAGCTCAAATCTCACTGTGGATAGCAAAAGCCCATGGTCTGCAGCAGCAACTTAAGCTTTTGCTATGATTCCAAACATGCCCTAAACACATTCCTTTTGAAGGAAGTGCTTTACATCACTTGGCTGCTCCTGTGTTTGAGAAGTGTCAAGGGGCGTAGGAATATAAAGACAAAGGAATTGGATTGGATGTTTGCTTCTCTCAAAGTTAGATGCCTTCAAATATAAATTTACAACCTCTGCCCATGGTTCCTCCACTAATGGCAGAGAAGGGAACAAAGTAACTTTGCATAATCATTGCAAAATGAAATTTTCTCTCTTCTTGCACATCCCAGGCTAGGAGCCTGCTGAATATTACATTTAGAAAATGGCTTTCCGAATTGAGGAAATGAAGCATGAAACACATTCTCTTTCTTGGTTATTTGACTCTGAGGTAAGAAATAGTTGTTTAGTTCATAGTGGGAATAGAAGCTGAAAAGATGCATAGGTAGGGTTATGCTCAGATAGATTTCTGAGTAGAATCTAGGAGCCAGAGAAAAGAGTGTGGGAAATTGGTCAGGTGTGGCAGTTATAATAGAAACAAGATTGTCAAGGGCCCCATCATCGTAGTAGTGGAGGGGCAACAAACACGTTTTGCTCAGTGACAGAGCAATATGCTGGGCCTGTAAGCTATGCTGGACTCTGCCAGTATGCAGACAACATGCCTATCGTAACAAACCCTGCCTTTTCAGCTGTTCTTGGTGTCCAAGTGTGTTTCTATTCCTTGGAAAATAAAAATCATGAATCAGTCTAACAAAAACAACAGCAAGTTCTCTGAGGACCAGGACTCTGTCTTTTAAGACTTTGTATCTCCAGCACTTTGCATGCTGCCTGATAAAAAGCAAAGCTCAAGAAGTGTTTGGTTGATAAATAACAGGATGAATGAATGCATGTTCAATGAGCAGTGTATGAAAAGGAGAGAACGATACAGAAAAAGTTTAGAGATAGATTTCCTACCAAATGAATTTCTGGAAACAAAATCTATTATTTCAAGAGCTTTTATCATAAGGATATAATTACAGCATCACAAGTATGAGAGCTTACAGCTAAACACAAGCATCTCAGTCCATGATGAGGTTTATGTGGGGGTTTCTCTGATATTAGAGAGCAATACACTTTGTGAATTGCTCTGAAAATTCATGAGATTAATATGAGGCAATTTTAATAGTCATTTCCAAAGTGATCTCATGTCTGATTTTCAATTGATACAAGAATATTAATGAAGCACTTTGGAGAAATGGTATCTTCATTTGACAGGTTCAGATATGTGGCTTTCTGTAAGGTCACATAGCTATTGGGTAGCATGACCTCACTATGTTCCGTGCTCTTGGCAGTATGTCATGGAAATGCACAGCTCTCCAGGGAGCGATGGAGACCATTTAGGCCCCTGATTAAAATTTCTGGATCATTTATCTTATATTTTACTTCCCATTAACTAGAATTCAATTATCAAGGTTTCAAACTATAGATGCCAGATGATTAATAATACATATTATTTGTTTCTTCTTTGAATGACAAGTCCATTACCGGAGTCAGAATGTCATGAGTTTGCCACTGGTAATGCACAGCAAGAGCACGGGTTATTTGATGCTCCAGGTCTTTGTGTGTTAAGCCTTGATTATATTTAATGACCCTTAACAGATATGATAGCTGATAATAGTCACAAAAAAATGAACTTGCTGTCTTAGGAAAACAACAAAACACAATTGGTTTTTTAAAAAATTTCGAATGCACACACAGAAGAGCAGTGAAATGAAAACAAAGTGAATTTTTCAATAAATTAACTTTAGTTCTTTAAAATTACTCAGGGCCAAATTAACTTCTTTGTTGTCTGTAAACTACAAGGAGTACCAAAGAAAAATCTTGTCACACACAACCCTTTTCTCTAACTGGTGTTAGTTGAATTAGTAAAGGGACATCCTCTTGTGTGAAATTTGCATGAATTCATATAGAATTATAGATTTTCAGTGCTAGAAGAATCCTGATCATCTAGGTCTATTGTCCTTCTCAAGCTTATAGAATACCCTAGCGATTTCACTGTTTGCTGTGCTGACATTATTGTGTCCTGACATTGTATTTCTGGAAATTTCTAGAAAGTATAGACAAAATTATTTCTAGATAGTACACACAAAATTATTGTGTCCTGACATTGTATTTCTGGAAATTTCTAGAAAGTATAGACAAACACTCGAAATATAATGAAGAAACAGAATGCCACAACACTAGCAATTGGAAGTTGATGTGCTTGTGTTCCCCTCTGGAAAATAACTCTGTGGTTGACCACTGTCATGTTGCCACATGAACCTCATTATTTGCAGGCCTCATGACCTCAACTGCCTCAAGACTCAACTCTGTAGTTTCCAATAAAGACTAACACAAATAACCCTGAAAAAATTGGTGCATACAGAGTAGAAATCTAGGATATATATATATATATATATATATACACACACACTATATATATATGTATATATAGTGTATATATATGCACTGAGATATATAGTGTATATATATACACTATATATACATATATGTATATATGTGTGTATATATATACTATATATCTCAGTGCATATGTATACACTATATACACACACACTATATATATATATATACTATAGTGTATATATATATAGTGCGTATATATAGCATATATATATAGTGCATATATATACTATAGTGTATATATATATAGTATATATAGTATATATACACCATATATATGTATATATGTATACACTATATAGTATATATATGTGTATATATATACTATATAGTGTTTATATGTGTATATATATACACTATATAGTATATATAGTGTATATATACTATATACACTATATATATATATATACACACTATGTATATAGTGTATATATATATATGTGTGTGTGTGTGTGTGTGTGTGTGTGTGTGTGTGTTTGTGTGTGTGTGTATAGTAAATTCTCAGTAAGCCTGGATAGGATAATGGGAAGCTGCCTTAGCAATTTAGCAAGATTGAATGATTGATTCAATAAAAGATTGACATGTTGAGCAATGGAAATCCAGGAGTGTCCTCTTGTCAGGATATGCTGACAGTCTTCTATGAGACATTCTTAGTTGCACCTTTCAAACACAGGATTTTAATAAGACACAGAGATGGTCTCCTAATCTTGTGTTATTGGAGGTCATCTAAAGCTATTGCAATAATAACAGCATCAAGGAATCGACATGTTGTATAACTACCAAGGAGCTGTGATTGTCTCAAGAAAGGATTTAGAAGTAAACAAGTGAGGATTAGAGCCCAAATCTACCTGACCCAAAATCCATACTAAAACCACAGCACCATATTCTCTCAGTCAACATGAATTGTATATTCAAAACAATGTGTTTTAAGCTTTCTGGAATAATATACCAATATTTCTATCAAGTAGATTTCTATATAAATAGGCAGCATGTATTGACAACATGTGAACAACTTGAAAATTGAGGTGTGACAGATGAGAAATCAAAGATAACAGGGTAATGCCAGCAATGATCATTTTCATGCATAGTGTTTAACTGATTATAAACTAGTTTCACCTAAATTTTTTACATGACCTTCACAACAGCAACATTGAGGGTCAGAGATACTGAATACCTTATTCAAGTTCACAGATCTAATAAAGGGAGTCAGTGAGATCCAAAAACAACAGTTACAGATCGCTTTCATATTAGTCAACACCTAACCCCTATGTTTAGATTGAAGGTAGCCCTTTTGAGATCAAATCAGAGTTGATAAACTCATATTTGATGCTGCTTTTCCATGTATATATCAATGCCTTGTGTTATTCCAGATGTTAGATCTAGCTTAGGATAATTCCCCAGTGTACAAATACTTCTGATTTAAAGAGAGAATCTGATTTCCAAATAGTAATCTGAGCACACATTGAACCCTGATATGCTACAATAAACTCTAGAAATGAAAGTTGTGTGTGTATATATTTGTGTATGTCTGTGTATATATGTGTATGTATATGTGTAGACATAAAAACAAATACATAGTCATACTCTCTCCCTTAAAAGATGAAATGTTTTCAAAAATCATGATGAATATCTAAATTACTTAAAACAGATTGGATCAGGCTCTAAAAAGATGAAAAGCAACCCCAAACATGTGTGGAAGTCTAGGGGAGAGTGACACCACAGAGTGAGAACAAAATCAACAGCTGGATGAAGCCAAGAGGCAATGAGGAATAACTTAATTGAATTATCATAAAATCTACTTGGCTGGTGAACCTCTTAGAATGTTCTCTCTTCTCTTCTCTCTCTCTCACTCGCTCCTTATATTAGGACTAGGAAGCTCTGACAGGAGTATCTGTTTCTACAAGAAGCAATTCTTGGGACAGAGAGCCAAGCCCTTGGTGACAGGTGGAGGAACAGGAACTGTAAAGCCCAGAAGATCAGTCCCCATGACATCCCATCAGAGGCATCATGCCTTCTCCCCACGCTCGTGGAAAGCCCTGTGGAGATGCGTTTCCCTGCCTTTTCCCACAGTGCCGTTGTCTTATAGAGAGGCAGCTGTCCATCTGTGGAAATCACAGAAGAGAGATGAACTCAGGGTCAAGAATGTTACAGAAAGTCACCCAACAAAAGGAAGACAAATGCAAAACCTAGTCTGAAAAGACAGCTAGTAAAGCATTAAGAACACGTTGCTTACGATGAATCTGATGCTATTATCAGAAAGATTAGGGAAAATATTGCACCCAGGAAACAAATTACAAGCAGCTAAAATAAAAAACTAATTAGAAATTCAAAATTCAATACCTATGCATGATTAAAATGCACACATACACAAAATAGCAAGTTAGGGATAGATGAAACTATCCCCAGTCTGATGAAAGCTATTTACCAGATTTATCTAGCAAAGATTATATTTAAAGTTGAAACTTAGAAACATCGCAAGTAAAACCAGGAATAAGACAAGGAAACTGGCTGCACGGCTAATATTCCAATTGTATTAGATGAAGCCAACAAGTCAAAAATAAGAAATGAAAGGTATAATTATTAGCAAACAAAGAAAAACCATGGTTATTTATAGATAATTGTTTAGCTGAAAACACATGATAATAAATGACTATTAGAAGTACGTGAGTTAGTCTGGAAGTGGATCTGATATGAAATCAATGTAGAAAAATAAACGGCTTCCATATACCTGAGCAATTACCATTAAGAAAATCCTATTTACAATAGCAACAAACACATTGAAGTAACAAGAAATACACTTAAAAAAGAAAAATCCATTTCCGAAAAAAATTATGAAATGTTACTGAAGGACACCAGACACCAACAAATGGTGAGATACCATTGCAAGAAAGACAGATTATAAAAATGCCTCTTTTTTCCCAAATTAATACATAAAATAAATGCAGCTCCACTCAATAGCTCCATGAGACTGTGCATAATAGTTGGTAAACTGAATCTAAAGTTTTTACAATACTAAATATGAAAGCCTAGTCAAAGGAGTCCTGAAAAGTAAGTCTAATGTGTTGGACTTAACCTATCAGATATCAAACTTCATTACAAAGGTAGGGTAAATAAAATAGTATTGTTGCAGGAATAGACAAATAGATTAATGAACCAAAACAGAGTGCAGGAAGAGATTCATATACATGTGAATACTTGGGATGTGAGAGTGGAAAGGAAGAAAAGATGGATTACTTAATAAGCGGTTTCATAAACAACTGGTTTAATACATGGAAAAACCAAATTAGATCGCTGCAAAAACCAAATACACCTGGATTCCATACTTAAATGTAAAGCAAAATTAAAACTTAAATTCAATGAATATATAGAGTATGTTATGATTGTCAAGTAGGAAAATGTTTCTTAAGAAAAAAAAAACCCCAAAATAATTAACACTGGTAAATGTGCCTACTTCACATTATAAAACCTTCTATACCAGAGAGGCTTCATTCAAAAGTTAAAAGACAAATGATACACTGGAAGAATATATCTGCAGATTACATAACAAAGGATTTCTATCTAGAATATATAGGAAAAAGTTAAGTAACAACATACCATTTTTCACTAACCACACTGGCAAAATTTAAACACTGGCAAGAACTTGAGGAAACAGAAAAGGTGCCAAACTGTTGATAAGAATGTAAACTGATATGTTCACTTTAGATAGGAATTTGTCAATAGCTAATAAAATTTGAAATATCCATACCTAGAAGTTCTACTTCTGGCACATATCCTTGACAAAATTTCGCACCTGTGCTAATGATGTTTATGGCATTATTTGCAATAGTGAAACATTAACAGCAATTTAAAAGGGCATTTATACATGCAATATGAATTGCATTTATCAGGGATGGATAATTAAAATGTGCTTTGCTCACAAGCTGGAGCATCCCAATACTGCAGGGAGAAGGAATGCTCCGGATTGAAGCATAATGACATGGCCAGATTTCATAAATGATGCTGAATTAACCAAACAAAAATGGTGCTAGTATAGTACATATAGTATTATAGCATCAATGACTGATAATTTCATTTGTTTATTTTTATGTTTATATTTCCAGAATTTATTTTTTAGCTTTTATTTTAGGTTTGGGGTATATATGAAGGTTTGTTACATAGGTAAACACATATCGTGGGTGTTTGTTATACATATTATTTCATTACCTAAGCATTAAGCCCAGTATACAATAGTTATCTTTTCTGTTCCTCTCCCTTTCCTCACCATTCTTCCTCAAGTAGATCCCATTGTCTGTTCTTTCCTTCCATGTGTCTGTAAGTACTTATCATTTAGCTTCCACTTATAAGTGACAACATATGGTGTTTGGTTTTCTGTTCCTGTGTTAGTTTGCTAAGGATAATGGCCTCTAGCTCTATCCATGTTCCTGCAAAGAACATTATCTTTTTTTCTTTTTATGGCTTCATGGTATATATGTCTCACATTGCTTTATCCAATCTGTCATTGATGTGAATTTAGTTTGATTCCATGTCTTTGCTATTGTGAATAGTGCTGCGATGACCATTTGCATGGATGTGTCTTTATGGCAGAATGATTTATATTCCTCTGGGTATATACCCAGTAATGGGATTGCTAGGTCAAATGGTAGTTTTGCTTTTAGCTCTTTGAGGAATCTTCCTCTGCTTTCCAAAATGGTAAACTAATTTACCCTCCCACCAACACTGTGTAAGTGTCCCCTTTCTCTACAACCTCACCAGCATCTGTTGTTTTTTGACATTTTAATAGTAGCCATTCTGGCTGGGGTGAGATGGTATCTCATTGGGTTTTGTTGTTGTTGTTGTTGTTTTTGAGATGGAGTCTTGCTCTGTCACCAGGCTGGAGTGCAGTGGCACAATCTCAGCTCACTGCAACCTCAGCCCCCTGGGTTCAAGTTATTCTTCCACCTAAGCCTCCCTAGTAGCTGGGACCACAGGTGTGTGCCACCACTCCGGGCTAATTTCTTTGGTATTTTCAGTAGAGATGGGGTTTCACCGTGTTGGCCAGGATGGTCTCGATCTCTTGACCTCGTGATCTTCCCACCTTAGCCTCCCAAAGTGCTGGGATTACAGGCATGAGCCACTGTGCCCAGCCCTCACTGGGGTTTTGGTTTACAGTTCTCTGATTGGTGATACTGAGATTTTTTTATATGCTTGCTGATTGCATGTATGTCTTCTTTTGAAAAGTGTCTGTTCATGTCCTCTGTCCACTTTTAAATGGGGTCATTTGTTTTTCTTTTGTAAATTTAAGTTCCTTATAGATGCTGGATATTAGACTTTGTCAGATGCATAGTTTGCAGATATTTTCTCCCATTCTGTAGGTTGTCAGTTTACTCTGTGGATTGTTTCTTTTGCTGTGCAGAAGCTCTATTTATTTATTTATTTATTTATTTTAGATGGAGTCTTGCTCTGTCACCCAGGCTGGAGGGCAGTGGTATGATCTTGGCTCACCACAACTTCTGCCTCCCAGCTTCAAGTGATTCTTGTGCCTCAGCCTCCTGAGTAGCACATATTACAAGCATGCACCACCATATCTGGCTCNTTTTAATATTTTCAGTATAGACAGGATTCCACCATGTTGGCCAGGCTGATCTTGAACTTCTTACCTCAGGTGATGTGCCTGCCTCAGCCTCCCGAACTGCTGGAATTACAGTCATAGTTCACTGCACCTGGCCCCAGAAGCTCTCAAATTTAATTAGATTCTACTTGTTAATTTTTGCTTTTGTTGCTATTGCTTTGGTGTCTTTGTTATGAAATCTTTGCTGCTCCTATGTCCAGGATGGTATTATCTAGGTTGTTTTCCAGAGTATTTATAGTTTTGAGTTTTGCATTTATGCCTTTAATCCATCTCGAGTTGATTCTTTTTGTATGGTGTAAGGAAAGTGTTCAGCTTCAATCATCTGCATATGGCTAGCCAGTTATCCCAGCACCATTTATGGACTAGCAAGTCTTTTCCCCATTGCTTGTTTTTGTCAGCTTTGTTGAAGATCAGATGGTCATAAGTGTATGGCCTTTTTTCTGGGCTCTCTATTCTGTTCCATTGGTCTATGTGTTTGTTTTTACACTAGTACCATGCTATTTTGGTTAGCTTTGTAGTATAGTTTGAAGTTGGGTAATGTGATGTCTCCAGCTTTGTTCTTTTTGCTTAAGATTGCCTTGGCTGTTGGAGTTCTATTTTTGGTTCCATATGAATTTTAAAATAGCTTTTTACAATTCTGTGAAGAATGTCAATGTAGTAATATAGGAATAGTATTTAATCTGTAAATTGTTTTGGGAAATATAGCCATTTTAATGACATTGATTATTCCTATCCATGATCATGGGATATTTTTTCATTTGTTTGTGTCTTCTCTTGTTTATTTGAGTGGTGTTTTGTAATTCTCATTGTAGAGATCTTTCACCTCTCTGGTTAGCTGTATTCCTAGGTATTTTATTCTTTTTGTGGCAATTGTGAATGTGGTTGCCTTTCTGACTTGGCTCTCAGTTTGGCTGTTGTTTGTGTATAGGAATGCTAGTGATTTTGTACATTGATTTTGTGTTCTGCAACTTTGCTGAAGTTGTTGATCAGATGAAGGAGCTTTTGGGCTGAGACTTTTGGGTTTTCTAGATACAGAATCATGTTGTGTGAAAACAAAGATAGTTTGACTTCCTCTTTGCTTATTTGGATGCCCTTTATTTCTTTCTCTTGACTGTTTGTTCTGGTTAGGATGTCCAATACTATGTCAAATAGAAGTGGTGAGAGAGAACATCCTTGTCTTATGCCTGTTTTCAAGGGGAATGCTTCCAGCTTTTGCCCATTCAATATAATGTTGGCTGTGGGTTTGTCATGGATGGCTCTTATTATTTTGAGGTATGTTCCTTGAATACCTAGTTTATTCAGAGTTTTTAACATGAAGGAGTGTTGAATTTTTTCAAAAGCGTTTTCTGCATCCACTGAGATAATCATGCGGTTTTGTCTTTAGTTCTGTTTATGCAATGAATCACATTTATTAATTTGCTTATGTTGAACCAACCTTGAATCCTAGGGATGAAGCCTACTTGATTGTGGTGGATTGGCTTTTGGATGTGCTGCTGGATTCTGGATTCTGTTTGCAAGTATTTTGTTGAGGATTTTTGCATCAATGTTCATAAAAGATATTGGTGTGATTTTTTTTTTTATTGCTGTGTGTCTGCTAGGTTTTGGTATCAAGATGATGCTGGCCTCATATGAGTTTAGGTGGAGTCCTTTCTCCTTAATTTTTAGGAATAATTTCTCTAGGAATGGCACCAGCTCTTTTTTGTGCATCTGATAGAGTTCAGCTGTGAATCTGTCAGGTCCCAAGCTTTTTTGGTTAGCCGGCTATTTATTACTGATTCAATTTTGGAGCTTGTTATTGGTCTGTTCAGGGAATCAGTTTCTTCCTAACTTAGTCTTGGAAGGATATATGTGTCCAGGAATTTATCCATCTCTTCTAGGTTTTCTAGATTCTGTATGTAAAGATGATCATAGTAATTTCTGATGGTTGATTTTATTTCTTTGGGGTCACTAGTAATATTCCCTTCATCATTTCTAATGTGTTTGTTTGAATCTTCTCTCTTGTATTCTTTATTAAACTAGCTATTTTATTAACTTTTTCAAAAAAATGAACTGCTGGATTCATTGGTCTTTTGAGTGGTTTTCGTGACTCGATTTTTTTCAATTCATCTCTAATCTTTCTTATTTCTTGTCTTCTGCTAGCCTTAGGGTTGATTTATTGTTGCTTCTCTAATTCGTTCAGTTGTGAAATTATGTTGTTAATGTGAGACATTTTTAACTTTTTGATGTGGTCATTTAGTGCTATGAATTTCTCTCTTAACACTGCCTTAGCTGTGTCCCAGAGATTGTGGTATGTTTTATCTTTGTTCTCGTTATTTTCAAAAAATTTCTCAATTTCTGGCTTAATTTCATTATATGCCCAAAAGTCATTCAGGAGCATGTTGTTTAGTTTCCATGTAATTTCATGGTTTTGAGCTATTTTTATACTCCTGACTTCTATTTTTATTGTGATGTGGTCTGAGAGTATGTTTGGCAGGATTTTGGTTCTTTTGCATTTGTTAAGGTTGTTTTATGTCCAATTATGTGATTGATTTAGAGTATGTGCCATTGTGATGATGAGAAGAATATATATTCTGTTGTTTTGGAGTGGAGAGTTCTGCAAAGGTCTATCAGACCCATTTGGTCCAATGTTGAGTTTAGGTCCTGAATATCTTTGCTATTTTTCTGCCTTGATGGTCTAATACTGTCAGTGGAGTGTTGAAGTCTCCCAATATTATTGTGTGGGAGTCTCTGTCTCTTCATAGGTCTCTAAGAACCTGCTTTATGAGTATAGATGCTCCTGCATTGTGTGCATATATATTTAGAATAGCTAGGTCTTCCTGTTGAATTAACCATTTACCATTATGTAATGTCCTTCTTTGTCTTTTTAAATCTTTGTTGGATTGAAATCTATTTTTTTCTGAAGTTAGGATTGCAATCCTTTCTTTATTCTGTTTTTCATTTGCTTGGTAGATTTTCCTCCATCCTTTTATTTTGAGCCCATGAGTGTCATTAAGTGTGAGATGGGTGCCTTGAAGATAGCATATCATTGGTTCTTGCTTTTTTATCCAGCTTGCCACTCTGTTCCTTTTAAGTGGTGCATTTAGCCTTTTTACAGTCATGGTTAGTGTTGATATGTATGGATTTGATATTAGTCATTTGATATTAGCACATACAGTCATTGTGCTATTAGCTGGTTATTACGTTGACTTGTTTGTGTGGTTGCTTTAACAGTGACACTGGTCTGTGTGGTTAAGTATGTTTTTGTATTAGTTGGTAGCAGTCTTTGCTTTCTATATTTAGTGTTCCTTTCAAGATCTCTTTGTAAGGCAGGTCTAGTGATAATGAATTTCTTCAACATTCGCTTATTTGAAAAGGATCTTATTTATACTTCACTTAGGAAGCTTAATTTGGCTGGGTATGAAATGCTTAGTTGAATATATTTTTTTCTTTAAGAGTGTAGAAGCCCCTAATCTCTTCTGGCTTGTGGGGTTTTAGCTGAAAGGTCTGCTGTTAGCCTGATGGGGTTCCCTTATGGGTTACCTGCCCTTTCTCTCTAGCTGCCTTTAACATTTTTTCTTTCTTTCATTTTGACCTTGGAAAATCTGATGATTATGTGTCTTGGGGATGATCTTCTTGTGTAGAATCTTGCAGGAGTTCTCTGTATTTCCTGAGTTTGAGTATTGGCCTCTCTAGCAAAGCTGGGAAACTTTTTAGGGATGATATCCTGAAATATGTTTTCTAAGTTGTTTGCTTTCTCCCCCTCCTTCAGGGATGCCAACAATTCATAGATTTGGCTTCTTTACATAATCCCATACTTCTTGGAGGTTTTGCTCATTTCTTTTTATTCACAGTGTTTTTCTTTATTTTTGTCTGACTATCTTATTTCAGAGAACTAGTCTTCAAGTTCTGATATTTTTTCCTCAGCTTGATTTATTCTGCTGTTAACACTTGTAATTGCGTTGTGAAATTCTTGCGTTGTGTTACTCAGCTTTGTCAGACCTCTTAGGTTCTTTTTTATACTGGCTCTCTTGTCCTTCAGCTCCAGTATCACTTTATTGTGATTCTTATTTTCCTTGAATTGGGTTTTGCTGTTCTCCTGAATCTCAATGATCTTTGTGTGTGTCCAGAAATTACATTTCTGTCATTCCAGCCAGTTCAGCCTGGTTAAAAAGTCTTGTTGGAGAACTGGTGTGGTTGTTCGGAGAACATACAACCATTTTAGTTATGGGAGTTCTCACATTGGTTCTTTCTCATCTGTCTGTGTGGGTGTTCCTTTAACTGCAGCATACGTTGAGTATAGTCAATAGACTTCTTTTCTGGATGTTTTCACCAGGCCAAGGCTTTGTGCAGGGTCTTTATTAGAAGCTGCCTTCTTCTCTCTAGTTTCGGAGGGGCTTATGTTAGTGAGGTATTTTTGGTGTTGAAGCTTTGAGGGTGGGATCCAGCAGGTGGCACTTGGGCTTATTTGTCAGCTAATAGACTCTTACTCAGTAGTTTGGCTCCCCTATATTTCCTCAGGTTGCAGCCAGGTTCCCTCTCAGTGCTCTGGAAGTGTAGGTTCCTCTCCACCTTGAGTGCTGGCTGTAGATTGCAACTTGGCATTCCTGGGCTGCCTGCAGCAGCTCTGGGGCTATCTCAGTGTTTATGTTTTTACCCCAACTTGGAGGCAGCAGAGGAAGGGATCTTAGTAGTGGTTGTGGCTGACTGTCATTTGCTTGTTTCCTGGGGGTTCCATCAAAGAAATGCAGTTCAGCAATTGCTCAGTGCAATCAACCCAGGATGGAGGGTTTGTGCTGTGGGCCCAAGCCAGGAGTTCCCTATCTGGTGACAAGCAGTGGAGTGTGAGACCCATAAGAGATAGGCTGACCACCTCTCCTTGGGTCGACTATAGCTTGTTGAAGGTGTAGATAAAGTACTTAAGGCATTTGCTCCTTTGTTATTCTGAGGGTGGCAAGGGCAGTTCCGCTGCAGAGGCAGTGGCAGAGAGGCTTTCAGTTGCTCCTGGAGGGCCTGTCCAGGGAGTTGCCAAGTTGCCACTTACTCAATAGCTCTGGGGGGCGGTGACTGGAGACCCAGGCCTGGAGGACCTGCCTGGTGAGGAGATACGGGAATGTGCACCCACATAACAGTCTGACCGATTTTCCTTAGAACTGCTGTGGTATGCTTGGGGCCCACTCCAGTCAGTCACCTCAGATTTTCCAGCACCTGGTGGTATCACCAGTAAAGACTGTGAAACAGCAAAGTTGGCAGCCTGCCCCTCCCTCTGGAAACTTTGTCTCAGGGAGGTATGGACTTGTTGCCAGCCCTGTAGGAGGTGGCTAGAAACCTCAAGGTCCTGCCAAGTTAGGAGGAACAGGATTGAGGGTCCATTTAAAAAGGAGAGTGTTTTTGTAAAGCATCTATGCTGTGCTTGGGATCCACTTCAGCCCCCAGTCACTTCAGACACTCTGAAGCCCAAAGGCTGGAATGGCTGTTACACAAACAGCAAGGCTGGTGTCGCCCCCTCCCTCTGGGAGCTCTAGCCCAGGGAGGTTATAAATCTCTGTTGGCCTGAGAACACCGACAGGGGTTGCTGCTGACTGACTCCAGTTGGGAGGTTCTACCCACTTAAGAGGAACAGGACCGGGACCCACTTAAAGAAGCAGTCTGGCCGCGTTTTGGTAGACCAGCTGTGTTGTGCTGACAGATCCGTTCCACCTCCAGCTGGCTTGGACTGAAACAGTGTTCGATAGCTAAAACAGCTAAGTTGCCCCAACAGCAAAGATGGTGGCCCTCCCCTCCCTCTGGGAGTGCTGTCACAGAAGAAATTCAAATCTCTGTTGGCTGGGGAAGGTCCTAATTGCGAGGTCCTGCAGAGTGAGGAGTGAGATCAGGGACCCAGTTAAGGAAGCAGTCTGGCCACCTGTTGGTAGAGCAGCTGTGCTGTGTTGGGGGATCCCTTCTGCCCCCAGTTTGATTGGACACTCTAGAGCCCAAAGGCTGGAACAGCTAAGTCTTGATAATTTTTAAAGCATGTACTTTTCACACATGTATGTTTACATATAAAAATCTTATATTGGTTGCTTCTAGGAGGTAGAGAAGAAAATGGAATTAATGGGGAGTAGCAGTGAGTGGCCAAATAAAATTTTAACCTCTTTTATAATGTCCTATTTTTTTTAAAAAAAAGGAGACTGTATTCTTCTATTAATTTGTATAATTAATTTTCAAACTTACTATAAAAATATAATGCTGAGTGCACACGCATACACATACTCTTTTACTTAGTACCATACAATTGTTCTCATAATTTAGAGTTCATTCTTATAATAAAATTAATAGATACTATTCATTTGTCACCTACCACATGCTAGGAAGTGTACCAGGAGCTCTATACATATCTCATTAATTCTATTATTGATCCTGGATGTTAAGTGTTATTATAGTGTCATAAGCAGGGGAAAAAATCTTCATAGAGGCCAAGCACCTGACCCAATATAAGGCAGGGACTTCGTTGTAGAATCAGGATTCAAACTTACTTTTGTAAGGCTCTAACGCACGTGTGATGCCCACAGCCCAGTGCTTATTTTATGTCACAGGCTGCCACAAGCTGACTCCTTTTATTGGCTGATATGAAGATAAAGAGTAAATCAGCACTTCTGCATGAAGCCTTCCTCAAAGTTATCTTTCTTTGGGCCTTATGTTATAAAGTCAGAGTGGTAATGTATGGTCCCAGTGCTCCTTGCATTTCGGCATTTACAGTCAACTCAGCTAGTCTAAGGGTTTGTAAGTATGGCTCCCAGAGACTGGGAAAGTAGCCCAATCTGCAGCATTAAGAATGTTCCCAGACCAGGATGTACCAACCTGGAGAGAGTGAGGGTGATGAATAAGGCTTTTGTTTATGCCTGAGCAAGCTGTGTATTATGCATTACATATCACAGAGACTGATGAGATGTGCCTGGCTTTCATATGGTGGCCTCTGGAATGTATCCTTCTGAAGCTGTGTGTAGAACTATGCTGGGCTGATGCCTACAAAGCTGGGGCTGGAGACATGTAGTTGTGCTTCTGGAAAGTCACTCAACATTATCATCTGCAACTTTGAAAACCCTATAGAGAGGTATTGGGGGTGGGTCCAAAGGTTGCATCTCTCTGAGATAATGCAACTCTCTCTTTCTAGCAGGATGCCAATTTGTGGAGGGTTCTAGTTACAGTGCATTGCAATTGATTGGTGTCTCTGGAATTGGGCAGTGCACAGCCTGAGCAGCCATTGATGGTGATACTACTGTTGTGTATCTTGACTATGCTGACTTTTTTGGTGGCCTCTGAAAAATAAGCCTTGTTTGATTGGTCCTAGAGGTACATACATCTGGTCTTTTAAAAACCTGCACCATCTATTAACATGGGCCAGTGCAGTGGCTGTGCACATTTTCTTCTAGGCATTGGCCTTTGTTTTGATGGATGCTCTGGTTATTCATTGTGAAAGCACATTTGTCAAGTCAACTCCTTATGTTTCCAACATAGCTGTTTGCATTTTCTGTCAAATATGTGCAACCTTTCAGCATTTCATCATTAAAATCCTTCTGAGGGTATCAATCTGTCATATAGACAATAATCCATTTACCAATATAACTCATTATTTTATATATTCTCTCCTTCTATCCAGTTGTAATGCTTTTATCATATACTTCTGTCATAATCATGCAAACTAAATGCTGCAAACCACATGATTAGCTCAAATTTTAAAAGTACCAAAGAATCATAGTGCGGGAGGGGTTTTGGGAGAGAGGTCTTTTTGATCCCTGGATAACATCAGAGCCCGTTTTGTTTAGTTGTAGTTTCATTATGTAGAAAGCATTTTTCTTATGCTGTTGGCAAGTTGTATCTTAGATCCATCAGGCAAATCATGGCTAAGTAGTGTTCAATACTGTAAATTGATGCATAAGCGACAGGAAATAGGAGCTTATCATGCAAGAATGCAGTCATCATAATGAACCACTCCTGACTGGAAAGTCAGAAAATATTGATATTCTAGAAATTTTCTTGAAGATGGTGATTTCTAATTCATTGATTTTCTTTTTTCCTAGTGTGAGTTGTAGACACTCAAAAAGTTTGCCTTTTAAAAATGTTAATAAGAAGGCCGGGCATGGTGGTGGCTCATGCCTGTATTCCCAGCACTCTGGGAGGCCGAGGCAGGTGGATCACCTGAGGTTGGGAGTTCAATACCAGCCTGGCCAACATGGAGAAACCCCATCTCTACTAAAAATTCAAAATTAACCGGGCATGGTGGTGCATGCCTATAATTCCAGCTACTCGGGTGGCTGAGGCAGAAGAATCGCTTGAACCCTGCAAGCAGAGGTTGCAGTGAGCCGAGATCATGGCATTGTACTCCAGCCTAGGCAACAAGAGCAAAACTCTTTCTCAAAACAATAAATAAAATAAAATGTTAATAAGATAGAGTAAACCTTGCAGATGTTGAATAGCCCCAAGAATGAAGCGATTGCTTTAGTTGAAGGATACCTTCATCATGGATGACGCATGGCTTATGTCGGATAGAGTGAGCTTTCAGAGGAATGGCTGTGCACTGTGCCTAGAAGTCATAGATGAGATAGCAAAAATAGTGGCACTGTTGGTTTCACATGTCCCTTCCATGTGGCCTGTAGAAAACACTATTTACTGAAGTCTTTTTATGACTGTATCTTCTGATAATTGCATTATTCAGAGATCACAACCATAAGAGATTACAATCTAGAAAACCAGAAGACATACTTCACAAAACTTATAAGAATTTTGCATCCACAGAATTTTAAAATAAAGGCATTTTTCTCAGAATGCTTTTGGATGACAGACAACGGTGCAGGAACCACATATGAATAGCTAGCTATTGGAAAGCTTGGGAAATGACAAATTTGTGAAGATCTTTGCCTAGCTGTAACAATAAAGATGCAATTGACTGTTTGCTGTAGAAATGGATGCAGACAAAGCATCTTGTTCCCAGTGCTCTTTGGTTTCATCTCCTTAATTGGCCTTAGTGCCTTCTGACTGATCTGAGGGTGCCTGCCTGGCCTGACCAGATGCTGAAACATCTCATGCAAAAGGAACATTAATAGACTTCAAGTAAATTATTGAAAGAGAGGTGACAATTAAGGTGTCTTGTTTTTGGCTCCCTTTTTAGCTCCCAGGTCCTTAGATAACACCTAGGCAAAGGTAGTCGTTGCTATTTTGAGTCACTTCCACCTTGACCCCCAGTGAATGTGGAAACTATAGAAATCCAGACTCAAAAGCATGAATAATGAATCCCAAAGTTATTTTTTATAATACAAATACTTTGGAACACAGTAAATAATTAAAATTGTGTAGCCTCTTCATATCTCTTATTTCATTTAACCCTGGTGTCTTATGAGATAAATAAGTGCCACTTTATAGATGAGAAACCTGAAGTTCAAAAGAATTGTATAGTTTAAGCCCACGTCATCTGGCTTGGCATTTTTTATGTCAAAACCTGTACTATTTTTCACTGTGTCTTGTTGGATCTTACTGCTCAACATTTAGGTGACTTTTCTAAACTACTTTTTAAATTATCTTTCTTGAATAGATTAAATATTTTATTATCACAGTAATAAATATAAGATATTTTTCCTACTGTTTTTAAAAACTATTATTTAAAGTTGTAAATCAGGGTGCACTAAAATTTGAGTTTTCTAAATTGAGTTAAAATCAAATGAGAGATTTTGTTTTAAACTGACTTTCTATAATTCTGTCAACTGTGGGATAGGCTAAATTCCCAAAAGTCATTTTTATTTCCATTGAGATGGGTTATTTCTAAATATAAAAGAGGGAAGCAAAGGGGTAAGTTGTTAGGAAGATCAATAGCTGTCCAGCTGTCAAGCACCTACTGTAAGTCACAAATCATAGCTGAAGTTTACATATTCTATCACAAATCCTTGTAAGAATCTCATAAGACACCTTTTATTGACTTCATTTTACAGGTGATAAAACTGAAGTTCTGAGAGGTAAAAAGGTAAAGAGGGGTCCAGATTTCTTTTTTGCACTATAATTAGTGTGAATGGAAGGTGAAAAGAACACAGAACTCATTAACAAATACTAACCATAAAATTGTGTGTGTACTTCTCATTTGATATTTTGTTATCCTGAAAGATATGAAAACATGGGTTTTAGGACTTTATAAACCAATGAGAAGGGAGCCCCTTCCCTCTCATGCAACCTTCTTCCTAGTGCTAGGACAGTGAGGCTCAGCTACTTGTTTTGATGAAAGGAGAAGAGGAAAACATGTCATTGGAATATGGAGGCCCAATTCTGGCAGGTTCGTGTGGTACACACTTTTTCCACTTGAAAAAATAAATGGAGTTAGGAGCCAATTGCAGCCAACTTGGGGAAAGTACCTCTATTCCATACCATGCCATGATAGCTATAGAACAAAGATAAAGGGCATACAGCACACACATATTTGGTGTATTAGTACATTCTCACGTTGGTGAAAAGAAATAGCAGAGACTGGGTAATGTATAGAGTTTTCTATATATGTGATTGTATCATCAGCAAACAGTGACAGTATGGCTTTCTTTTAACCAGTTTTATACCCTTGATTTCTTTTTCTTGTGCGCTAGGGCTTCCATATTATGTTGAATAGAAGTGGGTAGAGTGGGCATCCTTGTTTTGTTTCAGATCTCAGGGAGAATGCTTTCAACTTTTCTCATATAGTATTATGTTGGCTGTGGGTCTGTCATGGATGGCTTTTATTATCTTAAGGTGTATGTCCCTTTTATGCTGATTTTGCTGAGGGTTTTACTCATACAGGGATGCCAGATTTTGTCAAAAGCTTTTTCTGAATCTATTGAGATGATCATGTGATTTTTAAGTCTGTTTATGTGGTGCATCACATTTATTGACTTGCATATGTTAAATCATTCCTGCATTTCTGGTATAAAACCCACTTGATCATGGTGAATTATCTTTTTGATATGCCATTGTATTCAGTTAACTAGTATTTTGTTAAGAATTTTTGCATCTATATTCATCAGGGATATTGGTTCCTAGTTTGTTTTGTTTTGTTTATTTGTTTGTTTTTGGTTATATCCTTTCCTGGTTTTGGTATTAGGGTGATACTGTCTTCAGAGATGATTTAGGGGGGATTTTTTCTTTCTCTATCTTGTGGAATAGTGTCAATAGGATTGGTACCAATTCGGTGGGTTTTTTTTTTTATGGAGGCCAAGTTATTATCTCTTTTTCTTTCTTTTTTTCCTTTTTTTAAAAATTATACTTTAAGTTCTAGGGTACACGTGCAGATCATGCAGGTTTGCTACATAGGTAGCAAACCACCAATTCGTTTTTGAATGTTTGATAGAATTCAGCTGTGCATCTGTCTAGTTCTGGACTTTTTTTGTTGGCAATTTATTTTATTACCATTTCAATCTTGCTGCTTGCTATTGATATGTTCAGTTTCTGTTTCTTCCTGGTTTAATCAAGGAGGGTTGTATATTTCCAGGAACTTATTCATCTCCCCTAGGTTTTCCAGTTATGTGTGTAAAGGTGTTCATAGTAGCCTTGAATATTTTTTTTTATATTTCTGTGGTGTTGGTTGTGATATTTCCAATTTTGCTTCTAATTGAGCTTTTTTGGATTCTCTCTCTTCTTGGTTAATCTCACTAATCATCTATCAATGTTATTTATCTTTTCAAAGAAACAGCTTTTTGTTTCACTTATCTTTTGTATTTTTTGTTTGTTTCAATTTCATTTAGTTCTGCTCTGATCTTTGTTATTTTTTTTCTTCTGCTGGATTTGGGTTTGGTTTGTTCTTGTTTCTCTATCTCCTTGAGGTTGACCTTAGATTGTCTATTTGTGCTCTTTCACTTTTTGATGTAGGCATTTAAGGCTGTGAACATTCCTCTTAGCGCTGCCTTTGCTGTGTCCCAGAGGTTTTGATAGGTTGTATCACTATTACTGTTCAGTTAAAAGAATTTTTAAATTTCCATCTTGATTTCACTGTTGACCCAATAGAATTTTGATTTCTCTTACATTTATTGAGACCTGTTTTGTGGCCTATAATATGGTCTGTCTTGGGGAATGCTCCATGTGCTGATGAATAGAATGTATATTCTGCAGTTGTTGGGTAGAACGTTCTGTAAATATCTGCTAAGTCCATTTGTTCTAAACTATAATTTAAGTCCATTTTTGTTGTTGTTGTTGTTGACTTACTGTCTTGATGACAAGTCTAGTGCTGTCAGTGGAGTATTGAAGTCCACTACCATCATTGTTACTGTCTATCTCATTTCTTATGTCTAATAGTGATTGTTTTATAAACTTGGGAGCTCCAATGTTAGGTGCATATATATTTAGGATTGTGTTATTTTTCTGTTGAACAAGTTCTTTTATCATTATATAATGTCCCTCTTTGCCTTTTTAAACTGCTGTTACTTTAAAGTTTGTTGGCTGATATAAGAATAGGTACTCCTGCTTGCTTTTGTTGCCCATTTGCATGGATTATATTTTTCCACCCCTTTACCTTCAGTTTATGTGATTTCTTATGTGTTAGGAAGATGGTAGATACTCAGTTGGTGAATTCTTCTGTATTCTCCCATTCTGTATTTTTTAAGTGGAGCATTTAGGCCATTTACATTCAACATTAGTATTGAGATGTGAGGTACTATTCTATTTATCATGCTATTTGTTGCTTCAATACCTTTTTTTAATTGCGTTTTTGTTTTATAGGTCCTGTGAGATTTATGCTTTCAGGAGGTTCTATTTTGGTGTATTTTGAAGATTTGTTTCAAGATTTAGAACATTCCTTTTAGCCATTCTTGTAATAGTGGCTTGGTAGTGGTGAATTCTCCTAGCACTTGTTTGTCTGAAAAACACTATATCTTTTTATTTGTGAAGCTTAGTTTCGCTGAATACAAAATTCTTGGATGATAATTGTTTTGTTTTAGGAGGCTGAATATAGGGCCCCAATCATTTCTATCTTATAGGGTTTTTGCTGAGAAATTTGCTGTTAATCTGATAGGCTTTCCTTTATAGATTACCTAATGCATTTGCTTCACAGCTCGTAAGGTTCTTTCCTTTGTCTTGACTTTAGATAAGCTGATGACTATGTGCCTAGGCAATGATATTTTGTGATAAATTTTATAGGTGTTCTTTGTGCTTCTTGTATTTGGATGTCTTGATAGGAGACTTCAATACTCCACTGACAGCACTAGACAGATCATCAAGACAGTGGAGAATTTGGTAGTTTAATTGCTAGTCTCTAGCAAGGCCAGGAAATTTTCCTCAATTATTCTCTCAAATATGTTTTCCAAACTTTTAGATTTCTCTTATTCTTTAAAAATACCAATTATTTTTAGGTTCGTTTGTTTAGCATAATTCCAAACTGCTTGGAAGCTTTAATTTTTGAAAGCTTTTTTCTTTGTCTTTGTTGGATTGGGTTAATTTGAAAACTTTTTCTTTGAGCTCTGAAGTTCTTTCTTCTGCTTGTTTGATTCTATTGCTGAGACTTTCCAGTGCATCTTGCATTTCTCTAAATGTGTCTTTCATTTCCAGAAGTCGTAATTTTTTTATTTATGCTATCTATTTCACTGAAGATTTTTCTCTTTATATCTTGTATCTTTTTTTATTTCATTAAGTTGGACTTTACCTTTCTCTGGTGTGTCCTTGATTAGCTTAGCAGTCAACCTTCTGAATTCTTTTTCTGGCAATTCATGGATTTCTTCTTGATTTGGATCCACTGCTGGTGAGCTAGTGTGACCTTTTGGGGATGGTAAAGAATCTTCCTTTGTCGTATTGCTTGAATTGTTTTTCTTGTTCCTTTCCATTTGTGCAGACTACGTCAGAGGGAAGATCTGGAGCACAAAGGCGCCGTTGAGATTTTTTTGTCCCACAGGTTGCTTCCTTGATGTAGTGCGCTCCTCCTTCCCCTAGGGATGTGGCTCCCTGAGAGCCAAAGTGTAGTGATTATTATTTCTCTACTGTATCTAGCCACCCATTGGAGTTACTAGACTCTGGCCTGGTACTTGGGGGTATCTGCACAGAGTCCTGTGTTGTGAACCGCCTTTAGGTCTCTCAGCTATGGATGGCAACACCTGCTCTGGTGGAGGTGGTAGAAGAGTGAAATGAACTCTATGAAGGTCCTTAGTTGTAGTTTTGTTTATTGTACTAGTTTTCTTTCAGTTGGCCTCCTGCCCAAAGGTGGCGTTTTCAAGAGAGCATCAGCTGTGGTAGTATAGGGAGGATCAGGTGGTGGGCAGGGCCCTAGAGCTCCCCATAGAATATGTCCTTTGTCTTCATCTACCAGGGCAGATAGAGAGAGACTATCAGGTGGAGGCAGTGTTAGGCATGTCTGAGTTCAGACTCTCCTTGGGTGGGGCTTACTGTGGCTGCTGTGGAGGATGCAGTGTGGTTCTCAGGCCAAGGAGTTATGTTCTCAGGGCATGATGGCTGCTTCAGCGGCATCATGCAGGTCTCCAGGGAAGTGGGGGAAAGCCAGCAGCCACAGGCCTCACCCAGCTCCCAAACAGCCCAAAAGGCCAATCTCACTCTCACTGTGTTCCCGCAACAATGCTGAGTTTATTTTTAGGCAGCGGATCAGCAGGGCTGAGAACCTGCCCCAGGCTACCCAGCCTCTTGCCTGAGAAAGCAAGTAGAGCTTTCAGGTTTCATGCCTCTCTGCCTGCTGTGGCTTCTGTGCTGCATCTGCACTCCTGATTCACCCCATCCCTGAGTTCTGTCCAGGTACCTTTGCCTTCCATTGAAATTGTTACGAAGTTCAGCTGGAAGGTTTCTTCTCTCTGTAGCCTTTTTCCAGTTCCTCTGGCAGACCTCCCCGAGGACCCCTGTAAAACAAAGTCAGAAATGGTTTCCCTGGGAACTGGGAGAGCTCACAGTGCTCTTCCCACTGCTTCTACCCATGTATTTTGCTCAGCTCTCTAAATTTGTCTCAGATCCAGGTTATGTCACATCCTTCTCCTGTGATCTGGATTTTCAGGTTTCCCAGTGAGGGTATGTGTTTTGGGGCAGAGGATCCCCCTTTCATATTTTCACACTTTGGGCACTCACAGTTTTTTGGTAGTGATCTACTTCCATCAAGGTCTGTGGATCCTCTCAGCTTTCCTGGTACATTCTTGGGGTAGTCCTTGAAGCAAAAGTTACTGATGTGAGTCTCCACTTGCTGCTCTGTCTGTCTGAGTAGGAGCTGATATTAAGTCTTGCCTCCTATCTGCCATTCCCCTTCAGAACTCTGAGACTGGTAGTTTATAAAGAAAAGCGGCTTAATGGGCTCATGGTTCTATAGGCTATATAGGAAGCATGATACTGCCATCTGCTCAGCTTCTGGAGAGCCTCAGGAAACTTACAATCATGGCAGAAAGTGAAGGCAGAGTAAGCACTGCATCTCACATGGTCAGAGCAGGAGCAAAAGAGTAAAGGGAGAGATGCCACACACTTTTAAACAACCACATCTCATGAGAGTTCACTCACTATGGCAAGGGCAGCACCAAGGGGATGGTGCTAAACCATTCTTGAGAAATACACTCCCATGATCCTGTCTGCTCCCATCAGGTCCCACCTCCAACATTTCAACATGAGATTTGGGCAGGGACACTCATCCAAACTGTATCATTTGGTGTCTTTAAGGAAAAAATAAGACAAATAAATGGAATACCATAAATATTCAAAGAGATCGTTCAAGAGAATTTTCCTAAAATCAGAGACTTAAATGTATACATTGAAATGATATGCTGTATTCCAGAAAATGTTGGTCCAGATCAATCAACCCAAAGGCACATCCTATTAAAGTAACTGGACTTTAAAATGACAACAATAACAAAAATGCTTTTGGTCAGCCAAGAGAAAAAAGACCAAGCCTTTTCTTCCACAGTAAAAGAAAACCAGCTGACCG
The DNA here is from genome assembly GCF_001604975.1 of Cebus imitator. Lineage (NCBI taxonomy): Eukaryota > Metazoa > Chordata > Mammalia > Primates > Cebidae > Cebus > Cebus imitator. Next base: position 2,055,101 of record NW_016107396.1, read on the forward strand.
CCTGTTTCTCTACAGTTATATTTACTACCAGAGGATAATGGAGCCATTTCTACAAAGTGTGCATCAAGGGTTTTATCTTTTGGCAAGCTAACTAATATGGTTTGGCTGTGTCCCCACCCACATCTCGCCTTGAATTGTAGCTCCCATAATCCCCACATGGCATAGGAGGGACCCAGTGAGAAGTAACTGAATCACGGGGGTTGGTTTTTTTCTGTGCTGTTCTCATGACAGTGAATTAATCTCACAGGATCTGATGATTTTATAAAGGGCAGTTTTCAGGCACATGCCCTTTCCTGCTGCCATGTAAGATGTGCCTTTGCACTTCCGCCTTCCACCATGATTGTGAGGCCTCCTTAGCCATGTAGAACTGTGAGTCCATTAAACCTTTTTTTTTTCTTTTTTTTTTATAAATTACCCAGTCTCAGGCATTTCTTCATAGCGGCATGAAAACGGACTAATACACTGATCTTCAAGCATAACAGCTATAATAAAAGGTGTTTAATGCAAGATCTCATGGATATTGTTCCCATGAGCCTAAATTAAAGAATCTACTTAAAAGAACTTTCAACCGATCAAGAGATGACTGGGAAAAACCATAGCAAAAGGACTGGTGGTGGGCATTTAGAATATTTAACTGTAATACCAAGTCTAGAGCAACTGTGACAATCAGGATGTCTGAATAGTATGTAAATATTATTCACAATGCAGAAATGAAATGGAAGGAAAGAGAAAAAAAGGGGAGATAAATCAAGTTCATTAATTGTTTTATCTGTAGTAGAGATTTAAAGGGTATCTTTTTAAAAAGCTTTATTAAGAAGTAATTTCAAATTTATAGAAAGTTGCAAAAATACAGGCAGTGCAAAGAACACCTATAATCCTCTTATTCAGATTCACCTATTATTAATATGTTACCTCATTTGCTTGTCATTAGTTCTATTTCTGTCTTTTTTTTAATTCACACATATATGCATGTATGTGTACACACACATATACACTCATATACATAAATTTTTCTAACCATGGGGAAAATGTTGCATATATCCAGAGCAGTTTCCCTGGCCCTCAGTGCAGTCCGCCCCTGGCTTGGATATCCCTCTAGCCTGGTGCCACATCTTCCCTCCCACTACTCCCACTGCCCCAGTGCACCCTCAGTCCGCAGACCTGGCCTTTTTCTGCTCAGCAGAAAGCTCTTGCTCTACCCACACAGGCTGGGACTCCACTGTATATGCCTCTCCTTGGGTGTTAACGAGAAGAGCACTTACCTTGATTGGCATGCTTAGGAAAAGGGACCAGCTCCCTACTAGAGGGGGATCCCACTTGGGTGGGTCTGATAAAAGGGCACTGCCCTGGTGCTTACCCTCAGCTGAAAGCCACCTGAATTGGAAGCCAGGGCCTCTTTATTTGCATAGTCTTTAATGATACTTTTGTAGCAAAGGCTCATGATTTATTTAATAGAAGGTTGAATGGAGCTGTTCTTATTATGTTTGATTGCATTTAGAGTCCTAAAAGTAAAAACAGTAAGTACCCAGGAAGAGCAGGACATAACCTGTTAAACAGCAGCAAAACCAGGCCAGCTACCGTAAGCCTCGTCCTTCATTTAAACAGAAATCTGGAGATATTTGAAGTGAGTCATTTGAAAAAAGAGATGTCAGTCTCTGAAGAGGGACATAGTGGCTGTTCCCTATCTAGGAAAATGAAAGTTTCCACCTTCCACCCTCAACCCATAGGAAGGTGAGTTCTAAGAAAAAGGCTCCTAGGATTGGGCACAAAAACAGCAGTTCACTCTGTGCTGATCTGTCCTCCATGCTTTTTGAATCAAGGGAAAAGAACTGGGAGTGTTGGCAGGCCAGGAAGAACTCCCCCTCCCACTGTTTGGCATGGAAGGACGGTCTAGTGGCTACTTTGGAAAGTAGCCTGGCTTGAGTTGAGCCATCTTTTTAACGGTCTATGGAAGGTCACAGACCTTTAGGTGAAGAGATCACTGCAGCAAGAACCTCGCTGTGAGCTGCCAGGGCGGGAGGCAAAAGCAGATCTCTCTGGCCAGACAGCTACGCAGTGGGGGGCTCATTGACAACCAAGTGGGGAGATAAGAATCAACTGGGAAAGTAGAGGCACTATCCCCTTCCCTCTCCCTCTTCCTCTGCCCCAATCCCAGTGGAGGAACTGACCACATGCCCTCCCAACTCCAGGTCTTTAGGCTGACCCTTGGGGGGAGAGGAGCTGAACATTAGGTTGAACTGAAGTCTTAAATAACTAAACCAGACTGCAGTGTTTGTATTTGAAAATGGCCAGAAAGCTCTGGCACCTGCATGAGATGTCTGGAGGGGGCAATAAAGGGGACCATCTTATAGCTCCTTTGGGGGCAGTGATGAAAGAAAACAATTAAGCAATTTCTTGCTATACTCTCCTGAGTTCAGTCTGCTCCATGACTTATCTAACTGAAATAAAATCTGGAAGCGGGTATTGTGAACTTGGACACCTCAGACCACTTGCTTTTAGAAGCTGTTGAATTCAAGTTGATAGCTTATTGCTCAGCACAAACTGTTCCATGTTTCAACATTTGCAAGAAAATTAAATATGAATGAGAAGCAAATCGATCTGAAACATGACTTTTTAGGACACTCTTTTGCCTTGAAATATGTGTGATTCACAACCAGCAAATCCTAACTTGAACTAATTGACACATGTCCAAAATCACTATTTCAGACAAGCCTATATTGCATCTGAATATCTAAGACCATATCTCTGACTTACGAATTGTTTTCTTTCAAATATAGAATGTATATTTGCCCTCAAAAAAGGAACTTAAGAAAAAGGAGAAAAGGGGGATAAAAATTCCCAGTTTCTTGTTACTATAGCAATAGCTACACACGTAACGTGAATTACCTAGATGCATTATACGGCTGGGGCCATTTTATTGGTCAGATGGGAGGTATCCGGAAATCTATGCTCATAACCAAACAGAGCTCCCAGCCAGTGTCTGGGAGGCCTCTACCATTACCATAAGTGTAATCACTGCTTCCTTTAGAAACAGAAGCTTCTGGTCTCTCTGTAGAACTCCACAAGACAGCAGGCAGGAAACTCCCCCTCTTTCCTTCCCACTCTGCTTCAGAAAAGCAGACAGAAGCTGTGTTTCACTTGCTCAAGCTAAAAATAACTCATTTGTAAGTTGTGTTACTATGACTTAATCCTTCAAGGCAACGTTAAAATAAAATTATACTTCCTGATGGTGACATTATACAGGCAGGGGCAGGCAGGTGTAGGGAAACCTCTTTCCCTGAGCTGAAGTGCACTGTTCTTCTGAGTGAATTTAATGTGGTGATAACAGCACAGCCTTTTGTAAAAATATCACCTTTGTACTTACTAGCTGGGTAGTTGTGTCAGATTTATGGGCTGTTTTCCCTACCCCAACTCTCCCTTGAGGGTTCAGGAGCAAAGAAAAGAAAGGAAATACGAGTATAAAAACTCGTTCTAAACAATGTCAAATATTTACAACACAGGGAATTTAATGAAGGGGATGAGCAGAATAGGTGATGGAGGTTGAGAAGCCATGCAGGGGATAGTCAGAGACTCAGAGGTTACCTGCGGGCAGGAACTAGCATTCTCTGGCTAGAGAGGCGGCCTAGGGGTAAAGAGGAGAAGGTGCTCTTAACAGTTGGGTAACCAAGATGTTTAGTTTGCTGATAGCTTTCTCAATTTTAGCACTGAAAACCCTGTGTCCCAGGAAACTCCGCATTCCCAGGCAAACCTAGATGCTTGGTCATTCTCATTACCGCATCCCCCAGCAAGGCCCCACAGAAACCATGCCCAGACTGCCTGGCTAGTGGGAGCTGGAGCCACACAGAAGATTCGGCAACTGCCAGTGAAGCTGTTTCAGACAAATGGTGCGGTATCTTTCCCTGCCTCACCGTCCCATTTCCTATCTGTGCCTCCTGTTGGCCAAACCAACTGGCAGGTAGATGACGTGGGAACCTCCCTTCCCCCAAAACAGAGCAGAACAGGGCATGTTTGAAGAATGGATCTGGGGCAAGGGGACCCAGGTTTGGCCTATGTCAGTGGGCGAGTCATTTCACCTTTCTGAGATTTGGTTTCCTTGTGGGTACAGTGGTGAAATAGTAGGTAGTTTTGGAAAACAAAATAGTTGTGCGAAGTGCCCAGTGTACATCTTTGCACACTGTGGGCATTGGATAGATGGTAAAGTGGTAGAAAAAGATTTTTGAAATATTAGCCATTGGTTTTTATAATGGTAGTTTATTTCTCTTCTTTGCTCTTTGTATCTCAGGAGAGAGAGGAGGCAGGGAAAATAGACTTGATCTCTTCCTGGCTTTTGCTTTCCAAAAATTTAGGCCTTTGGGTGGTGGAAAGAGTAGGGCATATGTCTACATGTCTGATTCCTGAAGAGGTTAGGGATTTCTTCCCAGTTTCTCGACCCCCTAAACTCTGATGATCGACAAACATTCCTCAGCAAATATGAGGAGAGGAGATCCGAGGAAAATCAACAACTCTGGTGGACATTAGATTAAAAGACCCTGTGGCTTCCTTCTGACCAGGGCCATGTGGAAGCTTCAAAACTCACGTAGGATTCTGGTATCTGATATGAGAAGGGAACCTGTGTCCTGCTCCCTGAGCAGAGCCCCAGGGAGATTGCAGTGCTCAGAGAGAGAGGAGGTATCTTCACATCAACATTCCCATGAGCCGGCAGGGCCCTCATGTAGTGGAGTGAGTACAGACCTGGGAGGCAGGTGAACGGGTACAGCATCCCTTAATGGCAACACAAGTGAAAGCTTAACCACATGTTTTTCTCCTTGGATTTTAGTGGAAAGCTTTTAAACTGAAGGTTGTATGAAGAAAACACTGTGGGATGCCAACAGAAAACACACCAATGTACTCATAGAAAATCTGTTATTTATAGGGAGGCCAGCTAGCTGGGGTTTGATTTGCAATTGGCATCTCTTATTTTTGGCTCTCAGCCTCTGCATTCGGGCTAAGCCAGTCAGTGTATTACATACCCTGCATGAGTGTTTCAGTAATAGGTGCGTCATCTCAGGGTAAAAACTTTGGGCTTTTAGCTATTGGGAGGTAGATTGTTTTCTGATTAAGGGGGTCTTCCCATGGAGCCCCATGTGGGTACAGAGGATGAAATCAACACAGAGGGTGCCAAAGTGACACCCAAGAAAATTGAGTCCTGGTCACATCATTTTATCCCTGGACTTTCTAGTCATTGAGCCAATATATTCCTTTTTTGCTTAAGTTAATTACTATTGAATTTGTTGACACATCTAAAAGAGCCCTAAGTTATACAGTGGTCAACCAATTTCTTCACCACTCCATGTGATGTTGGGTTAGTGACTCGAGATCCTGAACCTGTTTCCCCAGGAGGATTAAAAAAGGTAATACATTACATATAGCACCCTCAGTTCTAGGATACTTGACAAATGTTCTCTACACTATGTTGTGTAGTGTTTAAAGAGCTCAGGTTTTGGAGCTCACCACCTGGGCTCTAATTTTAACTCTGTCCCTGTCTAATCTTAACCCTGTGTGGCCTTGGGCAAATTGTATATCCTCTCTGTTTTATGTTTGTTTCATGTATAAAATTGGGATAGCATTAGTATCTACCCCATTGGTTTGTTCTGTGGATTAAGTAACTTTTGTTAAGTGCCTAAAATGGTGCTCAGCACATAGTCAGAACTCAGAAACATGTTAACTACTACAACATATGATAGGATGATGTCTTTGACGTAAGAGATGGCTTGATGAAGTAGTTATTGCATAAATTGGAATGATGAGATGGTTTGGTGATATAGTGGATAAAGCACTGGATTTAAAGTCATAATTTGGCTCATGTCCATCTCTGCTGCTCACCTGTTTATTGACCTTTTAGAAGTCACTTAAGCTGGATCTCAGAAATCTCGGATTACTATTACTGTTATTTTTACCTGTAAAATGTAAACAGTCCTTTCTGAAAAATTCAGTATTTTGTCTCTTGACTTGGATCCAAGTTCGTGAAAGAGTTGTGGTTGTGAAATAATAATTTTAGAATGACTGTTTAAGCAGTAGTGCCCAACCTAGCAGATCATTAAAGTCATAGAAAGAGCTTTTATAATAAACCAGTTCTGGGGCCCACCATTATAGATCCTTGCTAAGAGGCTGTGGGCAAGGCCTGGGCATATTTGATTTTACACAGTTCATCAGATGATATATTGATAATCACCTATGCTTGGGAATCATTCTGCAATGGGGCTTGGTAATTCATTGGTGAGTTTGAATTTAGCAATAACATCTTAAATTTAAAAATATTAATTTAATGATGGTAAATGATATGCTTTGGCTGTCTCCCCACACAAATCTTGTCTGGAATTATAGCTCCCATAATTCCCACGTGTTGGGTGAGGAACCTGGTGGGAGATAATTGAATCATGGGGGCAGTTTCCTCCATACTGTTCTCGTGGTAATGAATATGTTTCATAAGATATAATGATTTTATAGGAGGTTTCCCTTTTCACTTGACTCTCATTCTGTCTTGCTTGCCACCATGTAAGATGTGCCTTTCACCTTCTGCCATGATTGTGAGGTCTCCCCAGCCACATTGAACTGTATAGCCATTAAATCTCTTTTTCTTTACAATTACCAAGTCTTGGGTATGTCACTATCAGCTGTGTGAAAATGGACTAATACAGTAAGCTTTTTAAAGTTTTTTATGTATATATGATGACAGAATTTTAACTCTGAAATGAGGCAGAGACTATCTAGTTTGATCCATTGATTCACAAATTACTTATTGTCCAGATCTCTTGCTATTTGTGAGTTTTGTAAAATAGCTAGAATTAGAAACTGGGACTTAACTGCTCTTCCCCTTTCTCCATATAGTCATTGTGAAAGTACATCTATATGAGTGCCTCAAAATTTGTACCTGGGATGTATTTTAATCATGTATGATAAGCTGACTGGAGAAGAACAATTGCCTTATAAAGAAAAGATGTAGTACTCAGAGTCCCCAAGAGAAGAGAGTATTCCACACCACACAGGGCCACATGGGGAAGCACCAGGTCAGTCGGGAGGCAGGAGGAGGAGGGAAAAGCATGACCACAGGTCTTTTATGTGGTTCCTGCAGAAGTGTAGAACAGGGTGAACAGCTGAGGATTGGGTAGTTTGATTCTGGTGGGCTCTGGGCTATAGAGGTGCTCTCTAGTCATCTACAACCTGGCCCTGGGATGATTCAGGGCAGGAAAATATTGGCTTGGTATGTCAGTTAGATAAAAGAGACAATGGGGATATCTAGATTGGTTAGTTTGCTTATGAAAAATGTGTTGGGCTGGGGGACGGGAGCTGACCCTGGAGGGGCAGTCTCTCCGGATTAGCAAGACTCCCCAAGATGTCAAAGCATCATAAGATACAGAAAAAAAAAAAAAAGAAAACTATGATGCTATTTGCTTCGAGAAATAAGACATTGTTCTCAGTTCTCTAACTTCAACAAAGATAGCAGAGAGGGAGATTGCTTTCTTTTCTTCTTGTGTTCTTTCCTAAACTCAAGGATAAGTCTCTAGTTTGGGAAACGAAGGAGGCTAAGGTTTACTAAATGCTGATTGTGTAATCTAATTTGTGACTAATGAGGGCTACAAAGAGTGATGAAATACACCATCAGGATTAATCAGGATGACCCTGTTAGAACAAGTTTCCTATGGCATAGGCTTCTGTGAATGTTTATTCTGTTGTTTCTGTTACCAGGCTTCAGAAATATCATCTGCCAAGTACCATTTAATTTTTCCATGTTTTACTCTCCCCTGTCCCTGGGGACAGAGAATGGATGAATAATCTTTTTTGTTTAATGTGGTAAACAAAACAGATCCCTTAGCCCTGTCCTTACTTATTCAAATAATTCAAATGCACTTTATTAATTAAACAATTATACTTAAAAATATACACAATTTTCTAAGATTTGTACTATATTCTTACTCATCAATGATAAAACACCTAATAAGCCTATATTTAAGAATCATCATCAAGCAAACCTATTATTCTTAAAAGGCTATTGCTGTTTCATACAATCTGCCTAAAAAATGATTTCATTTAGATTTAATTTATTTCATCTCTGTCTCTACGTGTGGTTTTAGTTGTAATTATTAGAGCTGACATCGAATTCTGTATATCAGTTTTGTTTTCATAATGAAGAAGTCTATTTAGCAAAATGGTGGAAATGCTCTTTGTGGTAGTTAATAACCTCTGTAGGAAATGTTAATCAGCCTAACAGATACATGAGCCTGAATAAAATCTTTTAATAATTTTTAAGGATAATTTGGTTTATGAAAGGAATCCAAGGATATTATATGCCCACAGGACATTTTTGTCTTGCATAAATAACAAAGTATTCAATGTAATGCTTTTAATGCAACTTTTTCTATAATCCCTTTCTGGAAACATGGTATTGTAAAAAGAAAATGAGAGTCAAAAGACTTTAGTTAATGTCTTGTAACCAGCTGAGCTGTCTTAAGTAGATTGACCTCATTGGAATTCAGTTTCCTCATTTTTTAAAATGTAAAAAAAAAATCATTCATAATTTGATGGCAGTGTAAGGATTAAGTAGCATAATTTATGTTAAAGTACTTAGTAAAACTCTTTGCAAACGTTAAAGATTGCAATCACTCTCTGAAGTTTCAGAAGGCATTAGGACTTCTTAAATTCTTTAAAAATTCTTTTTGAGATGGAGTCTTGCTCTGTCACTCAAGCTGGAGTGCAGTGGCATGATCTCAGCTCACTGCAACCTCCGCCTCCTGGGTTCAAGAGATTCTTCTGCCTCAGCCTCCCAAGTAAGTGGGACAACAGGCACACGCCACCACACCCAACTAATTTTTAGTGGAGACAGGGTTTCACCATGTCGGCCAGGCTGGTCTCAAACTCCTAACCTCAAGTGATCTACCCATCTCAGCCTCCCAAAGTGCTGGGATTACAGGCGTCAGCCACCGTGTTCAGCCATATTTGAGCTTTTGGAAAGATAAGTGGTTTCTTATCTTTCTGCAACAATTATTATTATCTCAATAATGTCCCAATCCATCGTGCCTTTTGCAATCCTGTAGTCAGTTCACATATACTATTGATTTTATCCTCAGCTTGGCCCTCTGTCTAATAGGGTGGATTCTATTTTCTTTACTTTGTAGAAGAAGAGATAAAAAGGAACTGCTAGTTAAGTAACAGTTCGATCATCTCAATTAGAGTCTAAGCTAAGACTTGGACCATGGGATTTCCACCCCCTCAGTCCCCTGCTCCTCTCTGAGGCCACCTGTCTGTAGGAGCTAGCAGTCTTTGCTAGCACCACCCTCCGAATGATTTTCTAGGTGCAGAGTTAAGAAAAAATATCTTTTTATGTATTTTTCAAGGATGTGACTGCTTGCATTTTGGCTGTAAGAACATGTCTTTTCTGGGACACAGGGTAGTCAGGGGCATAAAGGCAGGCACTCCTCAGCACTGGCTATCTCCTGTCACCTGATGAGTCTGAGCCATCTCTTGGGTGGCCAGATCTATACTGTGTAGAGCGATTGTGCATGTCCTTCCAAACTATTAAATAAGACAAGTAAAAATAGATATGAGGCAGCATGCTTCTATCCGACAGGACCCTCTTCGTGTCACAGCATCACCTAGGAGCACACACTTACTAGGCACTTTGAAGGGGGACTGGGAAGCTGACAGGATACAGGTGGTCTCTAGCGATGCTCTGCCAGGTGGGCTGCTCAGGCACAGGACCAGAGAAGACTCACTGGATTGACCCTGGATTTGGATCCTTCAGAGATGATGCTGCCAAATTTCCAAAGGCAAAATGTTAAGGGCAGTGTTGTTAGAGTTGTTGAAGCTGGGATCTAGGACAGTACTAAGTGTAGATGGAGAGCAGAGGTCCTCATATTTCCAAGAGTGGGGTCTTATAGGTGAATGCACAGGAAGAGGTTATGTAGGCAAGGTAGGAAATAGCAGGAGTAAAGGGATGCAGATATTCTCTCAGTACAATGAATATTATGAGGTTCAGAGGCATTTGTGATCATCAGATCACAGAAGACTTGAGTGCCAGGTTAAGAAATTACTTCATCTGCCAATTCATCATACTGGAACATAAATATCAATACAATTTCATTATAATTCCTTTATTATTATTACTGGTCATGGCTTGTTACTCAGTGGATTAGGAGAAGGGAGAGTCCTCCCAAATAAAGCCATCCTACCTATTGGCACCCTCATGACCACTTTTTTCAGCAGGACAGGGCTGGATGTCCTAGGTTTTCCATTTGATGATGAGTCACGATGAATGTGTCACACATACCTGGCATAGACTCATTTCTATTTCTACTGAGAATGTGTTTTTTCCTAAACCTTTAAATGTACCCACTCATTTGTCTGATTGTGGTTTGCAGGGGGATGCTGGTTTAACAAATTGCCTCATTAGTGGTTCTATAATGGGAACACTTACTAATGCTGCTGGTTCCTTCCAGGTGCTGAGACACCTTGTGTTGTCACAGCACTGATGTGACTCAGATGCTAACAATGGTGTCCTTTGTTTTTCTGAGAGATGAGACTGAAACACTTCTCATGATGTCGCTAGGTAACAGAATATACTGCAGTTTTCACTCCATAGGCAGATTTTCTCTTTCTTCCTATTTGCATTCATAGATTTTAGTTATCCATGGATAAAATAGTACTGGGCACAGATTCTGGACACAAAGGGTCTTGTGTCTACCACACAATAAATGGAGGTCTTTGGCAAGTCGACTTTCTGCCACGGTTCTATTATTGGTAAAGTGAAGAATTTGAAAAGGATTTAGAGTAGAGTTGCCCTTCATTATTCACTCAGCAAACATTTATTAATTGCCTACTGTGTATCAGGCACAGTGCTGATTCCTAGGAGTATAAAGCAGAGAAAATAACAGTCCTTGCCCTCAACATGCCTGATGTCTAGTAGAAGAATACCACAAATGCTATGCAGAACAGTTAGTGAAATTATGGAATAAAGCTCAGGGCAATATGGGAATGTTAAATAATGCACTGAAAATTGAGGATACTTTCTGTATTCATGTGTTCTCACACTGCTGTAATGAACTACCTGACACTTTGTAATTTATAACAAAAGGGGTTTAATTGACTCACAGTTCTTCAGGCTGTACTCCTCTAGTATGTGTGAGGAAGCCTCAGGAAACTTACAATCACAGTGGAAGGGTGAAGGAGAAGCAAGAACCTTCTTCACATGGCAGCAGGAGAGAAAGCGTAGGGAGATGTGCCACATATAAATTTACACATAAGATATATACATATAATTTTTATTGTACTTTAAGTTCTTGGGTACATGTGTAGAACATGCAGGTTTGTTACATAGTTATACACATGCCATGGTGGTTGGCTGCATCCAGCTCCACATCATCTACATTAGGTATTTCTCCCAATGCTAGCCCTCCCCTAGCCTCCCACCCCCTGACAGGCCCCGGTGTGTGATGTTCCCCTCCCTGTGTTCATGTGTTCTAATTGTTTAACATCCACTTATGAGTGAGAACATGTGGTGTTTGGTTTTCTGTTCTTGTGTCAGTTTTCTGAGAATGATGGTTTCCAGCTTCATCCATGTCCCTGCAAAGAACATGAACTCATCCTTTTATATGGCTGCATAGTATTCCATAGTATATATGTGCTACATTTTCTCTATCCAGTCTATCATGATGGGCGTTTGGGTTGTTCCAAGTCTTTGCTATTGTGAACAGTGCCGCAATAAACATATGTGTGCATGTATCTTTATAATAGAATGAGTTATAATTCATTAGCTATATACCCAGTAACGGAATTGCTGGGTCAAATGGCATTTCTAGTTCTAGATCCTTGCGGAATTGCCACACTGTCTTCCACAATGGTCGAACTAATTTGCACTCCCACAAACAGTGTAAAAGCGTTCTTATTTTTCCATATTCTCTCCAGCATCTGTTGTCTCCTGACTTTTAATGATCGGTCTTCTAACTGGTATCTCAATGTGGTTTTAATTTGCATTTCTCTAAAGACCAGTGAATGATGGGCTTTTTTTCATATGTTTTTTGGCTGCATAAATGTCTTCTTTTGAAAAGTGTCTGTTCAAATTCTTCGCCCACTTTCTGATGGGATTTTTTTTCCTGTACGTTTGTTTAAGGTCTTTGTAGATTCTTGATATTAGCCTTTATCAGATGGGTAACCTGCAAAATTTTTCTCCTCTTCTGTAGTTTGCCTGTTCACTCTAATGATAGTTTCTTTTGCTGTGCAGAAGCTCTTTGGTTTAATTAGATCCCATTTGTCTATTTCGGCTTTTGGTGTTTAAGCCATGAAGTCTTTGCCCATGCCTATGTCCTGAATTGTATTGCCTAGGTTTTCTTCTAGGAGTTTTTACAGTTTTAGGTGTTACATTTAAATCTTTAATCCATCTAGAGTTAATTTTTGTATAAAGTGTAAGGAAGGGATCTGGTTTCTGCTTTCTGCACATGGCTAGCCAGTTTTCTCAACACCATTTATTAAATAGATAATCCTTTCCCCGTTGCTTGTTTCTGTCAGGTTTGTCAAAGATCAGATGATTGTAGATGTGTGGCATTTTTTCTGAGGCCTCTGTTCTCTTCCTTTGGTCTATATCTCTGTTTTTGTACCAGTATTATGCTGTTTTGGTTACTGCAGCCATGTAATGTAGTTTGAAGTCAGGTAGCATGATGCCTCCAGTTTTTTTTTTTTTTTTTTTTTTTTTTTTTTTTTTTTTTTTTTTTTTTTTTTTTTTTTTTTTTTTAGATTGTCTTGGCTATGTGGGCTGTTTTTGGCTCCATATGAAATTTAAGGTGGTTTTTTCCAGTTCTGTGAAGAAAGTCAATGGTAGCTTGATGGGGATAGCATTGAATCTATAGATTGCTTTGGGCAGTATGGACATTCTCACGATATTAATTCTTCCTAACCATGAGCATGGAATGTTTTTCCATTTGTGTGTGTCCTCTTTTATTTCCTTGAACAGTGGTTTGTAGTTCTCCTTGAGAAGTCCTTTATGTCCCTTGTAAGTTGTATTCCTAGCTATTTTATTCTCTTTGCAGCAATTGTTAATGGGAGTTCACTTATGATTTGGCTTTCTGTTTGTCTGTTATTGGTGTATAGGAAAACTTGTAATTTTTGCACATTGATTTTGTATCCTGAGAATTTGCTGAAGTTGCTTATTAGCTTAAGGAGATTTTGGGATCAGACAAAGAGTTCTTCTAAATATACAATCATGTCATCTGCAAATAGAAACAATTTGACTTCCTCTTTACCTATTTGAATCCCCCTTATTTCTTTCTCTTGCCTGATTGTCCTGGCCAGAACTTCCAATACTATGATTGAATAGGAGTGGTGAGAGAGGGCATACTTGTCTTGTGCCAGTTTTCAAAGGGAATGCTTCCAGTTTTTGCCCATTCAGTATGATATTGGCTGTGGGTTGGTAATAAATAGCTTTTATTATTTTGAGATATGTTCTATCAATACCTACTTTATTGAGAGTTTTTAGCATAAAGTGTTGTTGAATTTTGCTGAAGGCCTTCCCTGCATCTATTGACATAATCATGTGGTTTTTGTCTTTGGTTCTGTTTATGTGATGAATTGTGTTTATTAATTTGTGTATGTTGAACCAGCCTTGCATCCCAGGGATGAAGCCCACTTGATCATGATGGATAAGCTTTTTGATGTACTGTTGGATTCAGTTTGCCAGTATTTTATTGAGGATTTTTGCACTGATGTTCATCAGGAATATGTGCCTAAAATTTTCTTTTTTTTGTTGTACCTCTGCCAGATTTTGGTATCAGGATGGTCTTGGTCTCATAAAAGGAGTTAGGGAGGATTCCCTCTTTTTCTATTATTTGGAATAGTTTCAGAAGGAATGGTACCAGCTCCTCTTTGTACCTCTGGTAGAATTTGGCTGTGAACCCATCTGGTCACATATTTTTAAACCACCAGAACTTGTGAGAACTCACTCACTATCATGAGAACAGCATAGGGGAAATCCTCCCCCATGATTCAATCACCTTTAACCAGGTCTTTCCCCCAACTTTGGAAATTACAGTTTAACATGATATTTGGGTGGGGACACATACCCAAACCATATCACTTTCTTGCTGTATGAACATTTATAGCAAGTTTGAGCTCAGACTGCTAGACTGGGTTCTTTATTAGAACACTTCACAATTCAACACCACTGCCATGAAATAAAAACAAGGATGCTGGTTATGTTAAAAGGAATAGAAATCATTAAAAATTACACAAAATTAAAAAAAAAAAAAAGCCCAACAGATTTTTAATTCAGATAGGCAGCAGCACCTCCTGGTCAAGGTTTCATCCTTTTAAGAAAAGTCACCTGAGTTGAAATCCTAGCTCTGCTTTATTATTTGATCATTTATACAAGTTCTTCTCCAACTTTTTTTTTCATACCTATAAAATGAAGACAACAGTTAACCTATCTCACAGGTTTGTTGAAAGCATCAAATAAGACAATAAAGGTTAGGTGTTTATAGGCAATTTATAGACCTTGTTTGTTTTTTTAATTTACAAGATTTTGACACCTTCTTATAGGCCCTCAAAGGAGGACAAAACTGGCTTTTTTTTTTTTTTGAGACAGTGTCTCGTTCTGTCACCCACGCTGGAGTGCAATGGTGCGATCTCAGCTCACTGCAACCTCTGCCCATCAGGTTCAAGCGATTCTCCTGATGCAGCCTCCCAAATAGCTGAGATTACAGGCATGCACCACCATGTCCATGCACCACGATTACAACATGGTGAAACCCCATAAAAATATAAATATATTTTTAATAGAGATGGGGTTTCACCATGTTGGCCAGGTTGGTCTCGAACTCCTGACCTCAAGTGATCTGCCCAGCTTGGCCTCCCAAAGTGTTGGGATTACAGGCGTGAGCCACTGCACGAAGCCAAAATTGCATTTATTTTAAATTTCAGTTGTTTTTAATACACATTTCTGGGAATTCTATCTCATTTTTCTCTACTCACCAGTGGAACTTGAGTTGACACAGAGCTGGCTGTTAAAGTGATGTTAACAGTATCAACATTGGTCTGGGGTCTGTAGCTCTAAAATAAGCCAGTTAGACCCTTAAACAGATAATATGATCAAGAGTTTCTATATATGGTAAAATTTGTCATGGAAGCTGTAACTGGGGGATCACATTTGCTATTAATAATCCCCACCACGACATCATAAAGATCAAAGTGCTCCCCTTCCTTGTATTGTGTAGGTTGCATTCCCACTGTCAGGTTTTATATGACACTCTGTCAGCTATGTGAGGTACAATGGCTATTTTCCTAGGGAAAGGAAATCTCAAGGACCAGCTGCTTAAACACAGGAATGTACAGATATTTATTCCATCTTATGGCCTCCAAAACCATTAGGTTATTACAGCTGTACCTCTGTTTCATATTAAGACTAGCTCACTCTATGGCCCATCCATGGAGATATTCTATTCTTTCTTATTAAGCAGCAGATAAGCCATTTATATTCCAAATGAAAAGTGCTTCTCTGCAGATGTTTTAAACATGATCTGCCAGGTTTCTCTTTTCCAGGGGTCCATTTGTGCCCTCTCTAGCTATGGACACCGTATTCATAGAGGTCCCCTAAAATGGAGTACTTCCTTGTGACTCTTTTCCATCATCAAAATAGCAACTTTTACAAGCCAATCAATTCTAATTCATTTTTAAGAATGAGGAAACTGAATCCCACAGTGTTTGTGAAGATTGAACCACTTCTCACAGTCCCTGAGTCAGTGCTCCATGCTTTTCCCACAAACCCATACTGACTACAGTTATCTGACATTCTTTTATGAGGTCTGAAACATGTCTAAAACTTCTGCTTGTGTTAATACGGGAAGTGAACATTCACACCAAAACTAGAATAAAGGGTGACTATCCCTACCTGATATTAAGGTATTAATTATGATACTATAGAAATCATGACAGCATGGTATTAGTGCAGGAATGCATACATACATAAATAGAACTAATTAAATCAAGGAACAGAATTACATAGATATCACGCTACAAAGCAGTGGGGAAATGAATCAAGAAATAGTCCTGGAAAAATTGGGTTCTATCTCAATAGGGTGTTTTAACTTATTAAGAGGTAATGAACTTGGAGTTCTACTTCAGCCAATGTACACAAATGAGTTCCAGGTGGACAAAAGGCAGAAATATGAAAAGTAAACATTTTAGATTTATAGATGTCAGAGAATACTTCTGTTACTTCAAAATGGAAAATGCTTTCTTAAAATATACATAAAGACAAATAAATATTGAAATTTAAAACTTCTTCACAACAAAAGACAACATAGACAGCTCAAAGGTAAACCATGAATTTGCAGAGGGTATTTTCACACATTAAGCCCCACAAAAGAGTAATTACCAGGCTACATACTCTTTAAAATTACTAAAATTCAATATGAAATAAATATAAGTAACCCAGTAAA
Source organism: Cebus imitator (assembly GCF_001604975.1). Classification (NCBI taxonomy): domain Eukaryota; kingdom Metazoa; phylum Chordata; class Mammalia; order Primates; family Cebidae; genus Cebus; species Cebus imitator. The sequence continues at coordinate 2,071,558 of NW_016107396.1, forward strand.
AATGAGCAGCAACAAATACCAATGGCCAATTTAAAAAAGAAGAAAACACAAAAGGCCAATAAACATGAAAAGTTGGTCATTCTTGCCATCATCAGCCCCAAAACAGCCAATCCTTCAAGGTGGATCCTGAGCGACTAATTGGGCTTAAATTCAAAATGGAGCCAAATGTCCATTTGCTGACTAAAGACCATGCATGTATCTTGCATTCTTAGAAGAACCACAGGCTAAGGGAATCTGTTCCTATTTATACTGCCTCAATCAGTGCTGCCAGAAAGTCCCATTTTGCCACCTGGACCTAACCACTAGATTGTGACTTGATAAATCTTAACATCAACTAATCAGAACAAATAATCAGGTACTTTTTATTTGCACAGCAGACAGAAGTGGGAGCCTGGGTGACAACTTTCTCTATTAAAGAAAAAAAAAAACCTCTCTTTGTTCTGGTAGAGTGCACCTCTGTTTTGTACTGAAGGTTACATCTTCCTGGTTTGCAAACTGCTTGGTGCAATAAAGTCTCTTTAATTTAAAGCATTTTTTTTTCCAGTGGATTTGTTAACACTACTAACTAAGGAATTGCAAACTAAAACCACAGTAAGGCATAATCTCACACCCTTCAGATTGCTAAAAATTTCAGTCTGACAATTCCAAGAGTTGGCAGAGATATAGATCAACAGTATCTCTTACACACTGCAAATGTGAATCTATATTGGCATAACCAACTTTGGAGAATAGTTTGGCAATATATATAGTTAAGTTGAAGATGCATATACCTTCAACTTGGCAATGACATTCTTAAGACTATACCCTGGAAAATCCTTGCACATATGTACAAGAAAACATACATGAATGTTTATGGCAGGATTGTTTGTATGGTAAAAAGTAGGAGACTACCTATAAAAGACTATTGATAGAAGATCAGGTCATTACATTGTGAGTATTCATGGATGTGACTATTGTGCAGCAATGAAAAGGAATAAATAAACTAGAGTCAATTAAATCAACCTAAATAAATCCCCTAAACATAATGCAGAATGAAAAAAAGAGCAGTTTGTCAAATACATAATAGCATTTTATGTAGAGTTTAAAGCATGTAAAAGCAATATGTTTTTGATAGATACATATGTAATTATAAAGAAATATACTGAAACATTAAATATTAAATTAATTTGGTGGGAAGTGGTATAGGATCTTACAATGTTACACAGGTGCTTGTCTCATTAGTGCTGGTAGCACTTTACTTCTCAAACAGAATCATGAGTATATCTGGGATGTATTATCGTAACTTTTCTAATTAGAGGGAAGACATACGAGCATGAACAACTTTTACTGGGTACATCACAAGTACTTAGTAATGTGCTACCTGTTTTTACATTTATCATTTCATTCAATCCTCACAGCTGTTCCTCTCCTAATTTCATGGTTTACAAGGAAAACATTCTGTTTGCATTCTAAAATACATTCCACATTGCTAGTGTAATCAATGTGCTGGACAATCGGAGTCATAGATTCCAGTGTAGCCCCTGGCATTGACGAGTGTGATGACCTGAAGCAACTTACTTAACTTTTTTAGACTTCTGATTCCTCATTTATAAAATGAGAGGGTTGAACTAGATGAATACTTGGACTTTCCATGATTGTTCCCTCAGTTTATTGACCTTACTAATTTATTAAGAACTATTTTGGTCAAACAACTAACCAAAGCAGAAATTACAGGAAACTTTCAGATGGGAGTAGTAAGTTACAGTTATCAAGAAACTGGACTGAATATTACAATAAACATATCTGATAAAAATGCCTATTATAAAAAAAATTTTTTAAGACTTTGCTTAAATATAGAGTAGAAAATCTACTCCTATATGAACTGACCCATATTCTAATTAGGCAGATTTTGCTGTGTCAGATTCTTTTTACTGCGCTGCATTATTGTGCTGTAAAACTGAATTAGTTGGTACTATACTTTGAGAATTGGTCACTATGGTTAGCCCATCTATTTTAAATAGAAATGGAATTGAAAAGTACTCTATTAACATGACCATATCACCACAATCAAGAAATCTCTATATAATATCCTTAAAAAAAAAAAAACCTAACTGGTCTCTCCCTGAAGTTATTTCTTACTGCATTTTTTCATTTCCTTTCCTTTTATAGATATGCAATTTTGTGACACAGTTGTAGGGTGTATGAATGTGTAGCTCTACCGAAACATTCATGAGGGATATTTCTGTCTGTCTTTAGACTCTTACTAATTGTCTAGAAACAAAATGCCCCTGTCCTAGATACCAAGGGAAAAATATTGACAAATTCTTGTTCAATATCTTACTTTTGTTGCAGACAATCAGTACTCCTCAGAAATGGTATTAATATATTACTATCCCACATAGGCCAGCTGCAACACAGTTTAGTAGATTAGAGTTTCCTTACATTTCAATCCAGTCTAGTTTTTCTGAAAATACAGTCTTACCCTTGATGGAACTCTGAGAAAGAAAACAAATAATTAATACAGGAAACTAACATTTATTGAGCACTGATTCCCTTTGCACAACAGGAAGCCTTATATAGCATCTCATTAAAGCATCTCAACAACACATCCGAAAAAGTAGTCTCAAATGAATTTAAAAATAAAAGACTAATAGCTAAAATAAAATAACAAAGGTTATTTTAAAATAAAGAGATAGGCATTTGCAACAATACAGGTAAATAAGAACAAAAGAAAACAAAGACAAAAGAAAGTGGCTGTATTAGTCCATTCTCATACTGCTATAAAGAAACTTTTGGAGACTGTAATTTATAACGGAAAGACGTTTAATTGACTCACTGTTCAGCATGGATGGGGAGGCCTCGGGAAACTTACCATCATGGTGGAATGTGAAGGGGAAGCAAGGCACATCTTACATGGTGGCTGAAGAGAAGTGAAAGCACAGGAAAAACTGCCATTTTTGAAACCATCAGATCTCATGAGAACTCCCCTCATTATCAGGAGAATAGCATTGGTGAAACCTCCCCCATGAACCAATCACCTTCCACCAGGTCTCTGCCTCAAAATGTGGGAATTACAATTCCAGATGAGATTTGGGTGGGGACACAAAGCCAAACCATATCAGTGGCAATATTAATATCAATTAAAGTATAGCTTGAATCCGTAAGCCTGAAATGAGCCAGAGTGATAGAGACAGGAGGCAGGAAAATACTGGCTAGAAGAGGACGGTTCCCTGGCAAAGACCCCACCCTCAAACCTGGAAACTGCAGCCCTAAAGGAGAACAGTTATTCCTGTTTTCCCACCCAAATTTTGCTTTTACCAAAATCACCCTGGCCTGCCATGCCCCCCATCCTGTATTCATAAAAATCCCAAACTCCACTGGCAGAGGAGTAGAGAAGAGGACAAGTGGCAGAGAAGAGCAACTGAGTGTCAGAGACTATGGATAGATGCAGCTTAACTTCACATGCCACAACTTTGAAGAGGAGCCCAGCTGTCTCTGGCCAGGCTTCCAGGAATGATCTCTTTCTTCCCACACCATCCCCTTTTTAGCTTCCCTTCCACTGAGCGCCACTTCCACTGCTTAATAAAATCATCTGCATTCATCACCCTTGAAACCGTTCATGAAACCTGATTCTTCCTGGATGCCACACAAGAACTTGGATACCAAGAAGGCAGGGTGTAAAAGGCTGTCACCCTGACTCTTCACTGAACTGGTTAACACTTAGCCATCTGTGGACAGTAACTGCTAAAACAGCATTAATTTTAACACACCCTAGATGCTGCCGTGGGGCCAAAGCCCAAAAGCACTTGCCCCGGCACCCACTCACCTGCATGCTCCCCTTCCCACAAGGGGGTTGATTGCAGGTGGTGGCTGATTAAGCGAGTCACAACCCTGTTGCAAGTCCTGTGTAGGGGTCAAGGGAACTCTCTTACCTCAGGAGGTATACTATATTATGATGAATATGCAATGCACAAAAAAGATATAGCAATTCTGAAAACCTTAAATACCAAACAATAAAGCTGTGAAATATATAAAGACTTTCAGATATTCAAGATTCTGATAGAATTAATATAATAGTACAAAACATAGCCATCTCTTATAGAATTTGACAAGTCATAACCCAAAATTTGTGTAATAAACAAGCTCAGTGAAAAGGTATTTATAGATGTTTATATCCCACAAACAAAATACACATTATTCCCTATGCCCATGAAGCATTCATAAAAATCAACATATTAACCCAGAAATAAAAGTTTAGTGCACTACTTACGGTAGAGATTTTACACGAACATTCTTGGAGATAATACAATAAAACTATAAAGCAATAAGAAAAACATAAATACAGAAATTAAAAATACATTTATAGCAAAAATCTGAGAGGAAAAATAAAGACCAAAACAACAATTTCTGAAAAAGATAAAGCTTCTTATAAAAATCAAGGAATATCAAGGTCTGAAAACTCAACTGTTGTTAGGGGCCAAGCAGAGAGTTACCTGCTTAAGACAAGAAACATTTTAAGTCAATGGAGAATGCTAAGATCTAAGGGGAAGTGGAGAATAGATACCCAGCTCAAGTAATTTGAAACTTAAGAGAAAAATAATGTTAGAAATAACAAAAAACAAGGAAGAAAGAGGGAATAGAAAAGAAAAATGTAAACCAAACAAAACATTTTTGGGATTAGTCCATTTATGATGCCTGTTCTATTAAATACAAAGGGAGAATAAAAACAAGCCAAAAGAAAGTAAGGTGACATAGTCAATAAATTGGTGGAATAATTTCTACCTACTAGGGCTCCCATGACATTTCACTGGTTCCTCCATTAAGATGCCAATGGAGAAGCTTTTCAAAGTTAATGTCCAGTCTATCATGCCATACACCAAGTGGACTTCTTAGAATTACACCCAGATTTTCAAATACCAAAGATATTTTTACTCAAGTGGCTGGATAATCTTTCCACTTGCATTTTCTGCTTTGCCGCCTTCATTATTGAGGCAGGTGGGCCCCAGTGAGCTGTCTTGTATAGCGGAAACTCGGGTTGGGCGTGAAAAAATTACGGTCTATAAGACTCCTTGACTTGTGTTAATAATCTGTGGAAGAGGGTCTGCAAAAGGTGCTGAGTAGTTTAGGGGAAACAGGAGAAAGAAAAAGGGCATCGCTTAAAGCCTACCTCGAAACAGAATGACTTCACTCAGCTGATGAGCAGGTCCCTGAACAGCAGAGATGGGCAAAGGGTGAGCAGTTAAGCAGTAGGTCCAGTGTGATGGAGCCTGTTGGGACCTGAAGGTCTAGCATGGGGTTAACTGTCTCCACAGACATGCCTTCATGGGAAGCCTTCAGGAGCTTCAGAGATCAGGTCCTACACATACAGGTCAGCATCCCCAACACAAACATACTTGTACTGCTTTGTATGCCAATGGTCTAGGATGTACACACACACACACACACACGCACACACACACACACACACACACATATACAGGTTGGAGGAAAAGGGAGGTTAAAAACTACAAAAATGGCTCACAATGAATACATTAAACCAAAGTTTAAGAAAATTTAAAAATCCATAAAATTTAAAAATCCACATTCTGCCAGCCTGAAACATGGGGCTTCAGAATCCCATATGAAGTTGATTTATGGAAAATGGAGAAAGTCATATTTCTTATATGCCTGCTCTTGAGACTTATAACTGCCTCCCTCATTAGGTTTCCTCTCTGGGTGGCAGGGAGTGCAAAGAAAATTTCTTTCCTTTTTGATATTAAGAGAAAAGCATCGCCTCTTCTCTTGACAGATAAAGCTTCAGGGGCTAGATGTGAAATTCAGCCAGTGAGTGTCTTTTTGTCTCTCTTATCCCTGGCAAAGAATTAAAAGTTCTCAATCTGCTTCTAAGAAAATCTTCCTTTAATGGAAATTCAAAGGAAAATAAAAAAAGCATTTGGCTCTGAAGTTCACAGTGATTTTGCAATGTGAAACCACAGATAATAAATGAGATCTCGATTCCAGTTTTTAAACAGTTTGTAAAGCGATTTCAAAGGTAGAAGGAACCACAGTGGAAAAGTAATCATATTTTCCACTCCAAGGAAAATTCATCTTCTCAGCATTCCTGTCAGGTGATCAAGGAATCCGACCACATATAAGGAGCCCCATTCCTTCCCAGACACGCAAGGCTGGCTGAGAGCATAAGCAGTGCTAAGTCAGGTCTTCCTTGCTGTCTTTGCTGTTTTTCCTTTCCCTACGCCAAAGGTGTGATATGTCACTTTACTGAATTTCATACAGTTGATTAAAACATACTCATTCAACATACTTGTATTAAATGCTATTCCAAGTCTTAGCAATAAAGCAAGTATTTCAAGAGTCTATTTTGTTTTATGATGAAGCTGGAAGCCATCATTCTCAGCAAACTAACACAGGAACAGAAAACCAAACACCACGTTCTCACTCATAAGTTGGGAGTTGAACAATGAGAAAAAATGGACACAGGGAGGGGACCATCCCACACTGGGGCCTGTCAGGGTGTTGGGGGTAAGAGGTAGGAGAGCATTAAGACAAATACCTAATGCATACAGGGCTTAAAACCTAGAAGACAGGTTGGTAAGTGCAGCAAACCACCATGGAACATGTATTCCTGTGTAACAAACATGCACGTTCTGCACATGTATCCCAGAACTTAAAAAAAAATAGAAAACCTAGATTAAAATGTGAAAAAAAAAAGTTTTCTACCTGAGTGGCTAGGATACTGTAAAATGGGGATTATAACAATAATTACTTGAGACAGCTGTGAGGGTAAAATGAAATTCACCACAGGCAACACAATCTCTGGAACATCGTAAATGCTAAATAAATATTAGTTGCCAGACTAGCCCGTTTTTCCTCATTGTTGAAAATATCTGTTGAAGATATTCTCACTGAAAAAACATAGACATCTCTGAAAAAGCAAAACCCCCATAATTCAGGGAAACCTGCTTCTCTCCCTCTCTCTCTGTTTCTGTTTCTCTCCCCCGCCATTTGTCTTAGCTTGCACTGCTATAACAAAATACCATCAGATAGGTGCTTTAAACAACAGATATTTATTTCTCATTGTTCTGAAAGCTGAACATCCAAAATGAAGGAGCCGGCCAATCTGATTCCTAGTGAGGAAACTTCCTGGTTTGCAGACAGCCACCTCCTCATGTCCTCTCATGGAGGAGAGAGATCACTCCAATCTCTTCCTCTTCTCATAAGGACACTAATTTCATCATAGGGCTCCACTTAATAACCTCACCTAACCCTAATTAACTCCCAAAAGCCCCACCCTTAAATACCATCCCAATGCGGATGAGGGCTTCAGCACATAAATTTCAGGGCATGGAGGTGAGTGGGGGGAGGTACACAAACATGTAAGGTACAGTAACATTACTCCATGGAATTACATATAGAGTTTCCATTTTATAGTCTTAAATCTGTAATAAGCACATTCACATGTTTACTAAGAATTAAAAATTATTTGAAAATCCTTAGTATCTGCATGACATATGATACTTATTATTTATATACCATAATGTATCTAGTGATTCTCTTACTGATAGATTTTTGGGTTATTTTAACTTTTTCTTCATTTTCTTAAAAGTGCTAACATCTTTGTGTATTTCTTGGATCTCAGCTTATTTCCTTAGGAAAAATTCCTGTAAGTAGAATTACTGGGCCAAAAATGATGATCATTTTTAAGTATGATACTTTTTCAGAAAGATTGGACCCTCATCAATTTTTGTGGCCAAATTTCACAAGGCATTTATGCTCTCATTGGTAGCTGGCCTAACCCTACCTTTCCCCCAGTGAAGAACTGATCAAATCTTTATAGTTTCCTTTTTTTTTTATAAGTGTGGAAAGATCATGGTTATCAATTTTCATTTGCATTTTAACAAATTTATAGTGGGTTTGAATCTTTTTCTTAGTCATTCTTACTTATGTAAACTGCACGTTTGTATCCTTGGGCTATTTTCTAGTTTATATCTCCTTGTATAATAAGGATAGTAGCCCACGTCATTTTGTGGCACATTCTCACTCCTCCACACGCTTGTTTATGCCTTTTCGGTTTTTGATCCTTTTTGACGTTAAAGTTGTTTACTTCTAAATAGATAAGTATATTGATGTTCTCTTTGCTAATGTTGTAAATTTGTATTTTTATCTTTATTTTTATTTTTTAATAGGGTATCGATCACCATAAGCATTTATTCTTTGTATTACAAACAATCCAATTGTGCTTTTAGTTATTTTAAAATGTATAATTAAATTACTATTGATTACAGTCACCCTGTTTTGCTATCAAATACTAGACCTTATTCATTCTTTATCTCTTTGGTTAGAAAAATTAACCAACTTTACTCCCCACCTACTGCCCACTCCAGCCCTCCTCCCTCCAACCCTTCACAGACTCTGGAAATCATCCTTCTACTCCCTATCTCCATGAGTTCAATTTTTAAAATTTTTAGCTCCCACAAATAAGTGAGAACATGAGAAGTTTGTCTTTCAGTGCGTGGCTTATTTCACTTAACATAATGACCTCCAGTTTTATCTACATTGTTGTAAATGAAAGGATCTCATTCTTTTTTATGGTTGAATAGTATTCCACTGTATATATTTACCACACTTTCTGTATCCATTTGTCTGTTGATGAACATTTGGGTTGTTTCCAAATCTTGGCTATTGTGAACAGTGCTACAACCAACCTGGGAGTGCAGATATCCCTTTGATTTATACTAATTTCTTTTCTTTTGGTTATATACCTCACAGTGGGATTGCTGGATCATATGGTAGCTTTATTTTTAGTTTTTTTTGAGGAATCGCCCCCCTGTTATCCATAGTGGTTGTACTAACTTACATTCCCATCAACAGTTTATAACAGTTCTCTTTCCTCCACATCCTCACCAACATTTTTTATTGCCTGTCTTTTGGATAAAAGCCATTTTAACTGGGGTGAGATGATATCTCATTGCAGTTTTGATTTTCATTTCTCTGATTATCAATGATGTTGAGCACCTTTTCATATGTCTATCTGTCATTTGTATACCTTCTTTTAAGAAATGTATAGATTCAATGCTATTGCCATCAAGCTACCATTGACTTTTTTCACTGAACTGGAAAAAAAACACTTTAAACTTCCTATGGAACCAAAAAAGAGCCTGCATAGCCAAGACAGTCCTAAGCAAAATAAATAAATAAATAAACAAACAAGCCTGGAAGCATCATGGCACCTGACTTCAAACTATATTACATGGCTACGGTAATCAAAACAGCATGGTACTAGTACCAAAACAGAGAAATAAACCAATGGAACAGAACAGAGGCCTGGGAAGTAACGCCACACGTCTACAACAATCTGATCTTTGACAAACCTGACAAAAACAAGCAATGGGGAAAGGATTCCCTGTATAATAAATGGTGTTGGGAAAAATGGCTAGCCATGTGCAGAAAGCTGAAACTGGACCCATTCCTTACACCTTATACAAAAATTAACTCCAGATGAATTAAAGATTTAAACATAAGACCTAACACCATAAAAACCCTAGAAGAAAACCTAGACAATACCATTCAGGGCATAGGGATAGGCAAGGATTCATGACTAAAACCAAAAGCAATGGCAACAAAAGCCAAAATAGACAAATGGGATATAATTAAACTTAAGACCTTCTTCACAGCAAAAGAAACTATCATTAGCGTGAACTGGCAACTAACAGAATGGAAAAAAAGTTTTGCAATCTACCCATCTGACAAAGGCTAATATCCAGAATCTACAAATAACTTAAACAAATTTACAAGAAAAAAACAACCCCATCAAAAAGTGGGCAAAGGATATGAACAGACACTTTTCAAAAGAAAACATTTATGCAGCCAACAAACATATGAAAAAATGTTCATCATCACTGGTCATTAGAGAAATGCAAATCAAAACCACATTGAGATACCATCTCATACCTATTAGAATGACGATCATTAAAAAATCAGGAGACAACAGATGATGGACAGGATGTGGAGAAATAGGAAAACTTTGACACTGTTGGTAGGAGTGTAAATTTGTTCAACCACTGTGGAAGACAGTGTGGTGTGTCCTCAAGGACCTAGAAATAGAAATACCATTTGACCCAGCAATCCCATTACTGGGTATATATCCAAAGGATTATAAATCATTCTATTATAAAGATACATACACAACTATGTTCATTGTGGCACTGTTTACAATAGCAAAGACTTGAAACCAACTCCAGTGCCCATCAATGATATAGACTGGTTAAAGAAAATGTGGCACATGTACACCATGGAATACTATGCAGCCATAAAAAAGGATTACTTCATATCCTTTGCAGGGACATGGATGAAGCTGGAAACTATCATTCTCAGCAAACTGACACAAGAACAGAAAACAAAACACCACATGTTCTCAGTCATTAAGTGGGTGTTGAAAAATGAGAACACATGGACACAGGGAGGGGAATATCACACACCAGGGCCTGTTGGGGGTTGGGAGAGCTAGTGGAGAAATAGCAGGGGGCGGAGGGATTGGGGAGGGATAACATTAGGAGAAATACCTAATGCAGATGACAGGGTGATGGATGCAGCAAACCACCATGGCATGTGTATACCTGTGTAATAATCCTGCACCATCTGCACATGTATCCCAGAACTTAAAGTATAATAAAAAATAAAAATAAATGTTTATTGAGATCTTTTGCCCATTTAAAAATTAAATTGTTAGTTTTTTTTCCCCATAGAGTTGTTTGAGCTTCTTATATATACTATTGTTATTAATCCCTTGTCAGAGGGGTAGTTTGCAAATACTTTCTCCTATTCTGCGGGTTGTCTTTCATTTTGTTGATTGTTTCCTTTGCTGTCCTGAAGCTTTTTAACTTGATGTGATCCCATTTGTCCACATTTGCTTTGGTTGCCTTTGCCTGTGGGTTATTACAAGAAATCTTTTCCCGGTTCAATATCCTGGAGAGTTTCCTCAATGTTTTCTTGTAGAAGCTTCATAGTTTGAAGCCTTAGATTTAAGTCTTTACCCATTTTGATTTGATTTTTATATGTGGCAAGAGATAAGAGTCTAGTTTCATTTATATGGCTATCCAGTTTTCCCAGCATCATTTACCAAAGAGAATTTCTTTTCCCGGATCCTTGACATCCTTGTTAAAAATGAGTTCAGTAGGTGTGTGGATTTTTTTCTGGGTTCTGTATTCTGTTGCATTGGTCAACGTTGTCTGTTTTTATGCCAGTCTCATGCCATTTTGTTTACTATAGCTCTGTATTATAGTTTGAAGTCAGGTAATGTGATTCCTCCAGTTTTGTTCTTTTGCTCAGAATAGCTTTGACTATCCTGGGTCTTTTGTGATTTCATATAAATTTTAATTTTTTTTCTGTTTTTCTGAAGAATATCATTGGTATTTCGATATAGATTGCACTGAATCTGCAGATTGTTTTGGGTAGTATGGACAGTTTAACAATATTGATTCTTCCAATCCGTAAACATGAAATATCTTTCCATGTTTTGGTGTCCTCCTCAGTGTCTTTCATCAGTGTGTTATAGTTTTTATTGCAGAGTTCTTTTACTTCTTGGGTTAATTCCTAGGTATTTAATTTTATTTGTGTCTATTATAAATGGGATTATTTTCTCAATGTCTTTTTTAGATTTTTCACTCTTGGCATATAGAAATGCTAGATTTCTGTATGTTGATTTTGTAACCTGCAACTTTATTGAATTTGTTTTTTGGTTCTAATAGACTTTTGGTGGTGTCTTTAGGGTTTTCCAAATATAAGAGCATATCATTTGCAAACAAGGATAATTTGTAGCCATGAATATTTTAAACCATCTATTTTACTGATTAGATTTTTTCCATTGTATTTATCATATTCAATTGATTTGTGATATTTAATTTTGATTCTGTCACAGAGCCTCTTGCTAGCTTTCCTAGGGTTGCATCACAATCCTATGAGTTAAGCATGCCTCTGTCATCATCCAAGTAAAACACTTCACAAGGCAAAACCACTTGGCATAACATCAGAAACCTCCCTTCAGTTTGACATGAGTCCATTTATTAATATTTTTGGACAAGTTCTTTTAATTCTCTAAAAATCCCTTTGCTTTATGCACTTCTCTGCTTATAATAGCCTTAATTAAATATCCATTGCTGTATAAGAATTTATTGAGCCAGAGACTGAGCCAAAATGAAAGCACTCTCTAAGTAATGAGTTCCCTTAAATGCCAATCTAAAAATTCTTACACAGCTGCTAGGTATTGAAGGTAATTTATGCAAAATATTATGGCTTCCCTTTGAAAGAAGATATTTTATGTTTACAAATATGAATATAATAGTATTCTATAAATATGTGTGAAATATAGAGAAATGTGTGGAAACTTGATTATCCCACTACGTAGAGAGTGACCAAAAACTAGTAATATTTTGCTATATTTTCAGGCTTTTATACATTTGTTATGTATATTTTAAAATAACATTTATTTTTCCTGAATATGATAGACATATTCTTTGTACAAAATACTATAAAATATAAAGAAATGCACCCCAAAACCTAAAATGCAATAAAATAAATAAATGGGAAAAAAAAATGAACAACATTTAAAAAAAAAGAAAAAAGAAAAAATAATTCTCATTTTGGTGTATAAAGTTTTATTCCTGCTTTCATTTGTTAACTTGACATTGTAGTATACATATTTAAGTATTCAAGTGTTTTTGTACATTAAGAAGAAAATTCTTTTAATATTACATTGTCATGTCCTATACTTAATAACCTATACTTAATAACTTCTCTGTTGCTAAATATTTAGATTCTTCCAAATTTTCATTATTTTAAACATGTAAACTGAATATCTTTGAAACCACAGTGTTTTCTTAGTTTGTTTTTCAATTCATATTATTTCCTTAGTGCAGACTCCTAGAAATGGATTGCTGGTATTGTATCTGTTGCCAAATTACTTTTCAAGAAGGTCATATTATTTTAAACTCCTACAAATGTTCCTTTCTGTAGTGTATAAAATATTGCCCTGCATTTTTTGGAATGTACATTTCTTGGTAAGTAGGGATATTTACCCATCTTTAGGCTTCTTTGCTGTGTTCTGAAAATATTTGACAACATTTAAAGAATTATAACTATTAGTTGTTTCATTTCATCAGAGTCTGAAGACTTCAATTGTTGAGTCCAATGCTTTTAAAACATGAATTACTTGAGGATTTTGTTAAACTGCAGATCCTAATTCAGGAGGTCTAGGGTGGGTCCTGGAATTCTGTTTCTAAAAACTTCCAGGCTGTGGGCTTGTGTCATGGTCTCCAGATACAGAAAAGCATTCAGGTGCTCCACTAGTTTCTTATTAAATCTTGGACTCCACTTCCTTTCTGCCCGGGTTTATCTTATATTTTAACAGTTTGAAAATTTTCTTCTTGATAGAGAAGACCTAAGTGGGGGGGAAGAAAATGTTGAGAAATGTCACTGATTGCTGTATGTTAAAATTATACCACAAAGCCCAAAAAGTGACCTTCTCCTTCTTTCTTTTCCATGGTTTGAAATAGTTTTTGATCTTTAGTAATAGAGTAGAATTCAACACATTTTAGGATTGAATCTTACGTAATTCTCATTTGTCCTCGTTTCATTCTCATCCTGTCTTTGTCCCTCCTTTTGCCATTCATCACTACACTTAAAAATTCTGGATGCATCAGCCACAGTGAGCAGTCACAATGACTCTTTTGTTTTTGGCGGGGGGGACAGAGTCTCAGTCACACAGGCTGGAGTGTAGTGGCGCAACCTCAGCTCACTGCAACCTCCGCCTCCTGGGTTCAAGCGATGATTCTCCTGCCTCAGCCTCCCGAGTAGCTGGGATTACAGGCATCCACCACCATGCCCAGCTAATTTTTATATTTTTAGTAGNACTAGACTTTGTTAATTTCTATCTCTTTACTGGTTTTCTATTTGATGAAAATAATTTCTCACAAATTCTTTTAGGTTTTTGTTGTTGTTGTTGTTAGAGACAGGGTTTCTCTGTTTTAGCCAGGCTGATCTCAAACTCCTGACCTCAAGCGATATGCTCACCTTGGCCTCCCAAAGTGCTGGGATTACAGATGTGAGCCATCGTGCCCAATCCACAATGACTCTTGAAATGTCCTCCCATAATCTTCCTCAGTGTGACAATTACATCATCAGAATATGGTTTTGTAGACACCCTCACCCTTGCCCCCTAAACCCGTGAGACATCTTCTCTTTCCCCCCTCTCACTATGTTCTCTCACCTTCTAGTTATATTGAGCTTTTTGAAATCCACTTTACAAAGTCTGGCAAAATAAATGATTTTATACCCAGACTCCCTTCCTTAACTATTATGACCCTTAAGAGAGCATAGTCACCTACTTCCAAGATCACTGTCACTTGCGTAGCCTGAAATAGTTCTTCACTAATGAGATTGGTCAAAACTGAGACGAAACATTGAATGTGAAGGAGCTTGCTTTGCAAAATGTAAAGCACTTTATGCATTATATCCTGCTGAGGAGTGAGTCATTCCCCTTGTTCCCTCCTCAGTCTTGTAATTCTCAGCAAAGCAAGTAAAAATGCATCAGTCTGTTTTTATTAATACCAGACTCAGTCTTTCAGATGCCGAATACTAGAAATTCCTCCTGTGTTTCATCTTGCATGCACATCAGATCTGTGGTCTGGGTTTGGAAGGCATACACTTCTGCTGTAGCAGCACTGCTACCTCTATGTCACTCTCTTCTAAATAGTCTTCTTTTATTCTTTAATTATAATTTTGTATTTCATATATGCACCTGACATATATAACTTCCAAATATATTTTAATGGCTATATTATATTCCATTCAGTGGATGTTCTGTGTCATTTACTTAAACATTTCCCTAAAATAGGAAATCTGGCTTTTTCAGATTTTTTTTTAATAAACAGTGATTACATTATTATTCATATAGCTATCTTGTATGTCAGATTTTATTACTTGATATAGATTTCTGTGTTTGGTTCTTGATAAATAAACTGCTACCATGTTTTAAGGATTAAGATAAAACATGCCTCTTACCCAGAAATCATAACATATTCTCTAAGATAAATTGTATTACTGTAAAACTGTCAGATTAAATTATGTGTACATTTGAAAATGGAATGAGCGTTGTATATTGCTCTCTAAACAATTCACAATCTGTTTTTCAAAAGAAATAATTAATAATGCCTTAAAATGTATGCAAGTTAGGGAGAAACTGTCATCAATGTTTGATATTACAAGCTGAATATAATTTAATAGACACAAAAATAGCAGCTTGGTATAATTTTCATATAACTGATTGCCAACTAGGTTGTATATGTTTCAAATTTTGTTTCTAATTTTATTTTTTAATTTCTGAATTACCTCCTTTCTCTGCTTACTTGTCTTGGTTATCAAATCCCAGAAAAAGAATGGAAAAGACAGAATTAACAAATAAGCATAACTCTTCATGCATTTGTTTTAATTCCCTCCATTTCTAACCTGATGCTTGTATGTATCTACACTTATGAAAAAAGACAAGAATATTTTTTCACATGCAGCACTAAATGTCTATCCTTTTATCAGGTCTGTTTCATTACAGAGTCTTAAAAAATTATCTTGCCACATTTGTAGTATGAACACTATTCAACACGCCCATATTCCTTTGGACTTTCACTCTTTGTTGGTGTTTCTAGTTCACTTCATTATTCAGACAGCATGGGTGTTTATAGACTGTGCTTATGGACTGTTTCTATAAACATTAGAAAATACTTCAAAGAACCGAGTCAAGAGCTGCAGAGACAATCTAAAGATATTGATGTGTGAGTTAAATTAAGTCACATATCAGGGTTTTCAAAAAGAAGCCTAAAAAATAGATAGATATACAAGAGTAGCATTTGGATTTATGAGAAAGCTACAGCAATCAACCTGCCTTTAGAAACTAAGTCAATTTCTATTAAAGGGTCAAGAAAACCATTATGTGTTTGAAGTATTCATTTCATGTAAAATATCTATATTATATCCAATTTGTAAAGAGTTAGCATAGAGTTTTATATGAATTGCTTATGCAAGTCTAGCAACATTGAGATTTTAAGTACATCAAGTGTCTCTTGAAATGTAAATGTCAAACTGATCGCAAAATTCATCTTGCTTATTTCAAATACAATAGCAATAAAGTTTTAGTCATTAAGGGGATTTAAGTGCCAATCTAAACTTGGTTTTTGAATCTCCACAGATAGCTTTGCATTCTAAGGAGCATAGATTTTAATATCTTTGCCAAGTGTTAAAGATACCCCTCTCAGTCTCTGGGGAAAGGGCAGCTCTCACATTGTTGTCTGAGGATGGTTGCTGGTGGGGTGACTAAACAGACAAGAAGAGCTGGTTAATATCTCAGATTGCAAATTCATGACATGTATTAACCCTATGGAATAGAAAAAAAACATAGTGTTACAGGGGCTAGGTCTGTATAGACAAAGTTTTAGGTCACATCTATAATAGTAAATTAAAGGGACTGGAAGGTGAAAAACACAATATCCTCCTGAAAAAATACAAAATCCAAGCCATGTTTCTCAATAGGAGGTGATTTTAACCCTCTTTCCAGAGAACATTTGGCAATATTCAGAGACATTTTTGATTGTTCTAACTTGGGAGGAGAAGGGGATGCTACTGGCATCCAGTAGGCATAGACCAGGGATGCTGCTAGCAATTCCACAATCACCAAAACAAAGGATTATCTGGCTTAAGATGTCAATAATGCTGTGATTGCAAAAATTGAATAGGTTTTTTTTTTTTTAAACTGGGAATATGTACAACTTGTCTTGACTCTCTTGTTTTTATTGATTTGTCATAGGGTTTAAAACCAATAGGGGAAATATGATTTCTGCTTAGCAAATCTGTTTACTTTTTTATTAATCTCTAAGATGTTGAACCCATATCCTAGAAAAATAGGTTCGATGTCTGACCCTGCCAATTTTTTAAGTGAATGATGCTTATCTCGTGTTGTGGCAGACAAGCTAATCAGGTAAAAATGAATTAACATCCAATAATAATAAAACATTAACATTGCCTCAATACCCTACAGGACAAAATGGGATTTGGCAATTAGGTAGTTAATATGATTAATGTGAATAACAAGCTAGCTGCTTCAGGGCTCCAGTGGAACATTTGTCTGGAATTATCTGGGTTGACTGTTCATTCTTATTATAGGAAGTGACAGAGCCAGATCTCTGCATGCAGCACATTTACATGAACGGTAACAGAGGACACAGTATATTAGGGTATAAGCAGGAGAGATAATTGACTAAGTGTGTTATCGTTCTTAGCTAAGAGTGTAACTTCAAATAAGAAATCTAAAAATGAAGAAATGTGACAGAATACTCCATTTGTCATTTTTGTATGCTTATAGAAGATAGTATGCAAAATTCGCAGTTCATTTTCTCAAGTTCTTCTCCTGCACGGTTTCAGCACAGTTCTTTTTAAAATATGGAACAGGAGTGAAATACGTAAGGAGTTCATAGGTGCAGTATCTTTCTACCACTGTACTTGACTACCTTTGATGCCTCGATGACATGGTCAATCTTTTCACTGTTGCTTTCATATTTTCCTAAATGTTTATCAACATCAGTTAGTAGTAATGCATTAGTTGTGGGTAGGAGAAATGGAATGTCTTGTAAGATTGGCAGATAGTTATAAATAATTTTCATAAGACACATTAATTGCATGGATATTTTATACTTTACAACATATTTTAGTATTTTAAGAAGGAGTACCCCTATATGATACCCATAAGTGTTAGAAAATCCATTACACAGAAAGTTATAACTATATTATACTTCATCAGAAAGTATGTTTTACGTATTAGTATTTTAAGTATATTACAGTTAATTAAATTTAAAAATTGGGCATACTATTTTTACCAAGCTATGATATAATATGTATTGTCCTCTTTTATTTGGTAGGTGTTTTTCTTCCTTTTAGTAAGATTCATTCACCAATTCACATTTATCCTGAGTTAAATGTATAACTCAACTATGCTATATTACCAGGAAGACCAACAGTAGACATTTCCTTGTTACCTGCGTTAAATACAAATGCAGGTGAAATATAAATGCAAATGCAGGTGAAAGGAAATGTCTACCATTGCCAATGCTTCTGGTCAAGATAGCATAATTGAAATATATAGAAATAAAAAGGAAATATCCTTATTTATTGTGTTAAATACAAATGCGGGTGAAAAGAGAATGTCTGTTGTTGCGCTTTGCAGTCAAGATAGCATAATTGAGTTATACATTTAGCTTAGGCTTCAAACTGATAGCAATGATAGAAAAAATAGAAAAACTGAAAGCCAAAAATATATGTCCAGGCTCAAAAAATAAGATAAACATCTTCATGAACCAAAACTACACAAAGTAAACATGTTAAATGGGGCTGAGGCCATTGGTATTCTGATATCTTGTTCCAGAAGCAAGCAGTGGTGTCCAGATATCTCATTTCTGCCAGTAAAGGGAGCCAGAGTTTCATATAAATATTTTAAATGGATGATATTTATAAATATAAATATATGTTAAATATATATGTGTGTATATATATATATATATATATATATATAAAAATCTAAATTATATAATTGAGATATATAAGTGAGGGATTGGAAACAGGTTTGCTGTGTGAAGCTATGGGCTTAGGTACCTCTTTCTGGCACCAAACCTGCACTACAAGAAATATTATTTTAATTTTATCTTTGTATTGATTAGAATGGGATTATGAGTAATTTTTTTTTTTTGAGATAAGGTCTTGCTCAGTCACCCAGGCTAGAATGCAGTGGTGCGATCATGGCTCACTGCAGCCTTAAACTCCTGGGCTCAAGTGATCCTCCAGCCTCAGCCTCCAAAGTAGCTGAGACTACAGGTGTATGCCACCATGCCCAGCTAATTTTTGCATTTTGTGTAGTGATAGGTTTCACCATGTTTCCCAGGCTGATCTCAAACTCCTGAGCTCAAGCAATCCATCCACCTCAGCCTCCCAAAGTGCTGTGATTACAGGTATGAGCCATCATGCCTGGCCTATAAGAAATATTAAAGGAAATCCTTCAGGTAGAAAAAAATGATTCAGGTGGAAGCTAATATCTACGCAATTAAGAGCACCATCCATAGTAAATATGGGGGTAAATGTCCTAGACGTTTTTTAACTTTAAAAATTACATTTTTACTTTAAAAATAATAATTGAACACTGAAAAAAATAACAAAAGGTAATTACTGCAGTTTATTCCAGCACTCAAGAGTGTGTTCTGCAAGGTCACAGGGCACATGGTAGGCATACAAAAAAATCTGCATTTCTGTGTACTAACAAAAGAAAATTAAAGTTTTAAAATTACTCTTTGAATAGCATTAAAAATGAAATAATTAGAAATAAATTTAATAAAGTATATGTAAGACTTGTACAATAAAAATGATAACATTGATAACAAAAATTAGGTAAGACTTAATTGAGATATATCATGTTCATGGATTAAATAATTCAATATAGCTAAAATGTCAATTCTCTTCATAGTGATCTGTATATTGAACACAAACTGAATCAAAATTTACAGTCTTTTTTGATAGAATCTAGAAATCAATTTAAAAATTTTTATGACTAAGCAAAAAACATAGAATAGCCAAAACAATTTTTAAAATGAAGAGCAAAGTTACAGGACTCATGCTATCTGATTTGAAGATTTGCCGTAAGCTGCGATACTTGAGACAATGTGGTATTGTTGGAAAGACAGATGAGTAGAATGGAAAACTGCAACCAGAGATAAACCACACATATATAGTAATTGATTTTGTACAAAAGTGTCAAGATAACTCAATGGGGAAAAGATAGTTTTTCAGCAAATGGTGCCAAAGTCATTTGATATGTATGTATATGGAAATAAATTATAAATCATGTGCAAAAATTGCTTCCAGTGGATCACAGACCTAAACAAATAAAGAAAAGTTACAAAAACTCTAGAGGAAAACATAGGGGAAAATCTTGAGTACTTTGGATTAGAAAACTAGTTTCTAAATAGGACACAAAAGTCACAAAACATAAAATAATAAAAGTGATCAATTAGGCCTCATTACAATTAAAAACTGCTATTCTTTTAAAGCCAGCATTAAGAAAATAAAAATGCAATGTACAGACTGGGAGAAAATATTTCCAGTTCCTATTTCTGACAAAAGAGTGGGCAAGAAATCTGAGCAGACATTTTTCAAAAGAATTTAGGTCAATGGCCATAAACACAGGAAAAGATGTGCAACATCATGGTCATAGGATAAAAATGAAATAAAATCACAATGACATACCACTATACGGTCTAAGATTAAATTTTGTCAAGGATGCAGAACTGCTGGAACTCTATACAAGATGGAATTTAAAATGACATAAACACTTTGGAAACCAGTTTAACTGTTTCTTAAAAAGTTAAACATACATTTACCATATGACCCAGCAATTGTGTTCCTAGGTATTTGATGCAAAAGGAAAGAAAGTATGTCTGCAAAAAGCCAGGTACAGGGACACAAATAGCAGTTTTATACATAATAGCCCCAAACTCTAAACAATCCAAATGTCTAATTCAACAGGGTAATTGGAGAAATAAATTGTGTTATGTCCATATGATGATATACTACTGAGAAATGAAAAGAAATTACTGACGTATGCAACAGCATGATGAGTCCCCAAAACATTATGCTGAGAGAAAGCCAGGCACCAAAATATACATATTGTATAATTCCATTTGTATAATTCCATTTGTTTGAAAATCTAGAAAAGAGAAGTCTAACTTAGAGTAACAGAAGCCAAAGAAGTGGTTACTTGGTCCTAAAAACATGAGAAGGTAGGGGAACTTCACTGCAAGAAGGCATGAGGGAAATTTAGAGGATGGAAATTTTCTAAGATTGTGGCCAGGGTCACATCTGTAATCCCAGCACTTGGGGAGGCTGAGGCGGTGGATCACCTGAGATCAGGAGTTCAAGACCAGCTGGCCAACATGGCAAAATCCCAACTCTACTAAAAAAAAAAAAAAAATAAAAAAAAAAAATAAAAGATTGTGATGGTGGTTTCACAACTACATACATTTGCAAATATCATGGTACTATAAATACTTAGAATATGTGCATTCTTTTGAATATAAATTATGCTTATATTGTGAGTTGGTAGGATAAAAGGTTCATTAATTTACAGATCAGAAATGTACCTGCTCTTCAATCGTATACAATTAAAACAATTTATCATTCACTTGCATATTTGTTTGGCATGGTTTTTCTGATCTAATGTGTGTCCATGTTAGTTTTGTACATCTTGAACATAACTAACTAGAATTGAGAGAGTGTATATAGTTATGTTTAAGATCAGTATAGGCCAGGTAGGGTGGATCATGCCTATAATCTCAGCACTTTGGGAGGCTAAGGTGGGCGGATCACTTGAGGTCAGGAGTTCGAGACCAGCCTAGCCAATATGGTGGAACCCTGTATCTATGAAAAATACAAAAATTAGCCAGGCATGGTGGCAGATACCTGTAATCCCAGCTACTTAGGAGGCTGATGCAGGAGAATCACTGGGAGGTAGAAGTTGCAGTGAGCTGAGATTGAGCCACTGCACTCCAGCCTGGGCAAGAGAGTAAGACTCCATCTCAAAAACAAAACCAAAAAAGATCAGTACAGAAAATAGGGACCTGAAATAGTTCTAAGATGAAGCTTGTTGCAAAAGATATTATTTTTTTTATATAGCTGCATAAAGTTTGGCTTTAAAAACTCTAAGTAATATTACTATTTGTCAAATGACAAAATTATAAAGGATTTACCACAATGAAGTCATTAAATTCAGTGTAGACACAGTAAATTCTCCAATTGGTACAAATTACCTACCTTAGGAAGAGGGTATATCATTAATCATTATTCTGGTAAAAACAAGCTTCTGGTATGTACCAGAAGGAATATAAATCATTCTATTATAAAGATACATGCATGCATATGTTCACTGCAGCACTATTCACAATAATAAAGACATGGAATCAACCTAAATATGCTCATCAATAATAGACTGGATAAAGAAAATGTGGTACATATACACTATGGAATACTACGCAGTCATAAAAAGGAACAAGATCATGTATTTTGCAGGGACATGGACGGAGCTGGAGACCATTATCCTCAGCAAACTAGCACAGGAACAGAAAACCAAACACTGCATGTTCTCACTTATAAGTGGGAGCTGAAAGATGAGAACACATGGACACATGGAAGGGAACAACACACATTGGGGCCTGTCAGAGGGTGGGGGGTCAGAGGTGGGGGAGCATCAAGAAGAGCTAATGGATGCTGGGCTTAATACCTAGGTGATGGGACATTCCATAGAGGAAACCAGTAGGGTACACATTTACTGGTGTAATAAGCCTTCACATCCTGCACATGTACCCCTGAACTTAAAATAAAAGTTGGGAGTAAACATAAATAAAAATCTGTTTGGAAGCATGGAAAATATTAGTTAATTATTTTTTAAAAATTGAACTCTGATACTTTTCTCCCATTTTATCCTTCCTTATTTCCTGAAAAGCCTCCAACACTTTATTTCTATAGTTTGGAATAAGGATGTATTCTGTCCTTAAAAGCTGTAGGTATTTTAATTACATGTAAATAAATTCTCAGAAATAACTATCCATAGCTAAAGGGTAAGAATAAATAAATACATAAAGAAAGCTAATCTTTATATTTGTATGTCTCAGTATATACAAACCATCTGTTTTTTCTCCTACTCAAATCTTAAAAAGCAAAGTTGCTGTATCATAAAAATAAGACTTTTTGGCCCACTAGATATACAAAAAAGTGAAATATATTTGTTCACATAGTCAGAAATATTCTTATAGGGCCACCTTTAAGGTGGTCTGGGACCTCATGGTGGACAAAAGTAATCAGTGAGAAATGGGTAGGATGAGGGTCACGACTAAGTAGCAGGTGCCACCCAAGGGCCAGGCTTCAATACATTGGTAAACTTGGATAGTATAGCCTGGTAAGCTTTCAACACCCTAGGGCCTACAGTAGGCTTAGGGCAAAGAGTATTTCCAGATCCACCTGCTGGTAGGAATAGAACTGACAGAAGCCAGACAGGATTGACTGTAGGTTGTAAAGGACTCTTCAATATCTAATGAGCTCAACGAGATCAAGCAGGAGCTTACATCTGAAGTCTATGAACTCTGCTATGACATCTAGGCCAACCCAGTTTGAAAACAGAGAAGCAGTGTTATCTGAAATACCCACAGGCTCTTCTGTTCACATGCTGGCAGGCAGCATCATTTTTGGGTGAGCAAGTACTAGTCTATCTGTTCTTTTATCTTTTTGAAGAAAGAGAACAGGTAAATGTACTACATTTACAATAAGCCCTCTCTGGGCACTTCGCTAGTGATATCTCATCTTATCCCTACTTACTGTCCACATTTTCATAAGAGGAAATCATGAAACTGAAACTCAGAAAAATTGCCACTTGCTTAAGCTCACATGTTAAGTCATTAAAGTTAAGAGTTAAATTCAGGTCTGTTTCCCTCCAAAAAGGATGTCTTTTCCTACAACTATGCAAGGCTAAAAGGTCATTTTTGTCAGTATATCAAAAACTAGTAGGACCTTTATGGACACCAGATTCATATTCGTCAAATTCACAGGAGACTGATTCATTAAAAGAGTTATAATTTATAAATATACAATGAGAAATAAAACTGACAAGAAAGACTAGGGGGCTTGAATCAATAATTTAGCACAGTCTCTTACTAAATTCAAGGGTTCCCTGGGAAACTAAATTCTATTCAAAATATTGCTTGGTCGGTATAAATCAGAAACAAAAGGAAATGGAGTGATCTATACTGTAAAGTGCCTCCATTAAGAGAGATTGAGGCTGTCTTCCTCACTGGTGAAGAGGTTGCTCTTCGTGATGTTCCTTGGTCCAGAGCTCACTTTCCAAAGGACAGTGCTAAGTATTAGGCTGATGCAAAAATAATTGTGTTTTGGCCAATACTTTTAATACAACTAGCATCACCATACTGCACATGAAAATGCTTCTGTCTTTCAGAATTATTCACATTCTTTCATTCATTATGTAACTGAGTAGCTTTAGCTTCAAAATACGTTTTAAAACCTTTTTCCCCCTTCTCTCTCTAGTCTTAAGATGTAATCTTGAAACAGACTATAGACACTTTTTTCTTAGTCTGAAAATACAGCTTTAAAAAGTACTTTGAAACTCTGCTTCTTTCCCTTTCCCATCAGACAATCCCTTGCACCATGAATACTTACCTAACTGCAAACTTGTTAAGACATTTTAGGGGCTAATTTTATAACACGTCAGGTAAGGAGTCCCAGTTGTGGAATTCTCCCCAACTTGGAGATAACCCTCAAGATGAATAATCTACAACCTGGTTACAACTGAGATGGCAGCATCCAGCATTCCAGGTAGACAATAGTTCAAGATAGCCCTTGGAGCAAGCCATGCAGACCTGTAACCAGCATGACTCCTGCATATTTCCCATGCCACGCTTCCTCTTTGAAAGGCCCTTCCCCTGGCCTAACATTTGGAATGGTCTTTTAAGTGCCTAAGCCGGGTCGTTCCCCAACTGCCAGTATTTGAATAAAGTTGCTTTCCTTTCACTACACCCCGCTTCTCCTATATTCTGCCTCTGAATAGTGAGCAGCCAGACTTGAGCCAGTTACAAATACATATTGTACATCTCTACTGGCCTGACCATTCTTCGCACTGGGAATACACTAAATAATTAAAGTCCCTGCTTTTGATGGAGGAAACGTTTTTTAAAATGTCAGAACCAAGGAAATTAAAACGTTGACTTAGTTACAGCTTTAGAGATACAAGCAGAGTTGTTTTTAGAAATGGATTTTATAGAACACTATTCTCCACAAATCACTATACTTCAAAAGTCTCTGGTTAGCGTGCTGTGATCTTTGGTGTCACCTACATAAGGTAAATCAATGGCTGAACACTAAGAATGCTTCCTGTAAAAACTAGTAGTTCTTAGGCAATTTTTATCTTGTGGCATTCCTGAGTGTTCCTGAAGCTCCTGTTAATTCAGAGGACATTGAATTCTTCAAAGATTTACTAAATCTCTGAAGAAGGCTTGTAAGCAAGACATTGCAGCCTTTGTTACACCTGTATAACAAATGTCATCTATTTTGAGTGCTACCTGTTCCTGGGAGACTCAGGATTGGTTCCCAACTAGCTTTTGTGATTACACCTTTCAGAACAGACTTTACAGTGATTGATGTCAATGAAAATATGCCTACTCGACTGAATCACTTCATAAACACATCTATAAATGAATACTAGGCGATCTTGGGGTTTTGTGTGGCACTGTTAGCCTCTCATCACTAAGAGGACTCCATGGCCCTGATTCTGTCTTGCTTACTTTTTCTTCTAGGATTTTGTTATTTCTACCAGGAGAAATAAGTGCACTGATTGCTGAAAATCAGTTCTCTTTTGATTATCTAAGAATTTTCATCAGAATGACACTTTTAAAAGAATATATCATAGAAATGAAAGCAGCCCTTGCTCTCTGCTCCTCAGCTCCTGCTTAAACAAAACTTTAGAACAATCTTTCATTCTCGGCAAAGTAACACAAAAATAGAAAACCAAACACCGCATGTTCTCACTCATAAATGGGAGTCGAACAATGAGAACACATGGACACAGGGAGGGGAACATCACACACTG
Source organism: Cebus imitator (assembly GCF_001604975.1). Taxonomy (NCBI): domain Eukaryota; kingdom Metazoa; phylum Chordata; class Mammalia; order Primates; family Cebidae; genus Cebus; species Cebus imitator. The sequence continues at coordinate 2,097,263 of NW_016107396.1, forward strand.
GAGCCTGTTGGGGGTGGGGGGCTTAGGGGAGGGATAGCATTAGAAGAAATGCCTAATGTAGGTGATGGGTTGATGGGTGCAGTAAACGACCATGACACGTGTATACCTGTGTAACAATCTTGCACATTCTTCACATGTACCCCAGAACTTAAATATAATTTAAAACACCTTTAATACAATGGAAGTATTCTATTAAAGCATGTATTCTATTGTATCTAAGTATGCTTCTACTAGTGAGGTAGATTTCATACAGTAGATTTGAATTGAACAGTTTCTGTCCTAAGGCACTTTTTATTTAGGGCTGAGTGGCATATAATGTATATACATACTAATCAATGCTTTGGATTTGTCATGGGAGGATGGGCCAAGTCCTGCCTCTTCCACTTATCATCTGTGTGAAAGCTCCAGTACTAGAGAGCCAGGGGAGCAGAGGAGTTAAGTGCACAGTGTCTGGCATCAGACAGCAAGCTTCAAGCTCCAGCCCGGCCCTTGCTGGCTGAGTGATCATGAGGAAGCTGTGTAACCTCTCTGCATCTTAGTTTCTTATTTGTGTAAAATAATAATGACAGTACATAGCTTATAGGGTTGTTGCAAGGGTTAAAAGAGTTATCACACGTAAAATCCTATAGCAGTGCTTGACAAGGAGTACATCCTCAAATACTGTATTGGCTTGCTACAAAGTGGTGGCTGACTCAGTCACATGCACTTTGATTCTCACTCCTCTCCCGTCCAAATTCCCTTTTCCCTCACTCTTGCTTCCCTGAGATTGCCCGCCCCAATAAAATCATAGAAGATTCATCATTGCCTGAGGTTTGCCTTCTGGAACTTGGGCAGGATGATCTCTAAGATTCCTTCCTGAAAAAATGTCTTGGTACAAAAAGAGTGAATTGCAGTCCGAAGGCCTATTTTGTGTCCTGGTTTTATAATAACCAGGGATGACTGGTTTTATAATACTGGGACGACTTGGGCTAGCCATTTAGCCTCCTCAGACCTGGGTTGAATAAAATGTGTTTGCTGTTTTCATAGGAAAAACAGCTTTCTTCACAAAATGATTGGAAGGATTGATCAGATATTTATATGAAAGTAGTTGGTAGGCCGGGCGTGGTGGCTCATACCTGTAATCCCAGCACTTTGGGAGGTTGAGGTGGGCAGATCATGAGGTCAGGAGATCAAGACCATCCTGGCTAACATGGTGAAACCCTCTCTCTACTAAAAATACAAAAAGCATGGTGGCACGCTCCTGTAGTTCCAGCCACTGAAGGAGGCTGAGGAAGGAGAATCACCTGAACCTGGGAGGCGGTGGTTGCAGTGAGCCAGGATCACGCCACTGCACCCCAGCACGGACAAGAGAGCGAGACTCTGTCTCAAAAAAAAAAAAAAAGTAGTTTGTAACTGTATAGCTATACAAATCAGTGTCTGTTAGACAGTCCTTATCCCTTCTACCTCACATTTGCATAACAAAGGACTTCTGTTCCTCTACCCACAAGGGGTGAAGATGAGGGAGACCTATTCTGGCCTCTTATACTTCCTGTCCCCAGAACGCAGAATGTCCCTGGTTTTTGGTGGGTAGGGTACATTGTGGTTCGTGTGTGGCAGGCCCTTTTGCCTTCCTGAACGTCCATGAAGTCAGATGTGGGGCATGCTTATTCATTCAAGCCTTCATTTTAACTTCCTGCTGCTCTCTTATCAGAAGCCCATCTGTCTCTCATCATGGATAGGCCTATTACTGGTCAGTCGCTCCCTGTTCTGGAAGATGTTTTATGCACCAAAGAACATACCAGCACAGGCTTGTACTATCACCCTAATGAGGAGCTTGGCCAGGTCAAATATGTGTTCTCTGACAAAACAGGCACCCTGACTCAGAACATTACGATTTTCAGCAATGACTGGGTACATGAGGCTAGCATGCTAATCTTGCGGTAGGTTACAGTAGACAAGTGTACTTGATAGCTGCACTGTAGGTTTGGCTGTGCCCACAGCCAATCCCCAAGAATCAGGGGGAAGAAGGTCCCATTAGTTTAATCAAAGCTATATGACCACCACAGTTTACAGAAACCTAGAAGTCCAGGGGTGATTAACAACTAACAAGCCCATTCAAAAGTGGGCAAAGGATATGAACAGACACTTTACAAAAGAAGACATACATGAGGCCAACAAACATATGAAAAAAATGCTCATCATCACTGGTCATCAGAGAAATGCAAATCAAAACAACATTGAGATACCATCTCACGCCAGTTAGAATGGCGATCATTAAAAAATCTGGAAACAACAGATGCTAGAGAGGATGTGGAGAAATAGGAACACTTTTGCACTGTTGGTGGGAGTGTAAATTAGTTCAACCATTGTGGAAGACAGTGTGGCGATTCCTCAAGGACCTAGAAATAGAAATTCCATTTGACCCAGCAATCCCATTACTGGGTATATATCCAAAGGATTACAAATCATTCTACTATAAGGACACATGCACACGAATGTTCATTGCAGCACTGTTTACAATAGCAAAGACCTGGAACCAACCCAAATGCCCATCGACGATAGACTGGATAGGGAAAATGTGGCACATATACACTATGGAATATTATGCAGCCATCAAAAACGATAAGTTTGTGTCCTTTGTAGGGACATGGATGAATCTGGAAACCATCATTCTCAGCAAACTGACAAAAGAGCAGAAGATCAAACACCACATGTTCTCACTCATAGGCGGGTGTTGAACAATGAGAACACATGGACACAGGGAGGGGAGCACTACACACTGGGGTCAGTTGGGGGGAAATAGGGGAGGGATGGTGGGGGGTGGGGTGCTGGGGAGAGATAGCAAGGGGAGAAATGCCAGATGTAGGTGATGGGGAGGAAGGCAGCAAATCACACTGCCACGTGTGTACCTATGCAACAATTTTGCATGTTCTTCACATGTACCCCAAAACCTAGAATGCAATAAAATAAATAAATGGGAAAAAAAAAGAAAATCCAAAGCATATCTGCAACATTTAAAAAATTAAAGAGAATAAATTCATAATCTTCAGAAAAAAGAAACAAAAAAACAACAAAAAAAAAACAACTAATGAAGCTGATAGTTTGTGAGCCTGTTCTCTATTTTGTTAGAATCTGGGAATAAGGATGTTTTTTCATGCCTTACTGCTCCCTCCCCAACCAACTTCTAACAATAGCTATAACATGGTCCTCAAGTAAGCATCACTTTTATCCCTTTATGGATGCTCAGTCTTCCACATGGAAACGTGAATTTGGAAAGGTAAATATACAATCACATCCCCTTTGAAAATAAGAGAGAAAAAAGTCTGTTTAGAGAGCAGATGTAAAAACTTTTAACAAGAAACAGATCCTATCTGCATTGAACTATATTTAGATAGAAAGCCATCTGGCCACAGTCCAATTAAATCTCCATGTTCTGTTCAAAACAGCATACTCTATCTATTCAACATAATATACCATTAACTGCAGAGGTTGGGTTATTTAATGTGGGTTTTCTTGCAACAATTCTAAAAATAATCAGGATAGCCGATATACTTCACTGAATATCTATAAGACAGAAAAGTGCTTACAACATTTATGACAGAAAAAGTTAAAACTAGCATACCATAGCTGTCTCAAACTAGTCCAAAAGGCTGCTATCTCATTAGGGGGATCTGCTGCAGTTCAGAATGTTAGCTACAAAGGTTACATATTCTGGTGGATTTATATTATTCCAACTTAGTGATGATGAACTATATTTCCCACAGTCCCCTTCTCTGGATACTTCCCTGTAGCATGGGCCACAAGAGTGATTTTTGCATAAGATTCAGAAGGCTGAAGCAGGAGCCATATCCATTTACACGTGGTAGACGGCGAGCAAGGCACTGATACAGCTCTCACATATTATCGCTCCTGTGCTGGCTCACCTTGCTGGTGTGTGGCAGGCAGTACTGGGCATGGAGCCACTCTAGCTCCTACCAGATGCTCCATCAGCTTGTCTGATTTCTGGGCCAAATGCATCTGTACCTCCTATAGGACACCCAGGTCATCAAAATTGGAGGCTTGAAGTCAATGAAAGACCAACACAGTTTCTAGTCCCGTCCTTGTGGGTTTCAGGTTTTCCTCTCCAATTTCTCATCTTCACATTCAATTTCCCTTTCCAGTGGCCTCAAATCCCCACCCTAGATATAAAGATAATAACACTACATAGACGGTTTAACAAGTTCCCACAAATATGTAAGGTCAAATTCTTTTAATAAATCTCAGTAGTTCTGTTTCTCTGATTGAACCTTGATTGATTCAGGAAGTGGTTTCACAGCAGAATTTTAAGAGTAGATTCTTGGAATTGGTTTTGTGTTACCAGAATGGATTCTCCAATGTGACTGGATCCAGTCATCATTAGTGACCTTATTCCTGGTGAAAACAGCTAATGAAGTATGGTGATGAGTTCAAGCTCGTGGAAGTCACTAATATGATTATATTATTCAGAATTATTTTTAACTTTTACTTTAGGTTCAAGGGTATGTGTGTAGGTTTGTTTTATAAGTAAACTGCATGTTGCAGGGTTTGGTGTAAAGATTGTACCAAACAGCTGTATTTGGTGACCCAGGTAATAAGCGTAGTGATCAATCATTTTGTCACCTCGGTAGTAAGCATAGTACCCAATAGGTATTTTTTTCTGATTCTCTTCCTCCTCCCACCCTCCACCACCAAGTAGGCCCCAGTGCCTATTATTCTGCTCTATTTGTCCATGTATTCTCATTGTTTAGCTCCCACTTATAAATGAGATCCTATGATATTTGGGTTTCTGTTCCTGCGTTAGTTTGCTTAGGTTAATGGTCTCCAGCTCCATCTATATTGCTGCAAAGGACATGATCTTGTTCTTTTTATAGCTGTGTAATGTCCCATGGTGTATAGGTACCACATTTTCATTATTCAATCTACCACAGATAGGCATTTAGGTTGATTCCATGTCTTAACTATTGTGAATAGTATTGCAATGAACATACTTATGCATGCTGTGGTAGAATGATTTGTATTCCTTTGGGCATATATCCAGTATTGGGATTGCTGGGTTGAACGGTAATTCTGTTGTAAGATTTTTAAGAATCACCACACCGCTTTCCACAACAGCTCAACTAATTTACCCTCCCACCAGCAGTATATAAGCATTCCATTTTCTCTGCAACCTCACCAGCATCTGTTATGTTCTGATTTTTAATAATGGCCATTCTGACTGGTGTGAGATGGTCTCTCATTGTGTTTCTAATTTTCATTTTTCTAATGATTTTTTTTCATATGCTTGTTGGCTGCATGTATGTCTTCTTCTGAAAAGTGTCTATTCATGTCCTTTACCTACTTATTAATGGGATTATTTGTTGATTATATTCTTTATCACTGTGAAGCAGCTTGCCTAATGGAATGGTAGAATGGCTTTTTGAAGACTCAGTTATGGATGGCAATACAAGGGCTGGAGTCATGTCCTCCAAAATGTGGTACATGCTTTATATCAGGGACCAATAAGTAGCAGCTATTTCTCCTAGAGCTAATATTCACAGACCTAGGAATCAAAGGGCTAGAAATGGGGTAGTGCTTCACATTAGCAGTCAACTAGTGAATTTTCTTCCTGTACTCATGACTTATGATTCTGATAATCCCTAGATGTATTACATTCCAAGTGAGGAATGCTTCTACCAGGAGACACAGTAGTAGGTTCACAAAACTGAAAGTTGAGGCTGCCACCTGCCTCTTTACACAACTCATGCCAGCAAATTGTCAAGCAAAGAAGGGAGGTACAGTGGTGGCTGAGAAGACCGATCCTGATTATGAAGAGGAAACGGGGTTGTTACTTAATGGCCTAAGGAGGAACATGTCTGGAATATAGGAGACCTCATAGGGCTTTTCTCATTTTCCTATGTTCTGGACTAAGTCAATAAAAAACTATATCAACTTAATTTAGGCAGGACTGCTAATGGCCCAGGTGCTTCAGGAATGAAGGCTAAGGTGACTTCATCAGGCAAGGAACCATGACTATGTGCAGTGATTGCTAAGGTCAAAGGGAATGGGATATGGATAGTGGAATGTGGTAGTTTCATTTACAGCGACGACCACATGGTAAGTTATAGAAACAAAGACTATCACAGCTCGATTGTTTCTTACTTATTTTGATATAAAAAAAGTTTTTTCTTCCCCTTTCCTATTCTTCTACTATAAGATGTGTATTAATAGTAGTTAACCCTGTATCTCAGTATTTAAGTTACAGAATATCAGTAGGAATGCACATCGCTAAAAACGGGTAGACAGACTCAGTATTGTTGGAGGAGGGGGCCACTGTGTTTTCAGTTAGGCAGGAGCATGATCTTGTCATATTTATAACTTAAATGTGGTTAAAGGAGGTGGAGATCGATGGCAAATTGACAGTGGAGTATAGAGAGTTTATATTGTGTCAACTTAGCTAAGCCAAAACCACATCTCCCAAAATTTCATTCCCTCCAAAGTTCCATGTTAGCATGGGTCACAAGGGACATTTTGGGCAAGATCTGGAAGGCAGAAGAGGCAATGATATTCCTTTAATGCTTAGAAAGTAGGTATAGGGGCTCCAGGTGCTGCTGCAGCTCATCCATGTTGATGTTGGTGCTTCTCCTGCTGCTGGCTCACCTTGTCAGCATCGGGCAACAATGGGCATGGAGGTGCTCCAGCTTCCACCATATCCTCCTTCAGCTTCTCAGACTTTTCAGCCAGATGTGTGTTTAGTTTCGCCATGGGAAAAAAAAAAAAAAACACCTCATCATTCTATGGGAGGCTTGAAGGTGGTGAGTAATCACTGTAGGTTCCAGTTTGCCTTCTCTGTTCCTGTCACTTCACACATTATTTTTCTCCTCCCAGTTGCTTGCCCTACTGACTTCAAGCTTCAGCACAGATGCAAGAAGAACATCTTTACCTAGCCTGCTTAACCAGCTCTCATAATTGTGTAAGGTCGAATGTGTATATGACCATGAGGTCACACACACCTAGTGGTCATATATACAGCCATGCACCACATAATGACGTTTCTCTCGGTGACAAACTGCATATACAATGGTGGCCCCATGAGGTTACAGTGGAGTTGCCCTATATGGGCATTCCATTTTTTATCTTTTATACTGTATTTTTTACTCTACCTGTTCTATGTTAGATATGTTTAGATACACAAATATTTATCATTGTGTTATAATTGTCTGTAATACTCAGTATAGTAACATGCTATACAGACTTGAAGACTAGCAGCAATAGTTTCTACCACACAGCTAGGTGTGTAGAAGGCTATCCCATCTAGGTTTGTATAAGTATGCTCTATGATGTTTGCACAATGATGAAATCACCTAATGATGCATTTCTCAAAATATATCCCTGTCATTAAGTGATGCCTAAGTGTATATGTACACACACACAGAAACACACACCAGCCTCTAGCATAACACTCAGCAAGTAACAGAGACTGAAACATACACATTGAACTTAGGACATTTAATAGAATCAGAAAGATGGTTTACATGAACATACTCAACATCTTAAAACAACATAAGTTTATTATCCTATAGTTCTACAAGTCAGAAGTCTGATGGGCTTGGCTGATTTCTATGGTCCAGACCTCACAAGGTTGAAATCAAGGTTATCAGGCAGCTTGAGCTCTTAACTGGAGGCTCTGGAGGAGACATTGCTTCTAGTTCTCATTTGGGTTTGGTTGTTGGCAGAATTCAGTTCTGCCTGTGGTCCCTGGTTCCTTGCGGACTGTTGGATGAGGTAGTGCTCAGCCTTCATTTCCTGGTTAATGGTACCATTTATCTTCAAAGCCAGCAACTGTGGGTTGAGTCCTTCTTAGGCTTCAAATCTGTCTACCTCATCTGACCTTCCTCCAGCTGAAGAAAGTTCTATGCTTTTTATTCTCTCTCTTTTTTTTTTTCTCTTTTTTTAGTTGTACTTTGGGCTCTGGGGTATATGTGTACTTCCTGCATCCTACAGGACTGCCGCATAGGTACATACATGCCATGGTGGTTTGCTGTCTCCATCCCTCCCCGCTCCCCCTGTCGCCTACATCAGGCATTTCTCCGGGGTGTTT
>NW_016107396.1:2105451-2169367 GCF_001604975.1 Cebus imitator
CTCCCTGTCACTCCCCTCCCCTAAGGCCTTGTGGGATTACACTGGGCCCACCTGAATAACCCAGGCTACTCTCTGAATCTTCAGGACAGCTGATTAGTAACCTTAATTACCTCTGCAGCATCTACCACCACAGCAGTCTCTAGATTAGTATTTGACTGAATAACCAGGTGATGGAACTATTGGAGGAAGATATTTAGGACTCATTTACCACAAAACCCACTCGCATTTGGTTCAATTCCTAAAGCTTAAGGTATGAGTCAGAAACTACAGAGGGAAAAAGCAAAACCAGGTCATAGGCAGACTTATATGCCATGCTCTGGAAGAGAGCCTTTAATTTATAAGTAATCAAGTAGGTTCTAGTAGGAAGTTCAGGTTTGTGATTTAGTTGAATTTCTGGCTTCAAAGAAGGCTGGAGTCTTATGATAGATCAAGGAAAAGATGAGCCTGAGCTATGAGATAGTAGAAATTGACAAAAATTTAGGAATTCCAGAGGTATCTAACAGTAAAATTTGTGGGACTTGGATGCTGAGGGTAAAGGAGAAAAAGTGTTTTGAGAGAGAATTTCTAAGTTTCTGGCCGAAGGAAGCTAATTAAGAGTGTGTTGGTGGTATGAAGACATGAGACTCAGGGAAGCAGGCAGACCTTGGAGAGGGTGGGCAGGAAATGAGAGCTTCCATTTTGGACAAGGGACCTCTCGACATTATGAGGAGCATACAAACCTCTCTCTGTGTCTATATGTGTAATGGCATTTTTTTTTCTTTTACATGGTGGTAACAGTTTAGAAAGAGCAAGGGAACAAATGTATTATGCCAGTGAAAAACTATAGCTACTTGGAAATAAACATATAACAACAAAATACCTTGTCAAATTAGTTTGTGTAAATCTCATACGGATTACTAGCTAACCCTTAGTGACCGATGATGCTTAATCAGTTAGAAGATGCAGAAATTTTTCAGTGCAAATTTCATCTGATTATAATATCAAACTCTGTTCTGCTGTGTTCAGCCTTCTGCTACTCATAGATAATGTCTGCCTGCTCACAACTTAGGTATATGGGTAACCGAGGTTAAAGGGGAGGAAAAGGAAATTGGTATGTAAAAACATGGGGGGCATTCTCTTTCCCATACCCAGTGCAGACACACGCACCCCAGCTTTAGGACCCTCATTTTTCTTTTCTGGTATCCAGGATGTCACTTACAACAAAAAACAGAAACTGGGCAAGAAGACTTAACGACAAGCTATACAGCATGAGCCACTGGTAACAGAATTAGAAAATTTAAAAGCAACTATAAAATTCTGCTGCTATTACCCTTCAGAGAGTTCCTCTGAACTAAAGAATTAATGGCAATGGTCAAATTCAACCTTTTCCAAACCAGAAGGCTATCAGTGTTGATAACTGGGCCTATAAAGCATGGCATATTTAATATATATTTATGAACTAGAATAGAAACTGAGAGTAACTTAATTAAAAACATAATTATAATGTGAATTAATCATGCTGTAGGTACTGGCCTTTCCTTCTATTATAGGCATGGTCAGAAACTTCAGTTTTCTTTCTTTGTGCATTTTGATAACTTAAAATCAATTGTGATGTTTGAACAAAAGGAAAATCTTATAAGAATTGTCTCCTCTTAACTATGCTTTTCTCAGAAAGTTAAATATAGCACAACTGTCTGTTATGTAGGCCACATACTGTCACATGCACATACCATAAAACAGGCTTTTATGCCCAGAGCATTCATTGAACCTTGGGCTCCATACACTTGGCTCACTCTGTTGTTAATCCTCAGAGAAATAAACTAAAATATTGGAGGTCTTTTTTTCAAATTCCTATTCCTATTTTTAAAGTTACTCTTGGAAAATTTCCCATTGCTTCCATTAAAAGTAAACAAGGAAAAGCTTTACCCTGCACTGAAAACGGGCAGTGATCTGCTGAATTAAATGTGGAATCATGAGGTGATCCCAGCTTGGGAGGGCATCGCGTGTTGTTTACCCATTAACTGAAGGGCTGCTGTGGAGACCAGGGTCTTCAGCCTCATGCTGCTGGTTCTTTCCTTACTTCTCATTATCACTGTCAACACTCTGGCCCAGGCCCTCATTATCTCTCACCTGAGCCACCTTAATAGTCTTCTAGCTGATTTCCTCTAAGTCAGTCCCCTCTTGAACTGCGCCTTCAAAATATCCCTGCAGGATTCATTTTCCTTAAGTGCTGGGGTGATGCCGTTATGACTCTGCTTGGAAGCTTTCAGGTACCCCCATACTTATCAAACTCAACCCCAGCTCCGGGTCTGCTGCTGTGGGGGAGCCTTTGCAGCACCAGCCCAGCCTCCTTTTCCAGAATCTTCCCTCTGTTCTCCTTTACCTTTTTCTCTAGCTGTCAACAAGACTATATCTTCTTTGTGTTCCTTAAACCCCTCCAATTCATTTCTTGCCTTCATAATTGTGCTGTTTCTGCTACATTAATTGCCCTACCTTCCTGAGGTGTGCCAAATTTTGTCTATTAAAAAAAAAATGCCACTGGCCGTACAAAGCTTTTCTCCACTGTGACCTCTTTCATGAATATTTTTTACCAACTTTCTTCCCTTCTTGAGCCAGATGAGACCGTCTGCTCATATCTTTTGTGGCATGTATCTTTTTCTGCTTTTTATTATAGCTATTTGTGTATTTATTTTATTCCCTCAAAATAATGTTTCTCAATCATTTTCATCCTTGCTTCTTTTGAGGTAAAAAAAAATCCAACACTCTTGTAACATTTGGGATTTCAAAAGAAATGGATTATTATGGGTAATAAATTAAAGTTAGTATTATGCTTTTTAAGACTGTAGTGATTCTACTGAGAACCTCCTCATCAGCTGGTAATTAAAACCCTAACAGATTATGCTGAAAATGTATATAAAATGCTTAGCACAGTACTTGTAACATGGTGGGTGCTCAATAAATGTTAGCTCTTTTTATGATTGTGATTAGCTCCTCAAGAGCAGGACTGTCAACTGTTGGTTGCAATATTCACAACGGGCTGGTCCATGAAATTATACAATTTTAACTTAATGACAAATTTAAGATCGTGTCTTTTCAATAAGAATAATAGTAACAAAGCACTCCACAGTTTTTATGACATGGGGCTTTCGGGCTTGAATCAATGAAACAGTGTCTAAGAGGGAACATGTAAGTTAGTGCTGTGTAGGTAGTAAAGTACTGGTTAAGTGAACACTGGGCATTTCTGGACATGGCTGTGATTTAAGTGAACACTGGGTATTTCTGGACATGGCTGTGGGTTAAGTGAACACTGGGTAATTCTGGACATGGCTGTGGGTTCAGAATTGCATTGTTTTCACATTGAAAGAGATGTGCAAGATATTTTGATCAATAGTTCAGCAAATCAGGCAAACAGCCATTTCAGAATTTTAAATTGTTTAACCATAATCACCAATGATTGGATAGGAAATATGTCTTTTGATTCAAATAACCTGTTAAACCCACACAAGAGAAAACATTTCAATGTTTCCAAATAAATTATCTTAAATCAGGGTTATGTAACAGAAGGACAAAGTAAGGATGTCAAACACCCACTTTAACTTAGTAAAAAGTCATCTATTGTAAAATATTTACGTGCTTAGAATCATTACCCAATACTGAATCTTTCTGAAGTTTTCAGTTACAGTGATTATCTAAGAAGCCTCAGAAATTGAGCCAACTTCAGAAGACAAAGTTGGAGGCTAAATTGCATCACTTGGGCTTTTAAAAAAACACTATGAGCATTTTCTTGTCAGGCAGCTTAGAATGAAAACATCAGAAAAGCACGCTCACACCAGAGTATGTCATGAAATGCTGATGAAAATACTGTCAAACACAGTAGAAACACTACGTTGCCTTTTACAGTTAATTTTACTATTTTTAAAAAACCTCTGCTTTCTACATGAAATGATAGCAACCATCCACAGATACTATTAAATTAATGCAGATATTGGCATAGTTAATAGCTAGGTAAAGAAGTAGAGTTCAAAGCAACACATTAACCATGATTTGAATCTTATCAAAAACTTGAGTTCTCTACATCATTTTTTACTTCCTTATCTTTAAATTGCAAAGTAGTATAACACGTAATTTTCATTAACTTGATTAAACCTTTTAAACAAATACCCAAGGAGGCTTCCAGGAATCTCACGATGTGTTTTCTGTATTTATGCTCTGCCAACACCGCTTCCAGGGGTGAATGACATGAAAATAGGCTGAGTTCGTAATAAAGAGCTTCTGTCCTGTGTTCTGCTAATACAGGACACACTCTGATGGTTTCCTGGTGATCCTTAGCTGCGAAGACCTGGCCTAGGGTCTTCAGGTTAAGGCTTCTAAAGGGAGGGAAGCTGGGAACTGAGATCTGAGTGAGGGGGAGGCACGACAATTTAGTTTCCAATTTTGTCTTCCTTCTGAGGCTTGCTCAATTTCTGAGTCTTCTTAACAAATAGTAACTGAAAACTTCAGAAAAGTCCTATTTCGCGTGATGATTCCAAGCACATAAATATTTTACCATAGATTATTTTCTTACTAGGTTAAAGTGGGTGTTTGACATCCTTAGTTTGTCCTTTTGTTACACAGTCCTCATTTAAGATAATTGATTTGGAAACATTGAAATATTTTCTCTTGTGTGGGTTTAACAGGTTATTTGAATCATATGGCATATTTCCCAACCAAGCCTTGAAATTATACATTGGTGATTATGGTTAAACGATTTAAAGTGGGAGCAGCAGCAGTGAAGAGTGTTCCCTCTGATGAGGGGGCTCCAGGAGCAGAGGACCTGAAGGGAGGCTGTGTGGAGGGTGGAGAGTGACAGAGACTGTCTCCCTGACCACCCTTTAGTCAGGTTCTTCTGGGTCCTTTTCTTGACTAGGCTCTGACCTTGGCCATGTCCTGTCTTTGACTGGCCTAACCTGGTTTCAGCAAGAATCCTGTCAAGTCAGTTTAGAAAGAACGCTCCGCCCCGATACCTGATACCTGATTCCTGCTTTTGACAAGAATCTCCCTACCCTTGCTATCTCCTCTTTAATTTTCCGGGCACTGACCCCCTTGCTCTGCTTGTTGGCTGTTAGTCCCCACTTGTCCTTATTGTACTTGGAATCGAGCTCCATCTTTCTCCCCTGTTGTGATAGCTTTCATGTCTATTGTAGCAGTGCTGAGCAAGGCCTGCCTTCTTCTCAGTTTTCACAAGAGCAGAGTGAAGACTGGCAAGACAAGGAGAGGAGGGAGGAGGAAGCAGAGAGAATAGAGTCGAGCGAGGCAGGCCAGGCCCCACCAGACAGGGGCTCCTAGGTTACCTTAAAGACTGTAGCCTTGATTAAAAGAGAACAGAAGGGCATCAGAGTTCTGAGCCACTTAGTGACATGATCAGATTTGCATCTTTGAAAGACCATTCTGGCCTTTAGCAAGCAGCAACAATAATACTGTTTTTAAAATCCTGTACAATATGTAAAGGGACATGAAAGAAAAATTGAGTTCACCTGTACACATGCAAATCTTCCCTACAAAAGGCTGAGGCTGAATTTGAGCAGGGATTTGCAATCTTTGTCAGCCCACAGCTATTAGTGCTCTTTGAATTCATGCTCCCCAATCTCAGTCCTCCTGCAGCTGTAAGATATTAACAGTGACTGGCTGTGACCATCCCAGCTACCAAATCCTCCTGTTTAATGTGGGTGCTTTGGGGTTTTGTGGACATTTTAAGCAGCCCTGTGGGTCTTGAGACAGGTGTGGGGCTCTAGTGGGACAGTCCTTGCTCAAAGGACAATTTATAACCTGGGCTTTATTTTTAAGATATGGTGACATTTTTATATTATTTTGAGAAAGCTCCTTTTTAACTTTACATAGATATCTGGTGGTAGTGAAAATAAGGGTGGAGTGTTATAACATAGTGAAACCACTAAGGACTATACACACTTTAGGCGAAATGGGTTTGTTGAAGTTAACAGTGTAAGAGCATCTGCTGAGAAAAATAGAAAAAGCAACTCTTGGTTAGAGAAAGTTCTACATGTTCCATTTTGTGAAACCACGTACAGGTTGAGGATGGGAAGAGAGGGGCAGGTACTTGAAGTGAGAGCTGGTTACCCTGACAGTGGGCTCTGTTTAGGAAAGGAAATCAGAGTCCCCAAAGAACCAGGTAGAAAGTATAACACTCAGACTGTCTGCTGGCTGCGAACCCACAGGTGGCATGCCCTTGGTGTGTCTGACCGGATCAGCAGCTGCAGTTGCTCTGAATCAGCTCACTCCATCCCAGACTATGACTTCACTCTCGTTTGCAGGGACAAATGTATTTATTCATATAGCTTCCCTTCTGCTTTTCAGAAGAGCACTTTCAAATAAATTTTCTTCTTATGTTTGGAATTTGCTTCAAAATACAAATATGTGACCTTATTGCTAAACTTGCTTCGTCAACACATTTTTCTCTGATGAAAGTAAATTGGCTCCTTGTATTGTGCTCTATAAGGATTTACTCTTCTCTACTGGGTTCTGGGGTGTTGCTTTTCTGTTCACGGTCAGCTAAGTAGCAGAGCAGGTAAAATTTCTAGCATAAAAATTTGGTAAGCATACAGAAGGGAGCATTCTGCTTCATGATTCAGCAGCCAGCTCCTTTGAGATCTTTATTGTCTTCTGATTTGGTTATGGCATCTTATCTTGCTCCATAAGTGTTTGAAAATAAGACTGAATGATTTGTCAGGTGGGAACATGAATCGGGTCTGGCAATGCTTTTCCAATGAGCACCAGAGGCATTTTAAGAAACCGAGCTACATGCACTTACGTACTCATTATATATGACTAACTGTGATGATGATGATAACAAACTGAAAGACTTACTGTCCTGTTGCTATAGGCCAGTGTCAGAGTATAACAGCTAAAAGCAAAGTTGCCTCTAATCCATTATAAAAAACAGGCTGCAATCAAGGCCTCCTGGCGTCGTCATCACACAGATGCAGGTATTTTTAAAAGCTGGAAAGCAAGGCAAGAATAACTGGCATCACACGCATTTTTTCCCTCCCACCGCTTTTCGTGTGGGTGGCAATCAGCTGTGGATATTATTGTGGCAATTGACCTTTATATAAATGAATGAGCGTTAGAGTGGAGCATCGATTGGTAGGAATTTTGCTTTCATTAAGCAGTAAGAATTGTGGCTTGCTATTTGGGTCAGAAAAGCTTGATGTGATTAGAGGTTTAATTGGAAACATCCTAGCATTAATTACCTGTTTGTCACTCCTGTTTGATGTCAGTGGAAATGGCCCTATTTTTGATTCACAGTCTTTCATTCTAACCCCAACTTACCCCCTATGACTAGTTCAACTTGTTGGACTAAAATCTAGGGTATTTGATAAAGTAAAATCACTTTCATAGTGGAAAGAGCATCACAGGCTAGGAACACAAATAATTATACTCTAGACTTCAGAAAAGTATCTTTTTTTTCAGGAAGTGGCTACCTAAGAGCACTGAAGTATCCTTCTATGGTCTAAACAGTAGGTAGGCCATAAAGTTGACTGGTGCTAAACAGAGCCTGTTGCATTCCTGCCATCTAGTCCCCAAATCCAGCAGGTTATGTCCTCCAGCAGTGTCACAGAAGTCCAAGGTATCATCTACCAGCCTACTCAAAACACCTGCAAGTACTCAATCCCACCCAGGGCACTAGGTGGTCTCTTTGGTTGGGCAGACCCTGGAGGGAGAATCCCAAATGGCCTCTGGCAAGGTGAAGTCCTAAGGGGAGAAACCACTCCTCATACATCTGTGCCCCCTTATCACCCCTGACCAACACCCCACACAACCCCTTCTCCACATATACTAGATATAGTTTGGATATTTGTCCCCTCCAAACCTTGTGTTGAAATGTGAGCCCCAATGTTGGAGGTGGGGCCTCCTGGAAGGTGTTTGGGTCATTGGGACAGATCCCTCCTTGCAGCGGTGAATGAGTTCTTATCACTCTCTTTGCTCCTGTGAGAACTGGTAGTTTAAAAAAGAACCTGGAACCTCCTCCTTTCTCTCTCTTGCTCCCTCTCTTGCCTGCTCTCCCTTCACCTTCTGTCATGATTGTAAGCTCCCTGAGGCCTCACCAAAAGCAAATGCTGACACCATGCTTCTTGCACAGTCTACAGAACAGTGAACCAAAATAAACCTCTTTTCTTTAAAAATTATCCAGCCTTAGGTATTTCTTTATAGCAATGCAAAATGGGCTAATACAACACACAAACATCCACACTGTGCCCCAGGGATGACTGCAATACTGAGCATATCGCAGACGCCTAATGCATATAGATCAACCGATTGATATGATGGGCCAAGGAAGATCCTCCTGGCCCTGATGTAACCCAAACTCATTTGTGTTAAGGTGGCATTTTGAAAAAGTTCTTTTTAAACTCCAAATGACTTCAGTGAAATATGACCAAGTCATTGGCGCTTATTATTAATGTTTACTGAGTGTTACTGTGTGCCTATGCTAGATACTTTGCAAATGTATTTAAATTTGCTAAATACTTTGCAAATGTATTTAAATCTCAATTCTGTCCTTATAAGGTATTTGCTGTTATCCCTATTTCTCAAATGAGGATACTTATTACTTTGTCTAGCTTAATTTGCATAAGACCACAGGGATAGTAATTAGCCAAATCTTATCAGTCTAACTCCAAAGCCTGGGCTCTTGAACATTACTTTATACTGACAAGTTCATTTATGAGCTAGGATGCGTGAGAAACAGATCTTTTTACTAAGGAAATGGAACAGAGACCTTGTACCAAAAGTGAAAGGGTGAAAAAGCTGGGACCAGAGAGAGTGAGAGAGGCAGGGTAGGGAGGCCTGGGCCTCTGCAGAGAATTAGGGTCCCCTATAGCCAAAGGAAGGTTCTGAAACAAGCCTGCCTGGTTATTACCTTAAAACTGTCTAAGGTTGGCCCTGGGCATAACTTGGCTCTGCCAGCTTGGGAGGAATTATTATGATCAAAGTTTTAAAACTTTCATTTGCTTTTAACCAACAGTTTTAAAAGCACATGTTTCTCCAACTGTTCTGCTATTTTAGGTACAGTTCTACGGAAGGGAAGGAAGAGGAGGGATTTTCTCTCCCACCTCTCCCAGGAGTATCCTTCTCACTGCTTCACTCCCTCTTTCTATGGCTTTGCTCCTTCTTTACAAAGCATCAGCATCCATTCTGCAGTTGTTTGTAACTGTTCCTGTGTTTGCTATGTATGTATATAAAATCTGTAGTTGTGAATAATGGCACTGAAGCATAGCGTTCTAAACGTGGTTGTCCCCTTTCCCTACTTTAAGCCATGTGAGTTACAGCCTGTTTGAACACTGTTTGCAGAGTCCATATGTCTGAGTTAAAACTGTGTTTGGTTACAAGGAATAAAACGGCCAAAGTTCAAACCTACCGGGGGTTTGTCCTCTCCAATGAGGTATCTGGGTCATGTTAAGGTGGACAGCAGTTCTAAGATGCCACAGTCCTACTAGCTACCTCCCTTCCTTACTATGTGGCCTTGGCCTCATGCTATCAAGAGTGTGCTGTACCTTCATGTCCATGTCTTGTGGAGAGGAATGGCAGTTCACCTGTCTCTTCCGTAGCATGTTCCCAAGGCCCTCCCAGTGACTTTGGCTTAGATTCCATTGGCCAGAACTTGGCCACAGTGCCACTCCAGAAATAAGACAGCCAGAGGAGCTGAGTGTTTTATCATTTTGGATTCTCATGGTAGAGGGAAGACAAAGGAAGAGGGGTTTGTGAGGCAGCACCCACATCACCATGCTCTGGGAATGCTTAACAGGGAACTTTGGGTGCTTGAGCTCGCAAAACTCACCCTTATCTGAGATGGGGCTTAGATTACCTTACAAAAAAAGCTCTGGGCTGGTTGCAGTAGCTCACACCTGTAATCCCAGCACTTTGGGAGGCTTAGGTGGGTGGATCCCAAGGTCAGGAGATCAAGATCATCCTGGCCAAATGGTGAAACCCCATTTCTACTAAGGATACAAAAAATTAGCTGGGCGTATTGGTGTTTGCCTTTAGTCCCAGCTACTCGGGAGGCTGAGACAGGGGAATCGCTTGAACCTGGGCAGCGGAGGTTGCAATGAGCCGAGATCCCGCCTCTGCACTCCATCTTGGCAGCAGTGCAAGACTCCATCTCAAAAACAACAACAACAACAACAACAAATCTCTGATGGTGAATCATGCCTGCATAATAGATTCCTCTTAAAAGTTACTTTTTGCTAGTGATTGCCATAGTAATTAAAAATTTGTCAATTATAACTCAGTGAGTTAGGGAAAAGTAGAATACATCTATACAGCACAGTATCTCTAACAAATGTCATTATTATATAGCCTGACACTACAAAAAAGGGGGTATTGAAGAACAGAAGGATGCTTCAGAGCTTACCCAGATTTACTCTCTTATTGCACAGATGAGGCAACAATTCAGAGCAGCTGGTGACATGACTGACTCAGGGCTACAGTTAGGGAACAACACCACAGGGGTGGGATTCAGAGCACTTTGCTCCATCCAGGACAGCCTGAGGACCAGTCCCAGGACCCAGCACTGGGACAGCCAGGCTCGGATCTGACCTGGGGCCCTGCGCAGGAGTCACATGAACAATAGTTTGCACAATCTCAGTCTTTCTCTTCTTTCACACCCAAAAAATAATTTCATGCAATTACTGCTGTTTCAATCAGCACACATTCTATTTATGTTGTTATATATGCAAATGTGACTGTAAGGGGGGGAAAATGCTAAGTTAGAAGTCAGGAAATTTCAGTGTTTGTGTATCTATCTTAATGACAGCTAAAATACACTCCCTGCTATACATGTCTGCTTGTTAAAAATATAAACAGGAACATCTTGAGTCTAACATTTATTTTTAAATACTGAAGATGCTAATATCTTTAGTGAACCACAAAATTAATATATATAATTTTGGTAGAAATGTTGCCATAGTAACTTTAGATTGAGAATCAACTTTCAGGTTCTCATATGCCCATATTTTCTTTCTTTCTAATAACCTTCATTATTGATTTTTATTAAAGAAGGTGAAATTTAGAACCTGTCTGATACGCCACCCAGCTTTTTGTCAGATACTAAACAACATCATAACAGTTCTCTATCTTCTAAAATAAGGCTCTAGGCAATGTCAAAGTATTAACTACTGCTTTGACATATTTTTTTAAAAAGTAAACAGATTTAAAAGTCAACAACTTAAAACATTGCTACAGTTATTGTTAAAATGTTAAAACCATTCAAGTCAGTAACTGGTCCTGTCCCCATGCCTGCCGGTGTAGTTGCGTGATCTTGATAATGACCTGAACTTGGTGTGTCTGCACTTCAGGTTCATCATCTGTAAAATAAGACTGGTGGATCGGATGCTGTCTATGGTGCTCACAGTCAGTGCTTCAAAAAGAATGTCAGATTTGCACTGTCTCTTTTGGTTCTGAACACTGTTATCTATCACTGTATTGATCCAGGAAGCTGATCTACCAAGAATTACGAGACAATGGATTTATTACAGGAGATTTATTACAGGAATCAGACCTTTCACAGTCGTGGGGAGGAGGAGGGTGCTGGGGAGTGGATGGGCTGATAGGGGAGTGATGCTCAAGAGTCCTTAGCCAGTCACTCCAAGAAGTCAAATATGTCTAGCTCCCGAAGTGGGTTGCCAACGGGGAGCTGGTGGAAAAGCCTACAGGAAAAAAATCTATGGATCCACAGCCAAGGGTCTGAGGAAAGGCTTGGGGCTCCTGCTGGTCAGAAGTCAGGAAGAATGGCTTAGAAGGGAAGCAGAGGAGAGTAAGTTGAAGCAAGAGCCTGCTGGCACCTCTGACCATATGACCTTCAGAAAAGGAGGCTGCTGCTTACTTCAGCCTCCCAATTCTTGTATAAGGTTCTCTTTAGTCCAGTTCTTACCTGCAGCTAGTCAGGTAAAAGCAGCACCTCATGGATAGGGATTCTAGGAAATAGAGTTCCAGTTTAATTAAATTGATAACAGGACAATTTAATACAAACACAACTGAACAAAGTGATGAGAACTTTGCTCTGATTCTCTCAAATGTTATTCATTCCTTCCATAGTCTATGCACCCTTGTGAATAGTCTCAAATCTGTGGTGCAGTAAGTTAGGTCATGGACACTTTTAAAGAAGTATCATTATAAAAATATCTGAGGATTTAGGGACCATGGGGACAGTCGTAAAGTGAAACTTTGGTCTAGAATTAACCTGATGGTCTGCCCATACCAGCCCCTCCCTCCTCACAGATGCCCAGGCTGTGGGAGGAAAGAGTAGGAGGTTTTGCAGAAATGGGACGCCCAGCCAGAAGGGAAGGGGAGGCAGTGGGAGGAAGTGGCAATCGGAGAGGGATAGAGAGGGAGAAAAGGGGGAGGGAACAGAGAGAGAGAGAGGGAGAGAGAAAAGGGGGAGGGAAGAGGGAGGGGGGAGAGAGAGAGAGAGAGAGAGAGAGAGAGTTCAGGAGATAGGTAATAGGGGCACGGGGTTTGAAAAAAGAGCAAACCAATGAACCAACACCCAAGTGCAATCTGGCTGCCTATAAGAATTATCCTGGGGAAATATTTTTTCCATTTCATTACTATTAAATAAGTTTTCCAAGGAATCTATGTAGCATATATTTAAAGGCTAGTGTATTATAATACATCAAATACTCACAGACCCACAACCCACCTTAAGAAAACGAACACTGCCCACTGTTGAAGCTCCCTCGGTGCCCCTCTCTGCCTGTCCCCTTTTTCCTCTTCTCTCCTGTTTACTACTTCACCCATCCTGAAGTTGCAGCCCAGAAATTTGCAGTTGCTTTTAAAAAGGATGCAAAGGAGAGCACGTAGTGTGGGTGAGAGGAGAGTGGAAGTGATTTTTCTTCCTCAAGAAAACCTGCATGGAGTTTCTGTCTACTCTGACCATAACCTAGCCTCTTAGTGCTGCGAGATCACTTGGGTGGTTTTGGGCATATAGATAAGGCGTGGATGAGGGGCTGGCAGGGGTCACTGTTTTTACTCTGGCTCCTGTATGTTGCAATTCAATGGTTTTTTTGCATTAAAGAACCAGACTCTTAGGACTGCACTCAAACTAGCAGAGTAACCTCTTGACTGGGCACCTTCTCCAAATTAGAGGCATTAACTGAGATCATTCTTCTACGTGGAAATATGGTATTTAGTAGCCCCATTGAAGGCTGTTACTTTGCAAGTGATAACTTAGTGGAACTTTCCTATAAAGAGGGACTTTTGTTGCCTTTTCTGGGACTTGTAGATTGGTCTCTTTGGGTCCTTTTAGGCTTGTTGATCCTAAGCAGGCAACAAATAGAAGTAAATCACAAGGAAGGGCATGTTAGGGGGGTTACAAGGAAGTACACAGCAGAGAAGAGAGAGGTGAAGGAAGCTAAGGCTGGATTCCTTGAGGAAATGACTGTCTGGTCCAATATGGAATCCTTCCCCTTGCCTTCCGCTTTTCCTGGCACAGAACAGTTTGTTGAATTGCTGAGTTGAAATGAGACAGACATAATCGGTCAGCAAAGCCTCCACAGCTTTCTAGTTTAACCGTGCTTTTCTATCATCTACTTTGATTCCAACTCCACTGTTTCAGAACTGCACGCAGAATAGAAATCCACAGAGAAATCTCTCCAGCATCAGCAGATCTGCCAAATGCAGTGATGTTTTAGGAGTGGCCTCAGAGGAGCCGATGGTCCTTCAAGACTGGGAGTTTAATTGCTGCGAAAGGCTCAGAAATGAGATAGCATTTTTCAACCTAAGTCTTTGAAGCAAGGTTGTCAGAATGTTCTATAGCAACCCCTGGGACTAAGCCGACATGGGTTGGGGGAAACTGGTGATCAGGTACCACTCACAGGCTTGGCCAGTGGGGGGATGGCAGATGAAAAGCAGAATGTTCTGAGTCATAGACTGAGGTCTAACTAGGTCATTGTGGTTGTAAGGTAGGTTTTCTCAAGCTCGGCACCACTGACACTGTGGATCAGATCGTTCTTTGTTGTGGGTGATTATAGCACTGTGCAGTGTTGCATGGCTTCCAGTCTCCTTGGCCTCTCCCCACTAGATGCCAGCAGCTTCCTCCTCCCCTCAAGTTGTGACAACCAAAAATATCTCCAGACATTGCCGCATGTTCCCTGGTAGCAAATTCGCCCCCAGTAGAGAACTACGGCTGTAGAGAATGTGTCTACGGTAGTTTTTCTCAAAACACCATTCTTAAACCACCTGCAAGAGAAACACATAGCGTACTCATTGAAATGCAGAATGCTACAGGCCATCCCAGAATCACTGCGATCATAGCATTTGTACTTTCAATGAGCATCTGGAGAAGTTATTATATACGTGAAGTTTGCAGCCCATAGTCTTCACTACTATTTGAAGCAGGGATTTTTTGTTTTTGATAGTCCAATAATATACCTTCATGACATCTGCAAGGAAAATTCTATTTTAATGAGCTTTTTTTAAATGTAGGATTTTGTTTAAGAATTCTATTTCTGTGTCCTGAAAGACAGGGCTTGTTGATATCATGAGTAACCCTTGCACAGCTGCTTAATATAGTATTTTCCAACATAAAGTGTGACCATCTACATAGCACTGACCTTCCTTCCTACACCAATCAATGTCCCTTCTACTTTAGTTGGCGAGCACAGCTTGCAAGTCCTACCAGTCGATGTTCATAGAAGTTTGGGCAAAGAAATCCATGATTATAGAAACATTATCTGGTCGAGAAAACTCTTTACAACTTAGTATCACTTAGTTTTAAGGTTAGGCCTAGCATAGTGCTTGGAAAAATCGTAAATAGACATTTAAATTTAGATGAGGGATGAGATGGTTTCTGAGTTTTGAATATAAAGTAAGTTATTTTTAACTAGCCAACCTCAAGATATTTCTATGGAGGCAACTCCAGTATTAACATTCTTTGATAAATGGAGTGTATGATTTCTGGGTACTATGTGCTTGGTTAATTTGGGGAAGGGGTTTAGATGTTATGGAACTGCTAGGTGGTGGTGGTTACCAGGAATGTAGTACATACAGAGGCAACGGAACCCTAGGAATTGGAGGGTTAACATTGTTCAGTAAGAAGTAGAAGACCTGAAAGAAAAACAAAAAGACTTTAAAAATTAGAGCCTGCCTTAACATTTTTCTTAAGGCTGACTCAATGACAGCAACTAACATTGCTAACACATTTCCTATGTGTTTCATGGGCATTATCCCAGTTAATCCTTTCAACAGCACCAGGAGGAAGGCACTCTTATTATTTGCCATTGTAGTTAGGAAAACTCAAGTATAGAGGCAAAGCTATGATCTGAATGTAGGTCTGTCTTTCTAACTTATGCTCTTAATCACACCACTATAGGTTGCCTGGAGTCCAAATAATTTAACTTGCAAAACATCCTCTAGGGGACAAAGGTTCAGACAGGCTCCATAGATGTAACTGTTAATCTGTTATATGAAAATAGCTTTTGATGTAGTTCACAATTTGAGCTCCTACTCTAGCGGCATCATTATCTGCCTACCATGGTCTTGAAGAAGTGGAGCAGTGCTGAGGGAAGTGGGGGCTGGGAAGAAGAAACTCCTCAGGACTGGGTGAAGATCCTTGCTGGAGTCACGGGCGCATGCTCCAGGAGTCCAGCAGGAGGAGAGCAAGGGCCTAGAGCCACAGGGACTGGGGAAGAGGGGCCGTTATCCCAGCTGGTGCAAATATCGGCTGGAGCCCTTTCACTAGCTCTTAGCAACCTGATTCTTTGTTTACCCTCTACCTCTGCAGCATACTCTCTTTCCTGTCCTCCTGTCTCCCTCTAAGACATTCTCTTTCATCTGAATTCATTCACTTAAAAGGGACAAGAGGAAGACCATTCAAACTGATTCTTCCTGCTCTGAATCCCCTCAGGGAAGACCAAGGCTCTAGGGTCCTCACGGACCCTAGGGGACTCCATCAGTCACTATAGAGGAGAGAGAGGTCAGGCTAGCAAGGAAGGTGGTGGTCAGAGCTGAGTGTTTTCAAAAAAGAGGCAGCAAGCTTGCTTTATTTAAAGGAGGAGGGAGGGAGAGAGAGAGAGGGAATGAAGACATGGTATTCTGATCAGATCATACAGTTTTAATATCCAATTAAGTATATTAGTATTAGAATTTACTGGCTGGGCACGGTAGCTCAGGCCTGTAATCCCAACACTTTGGATGTAATCTCACCACCCGAGGCGGGTGGATCACAAGGTCAAGGGATCGAGACCACCCTGGCCAACAATGATGAAACCCCATCTCTACTAAAAATATAAAAATTAGCTGGGTGTGGTGGCACACACCTATAGTCCCAGCTACTTGGGAGGCTAAGGCAGGAGAATCACTTAAACCCTGGAAGCAGAGGTTGCAGTGAGCTGAGATCGCGCCTCTGCACTCCAGCCTGGGCAACAAGAACAAAACTCTGTCTCAAAAAAAAAAAGAAAAAGAATTTAGTTGTGTTGGTTTAGTTGGTGCTTTCATGATTTTTTTTTTCATCTTTGAATCTTTTACTTCTTTTGGTTTTGCTCACCCTGCTCATCTGGAAAACACAATGCCTCCCAAGACAGGGAAGTAAAGTCATGGCAATGTGACCTTTTTGTTTTTTGAGATGGAGTCTCACTCTGTCACCTAGGCTGGAGTGCAATGGCACAATCTCAGCTCACTGCAACCTCTGCCTCCCAGGTTCAATAGATTCTCCTGCCTCAGCCACCTGAATAGCTGGGATTACAAGTGCCTGCTACCACGCCTGGCTAATTTTTTGTATTTTTAGTAGAGACAGGGTTTCACTGTGTTGGCCAGGCTAGTCTCGAACTCCTGATCTCAAGTGATCCACCTGCCTTGGCTTCCCAAAGTGCTGGGATTATGGGCATGAGCCACCGCACCCGGCCAGCAATGTGACTTTTACAGTTGCCAGTACACTGTATTACAGGGTGGGTATCTTGCTTGTGGTCTCCAAAATTCAAGTTCTCCAAGTCACACAGAAAGTGCCAGTCGGAACATAAACTCAATCTGTCACTGGTCTTTGAAATATATCATGCACCTACAGCAGCACACTTCCCGCAAGAGGGCCAGTGCTTGGCCTAAGGGTTGGCAGGTAAAACTGCCAGAGGACATGGTCCTGTGGCTGCTTCTCCTTTGTTTCTGTACGAAGTCATCCTATAAGACACCTGTAAGTCCAAAATGCTGCAATTCAAGGCCTTTCATGTAGTTGCTTCAAGATGTCTTGCTGTTACAGGTTGATGCACTTACACTTATACTTGGGGTAGAATTTTGGGCTCTGAGTGAGCCACTTATCATCCGTGCTGGAGTCGAGTCAGCAGGGAGGCTTTCATCCCAACGCCATCCTGTCTGTACTTTGTAAGCACTCAATTTCAACAACAGTTAAGTGTTTTGCGGTGACTGTCCCTGTATTAGGGACAGAGAAATATCCACTATACAAGAAGAAAAATGCTCAAGTTGAAGGGAAATAAAGGAAGCTGACTACCCTTTGTTTCTTTTTTTCTACCCTTGAAAGGAATATAAACCGTGGGACCTCAAAATCGCGAAGCTGAGGAAAAGTCAAGCTGGGAGCTCTATCAGGCAAACTGGACTTCTATTTTATTCCTAAATAAGATATCTGTAAAGATAAAAAAGCTACAAACCTCCCTCACAATGTGCCCACAAGGAAATTCCTTGTGAGCCTCAAAATCTTTACCCTAAAACAGTTCTGTTGAGTTTCACCCTGGCAATGCAAACTGATAGCTTCTCATCACAGATGCGGGACAGAAAGTCATCGCTCTTCTCAGCAGACACAAATGCATATCTGACTGCTTCCACTATTTGTGTACAAATGTAGGTTCACTGAGCCAAACTAAATTGTGTATTTAGTGTAAGGCTGATCAAGGACTCAAAAGAATACAACCTTTTGTCTCTTATCTACCTGTGAACTGGAAGTACCCACCCTCGCCTTCATCTTATACATATTTATTGATGTCTCATATCTCCTTAAAATCTAAAAGCAAGCTGTACCCGGACCACCTTGAGCTGTCATCAGGACATCCTGAGGCTGTGCTCGTAGTGCACCTTTAACCTCGACAAAATAAATTTTCTAAATTCATTGAGATCTGTCTCAGATATTTTGGGTGCACACACCCCAAAAGACTCATTTTCTGGTGGGGGTGGATACAAAATTGAAAATGATGTCAAGAAATCCATATTTCCATTCACCATGTAGAGAGCAGACACCACCAGGAACCCAGATTCTGTATCACATCATCTTGTCTATTTTAAAGGCTTCCCGTGGGAGTGTCCACTCTCTGAATAGCCACCTCAAAGATAAAGTGCTCCCTTTAAAGGAACAAAGCTAATTATATTTATGTCTTATTCAAGTCATTCCTTTTATCACGATGACAGTGGACTTTGAAATCTGCCTAAGATTCTATGGGGATTTTCCTAGATAGGAGCGTAAAAACATGACAGAGTAGCAGACCTAATTTTTGTGTCCAAACACTGCCCCTCACTCCATTTATGTTGGAAACATTTAAAGAAATAAATAGGACAACTTAATCGTAGTGTTTCAACTTCTGGGAGAAGCAGCATGGCTTAGGATGGGATTTGTTCTGTTTGGACATGTTTTCATACTTGGAGATACTCACCATCTCTTGATTAAGGGATGTAATAGAAAAAAATCTAAAAGTTTGGATATGTGGAAGCTGAGAGATTCCTCTTTGTTTGAAGCTGTGCCCTTTGCTTTGCTAGGTTTTCCTTCCTTCTTCTTACTGTGTATCCTCTGGGCACTTGGTGGGTAAAGACTCCTTCTGTTTGCTCAGCCTCCTAAACCTCTTATCCTCCACAACCACTACAGCACCAGGTATGAACACTTAGGAATTTGGTGGAGGTGGGGTAGGATAGGGACTCTCATTAAAAGGACAGGGTAGGAGTCCCAATGCCCACAGCTGTGTGACCCTAGGGAGTGGCTAGTCTGGCATTGGTGACTGCACCCAATGTTCTCATGATTTCCCCTCTCCATCCCTACTCAAAACTTTCCCTGTTCCTGTCCCCAGGATAATAAGAATAGGTTTCTAACAGGTTCATGTGTCATTCTGTGGTACCATTTTCATACTTGGCAAGATAAAAAGATGGGGCCAATTTTGAGCATAGGCAGAATGAAAGATGCCTACATGCTACGATTTTCTTTTTGAAAGTCTGGA
Source organism: Cebus imitator (assembly GCF_001604975.1). Taxonomy (NCBI): domain Eukaryota; kingdom Metazoa; phylum Chordata; class Mammalia; order Primates; family Cebidae; genus Cebus; species Cebus imitator. Next base: position 2,124,621 of record NW_016107396.1, read on the forward strand.
GAGAGAGCACGTCAAGGTTCGTGAGTCCAAGGGGTTTAGTAGAAATCTTATAAGACGTGCAGGATGTAAGGAACTTGGAGAAAAGTGACAGGAATAGAAACAGTGCTAATTCAAGGGGACAAGAATCCAGAATTTTGTCCTAAGCTGTCTTTCAAAAACAGCTTTCTGTCATCTTTGTGTTCACCTAGGTGTAAGGCAGCCTGCTGTAGTCCTGTGTTCCAGAGACTCCTTCTAGGAAAATCTTGATCTCTAGTATAATTTGATTATTTCTGATGAAGACAGGAAAGATCAGGGACTTTTTCTCATTTATAATTTACTCTTGAATTTTATTAATTTTAATAAAACTCTGAAATTTTAGCTCAATGTCAGTTGGGTTTGATTGATATCTTTCATTGAAAGAATATGTAAATTTGTACCTACCATATATTTTCTTTTTCTTGGAGGAGCTATATCTAGAACTGCTCAGTTTATTTCCACATGAATGTGATAGTGATGCCTTATGTATGTTTAAAGTTATTATGAAAATTTGGATGCAAATACCAAGAACTCCTTTAGTCAATGGAAATCCTTTGGACCTTAAAGCCTGGTAACCTGAAATCAAGCAACAGGATTGGCTCAGAATATTTTTGTAATGCAATTGTCTGAATACAGGTTAGTAATAATACTTGGAAGTGGTAAAATCGTTTTCTAATATCAGGGATGTGAGAAATTTCTGATTGAGACTAAACATTTCAGGCTTACTCTGTCATCCCAACCATCAGAGACCAACCAGTGCTATAGTGCAAAAATAAATATTAAAGTTGCCACAGAAACTGAGATCACCTTGGAGATGATTAATACCAGGAGGGCTAACAGTGGAGGTTGCAATCACAGCATTTCCGACCGAATTAATCATGACCAAATGAAGAGCAGAAAACATTTTATAAAGGCAAAAGAGCCAAAGTCTTTTTTCAGACCATTTAAAAATTACTACCAACATTTGTTCTCTGTGAATAAAATAGTCTCCTGTGAAATGGATAGATTTTCAATTGGCAAACAACTTTTTCCCAGATCAATTTTCGGGGTCTGGAACATCTTTTTCAGGGTGCAGTAGAGAAGTTTTGATAACGAAAATCCACCTTGTACTTATGTACAAGCACTTTCGCCTTTTCTTCTCTATTGTATTTTCTTTTAAGTTTTAAATGTTTGTGGCTTTTACAGAGATTGCCTTGCTTCAGAGACCTTTGTCACACCATCAAATACATGATGCTATTATCAAAAATTCATTATTGGACATGAAGAAATTGTTGTTGCTTAAACAAAAGAGTTGTTAATAGAATGTAGAGACAATTAAAAAAATATTATCTGGTGTGGCTGGGTAGAGATTAGGCTGTCTTGGTTTTAAAAGACAGTATAACACACTTCTCTTAGAAATCTCAGTAGCAGGGGTAGAACTAATAAAAATAATTATGCTTTTAAGATAAAGAGGATTACATTATGAAAATATTATTAAAAATTGAACAATGTCAAAATATTTCGATGCCTGTAACTTTGCATTACTTCCTTCTGGACAAAGTAATGTTATTATATGTATACTAGTAATGATGAGTAACTTGGCTCTTGTCGCAGAAAATCATGGAAATCTTAGAGGCTTAATCCAATAAAGTATTTCTCAAATCCAACAATATCCAATTTAATATTCATTTTAATATCACAGAAAGAGACCACAGATATCATATGCTTCCTAAGGTGATCCAATAAGAAGTACACAATACCATGTATAAAATATTCTTGCCAAAAAGCCCTACCTGCTCAAATGACCCATATGCAGAATATATGGGGCAGAGAAACTTGTACAAACAACACTAAAAGGAAGCAATCAGCTAAATCCAGAAGGTGGAAAATGATGCAGGACAAATTGGCCTGGTTTCTTTAATAAATAAATTACAAAGAAAATTAAAGATAAGGAAAAAACTAAGAGAGATATATTAAAGAGTTATAGTTAACCAACTATGATGTGTGGACCTTATTTGCATCCTGATATAAAGAAACCAACAGAAAAAAATTATAAAACTACTGGGGAAATTTTAATACCAAGTGGAATATTTGATAATAAAAAATAATGTTACTTTTTTTGGTGGGACAATGGTACTGTGATTCAATTACAATGAGGGGAGACTCCTTTGGGGATACTGAGATATTTACGGATGAAATAGGATATCTTGGATTAGCTCCAAAATAATTCAGTATCTAGTGGGTGAGACCTTCACTTTAAAAAAAAAAGAATCTCATTAACAATGGAGACTTTGCTGATAGTAGGCTATAATACTATTATAAATAGTACTGAAGACAAGAATGGGTGCTTTTAAAGACCTGGCAAGTGTAAGAAATTTTGTGTATGTTTGCAAAGGGTAAAACTATTTACTGAAGAATAAATATATTCATTTCATTGTTAGAGATAAAAGGCTCCAAATCAAAATGGAAGCAATTAATTAACCAGCATCAGTGGTCATCTTAGATCTCTTTCTCTTGGGAGCTTAGCTGATGAAGGATGTTGCTCTCATGACAGAGATAGGAAGGGGAGAATAGTGAAGGCTGTAGAGCAAACACACATGTATTAAAAATGTCCCTAGGGGCCTCCGCCAGGCTGGGTCAAGTACACCTCCTGGCCTGGGTGCTTTTTCAAAGTGTAGCTAAGAATATATTCTACCCCGCTTCTCAAGTTACAAGAAGACTGTGTTAGCCTAAGGGACTTTTTCTTTCTTTTCTTTTTTTTCAAATAATGATTTCAGTTCTCAGAAGATCTTTCACTGAGAAGGCAAAAACCCCAGAAATTACTCAAAGCCATTCATTTACAGGTGACATGACTTAATAATCGTTGAGTTTCTGGATCATCTCAGAAACAGTCTTTTCAAAATTGTTTGCCTTTGGTCTTCCTGGCCTTATCCAGCCTCTTCATTCTGAATTCTTTGTTTACATTTCCTCATCCTTCACGCTGTCAGGAGGGGGTTCTCTGGGTCTATGAGGTTAGCACAGGCCCCAAGGCAGGAGGATTATCCAGGCCGGAGGGAGTGGTTAGTGTCCAGGGTGGGGGGTGAGCTAAAGGTCCTAGCACACGGCCACATCCACGCACTAGTGGATGATTTGGTTATTTAAATCTTGTAAGCTCCTTGAAGGATGGGGTAACATCTTATTTGGCTTTGTTTTCTCAACACCTTACACGATGCCTGATGTATAATGGGTTCTCAAAAAGCAATTGGACAGTGGCTATCTGATGGTGGAATCATGGGGGACATTTCATTTTCTAAGTCATACAGTTCCATTTTACTTGAATGTGTTTTTATATGGTGGCCACACATTATTTCCATAACCAGAGATATTATGCAAATAATTTTAAGTATATGGATAATAATTAAAGTTTTAAAAGGAATGGTGAATAATAGCTTGCTGTGTCAAGAGGAAAAATCTAGACCTAGTTGAGAGTCTAGACAGGGAACAGTTAATGGAAAGACTGGATGTGGGGCATGAAATAAAATCTAGTGAATGATGATTCAAAGGGTTTCAAGCTAAGCGGTTTGAATGATAGAGCTGTCACCACTGAGAAGAGAAAAACTATAAAATGGACTAAATTTAGAAGGAAAGGTATAGAGTCCAGTTTTGCTATGATAAATTTCATTTGTCTGTCAGACATCTAAGCAGAAAAAACAAGAGACTGATATAAAAAAGAGTTTGGGAGTCAAGGCATTCAATAGTTTTTAAAGCCATTATATCAGCAGTGAATGTTGGTAGATTCAGAAAAGAAACAAAGACAGCTTTAGAGCACTCCATTGCTAAGTGCTAGTGAAGACGGAAAACCCAGCCATGGACACTGGGAAGAAGGGATTAGCAAAGTAGGGGAAAAAAAAAAAAAAACCTGGGAGGATATAGCGTCCTGGAAATCAAGATTTAGAGAGAGAAACACAAAGAAAGGTAGCTAGTATGTTGAGATGACTGAGAATCAAAAATGCTTCCACTTTTCTTGCTACTACATTGATCTAGGTCCCAACTATCCTTAATTTTTCTCTTTGCTTCCAATATTTTCCAAACCTCAGATCATGGCCAAGTTTATATTCCTAGAGAACCACTCCTAATGTAGTTCTCCTATGCTTAGAAAGTCTTACCACTACCACAGAACCTGGTTACTTGGCCTGGCTTTTGAAGTTGTTACTCACCTGAATTCCAAGTACCTTTCCAACCTTACCTTCTTTTCCTCTCCAATTTAAATCCAATACTCCAGGCAGGCCACGTGTCCTGCAATAGGCTTTACTTGTTCCTAATGCTAGGTCTTAACTTTGGCTGCCGTTACCCGCTATGAGATTGTCTCTGAAATATTTCCTTGGTTCATACATATCCTTTAAAGTCTACTTCAAGTTGCTTCATCCAGAGAGCACCACTTTCTTTTTAATTTTCCTTCAGGATGTCAAGGATAGTACAAGTCTCATAGGTTGGTTCCCAACGCCATAACTAGAAGTTACATGAGTGTGCATATGACACTTGAAAGTATTCTTAAAAATCTGTTCTTTACCTGTTTAATAAAATTAATGATGTCAAAATACTTTTCCTACTCAATTTGAAAGAGTGAATATTTGGATCTAAAATTTATTTTCCTACTTTTTTGGTATCTGTTGTTACCAGAATGTGTAAATGTGTAAAATTTCATTGAGAGTAGGTTTCTATTTCAGGTTTACATCTAGGAAATGAAGGTAATTTGCATACACAGGTAATATTAGAATTCCTGGGAGACTAGAGAATGAGAAAAATGTGCTGTACCAATGATCGGACATTGGTAAATGTAATGTAATCTGCAGTTCTCATGAAACTAACTGAAATGGTCTTTTTGACTTATGAAATCATGAAATTGAAATATTATGTACACCTGAGTAATTGTTTCATTGACAAAATGGAGGTAGTAGTCCCCTTAGTTCAAATAGGGGATGGGCCTTAAGGTTAAATTGAAAATATATGGGATAAAAAGATAATACAAAGTTAATGTTTCAAAAGCTCTTTGGCCAACTTTACATGTATTGAATTCCTTTTGCATTTCAGCAATAGCTTTTATATTTTCTATGTTTTTGAAAAGATATACAATGCCATTGAAATTCCTTTCCTTATTCATTCTGTGTTCATATGAGCCAGAGGACCATTGTATGCATGCCTCCCTAACTCCCTGCAATTGGTTTATAACCCAATCACTGCCTTATATCACTGTAAAACATAAAATTTTATAACCAGCCACATATGTTCTCCCTTTCCTGACATAGAGTCTTTGGCAAACTGACCCCTCAGTATGTGACAATGAAATTTAACTTGTATTTTCCACCATGAACTAAAAAGTGAATTAATTCCACCAACATTCCTTGGGAACCCAGTAGGTACCAGCACTGGGTAAGCCCTTGATATGTTAAAATCAGTTTCAGAATTTTCTGGGCTTTTTGGTATACAAATAATTCAGGGACATATGTGGATTGACAGTAATTTCCTTTGACCAGTGAGCCAATTCTTGACTGACTATGGCAATAGAAGTGGGTGAGTGAAAACAGCACAAAGAAAAGATATACTTATTTATACCTCCTCTGTCCATTGGACATTTTCACATATTCTCCCTTTTCTTCCATTGTAAGCCCATGGCCAGTATCACCGTTACATTGCAAAATGGTCAACACTCAGTTCTACCTCTCTTTTAACCTATCAATGAGAGAACACAGCCATAAAATTGGGTTAACAAAAATAAATAAATAGTTGAAAGAGAAGGGGCTGAATGAACCACAGATTAAATATTAAGTATTTAGGTATTCGAGAGCAGACATATCTTTAGAACTAGTTCTTTTTGGTGGAATTTCATAACATACAATAATTTTATGTCAGAATTTCGTAGTGTATATCATTGCCAGAAAAAGCCTGGTAAGAAAAGACTGGTTTATAGAAAAGGTACTTCGTAAGTTTCTAAATGCCTTGGTAACCAATATAAAACATTGTGGTGTTCACATGCCAAAGAGAGTGTATTTCACTTACATTACTTCAGAAGAGAAGTTTTTCCTATCATCATTTAAATTATAGTGAGCACATTACACAGTAAGGAATAATTAATTATATCCATATATTCAATTTGTTCCAGATTCTAAATGTCCTTCATATTTTTTGCTCATATGTATTTTATTTGACCCTCTTTGGGCCTTGAAACAGTTAAGAGACTTTAATAACAAACTCATAAAATACAAGAGCCTTTGAAAAATAATTCCTTAACTCTTCAACTAACTGGCTGGAACGTTAATTTGACTTTTCAGGTTATTACCTTGTGTTATCATTTATAATGTTTAACACACTTGGAATTTGGAAATGCTTTAGGGAAATATACACATCTAATAAACATAGAAAATATCTGAGTACAGGAAAAAAAGTTACTTTATTTTTAAAAATAATAATTTCTTAACAGCTTTGAGCTATTGATGACTCATTACCTCATGACTTCAAATGAATGATTAATTCACTAACCCTTAGGGTGACTGACTCAAATGAACTAGATAATAAGCACTGTTAATGCCTACTAAAATGTATTTTAAAATCCACTAAGAATATTTTTTCATTGCCTCAGTGATTAAAAATTATAAGCTTGGTTTTATTCCAAAATTAAGTATAAATGGAATGCCTTTTACTATGCATGTGCTTTTAATAAGTAGGAAAAACATATGGCATTCTCTCCTCCTCTCTTATCTCCCAAATACCACACTCCTTCCTTCCTTCCCCCTTTTTGCCTTCCTTCCTGTACATGTGGTTTATTGAATATGAATGCAAATGTCTTATTTTAGTTCCATACATCTTGCTGAAAGACAACATAATGGTTTGGAAGGGCTTAATGGCACAATTTTCATAGCAGTGTTAGATAGTTAATACTTTAAAACATGAGAAATCAAAGTAAAATATGAAAAATTCCCATTCTAAGCTTGGTGCTGTCTCCAATAGCAGTCCCAAGTATAACCTTAACCCCAACCCAACAAGATGTGTGGGACATTTCAACACTATGCTTCCTTCCAGAAATTGTAGATACTTCCCTCTTTACCAGTCCTAAGAAACCCCAAATCTAATCAACAGATTTTGTGCATATGTGTTTTTTAAAATTTGGTTTGATTCTAACTGAGGCAAATACTAGGAATCAACAGTCCTGAATTCAGGTCTTGACTCTGCTGACTTTGGTGCTGCACTAGGTGTCAGCCTTAATGTCCTGTTTCTTCCAAATTCCAGGTATTTCTGTTTCTATTAGCAAATTATTCCATCTTTTGTACTATACTGTGGCCTTGTCCACATTATAAACAGTTGAGCTGTGCATATAACTCTACACTTAATTTGTAGAGTACACATGCTCCTGGGGACAGAACATATACTATTTGGTAATGAGAAATAACTAAAAAATTATTGCAAGTCTCACACTTTTAAATTGTGAATTAATAAGGGAGAAGACCAAAAAAAGAGTGATATTTTTCCTCTGTTATTTTTGTAATAAAGCAATTGATGAACCAGCCAGAAATAAAGGATTACAATAAGAAGAGAATAGCCCAAGCTGAAGATTCTGCCCAGTTTGCTGAAAACTGCCTTGATGTGAGAATAACAAGATACTATGAGTAGATGTAGATGCTATGTTTTTTCTTTTTTTTTTTTTGTTTGTTTTTGTTTTTTTTTTGACAGAATCTTGTTCTGTCACCCAGGCTTCAGCACGGTGGCACAATCTCAGTTCACTGCAACCTCCACCTTCTGAGTTCAAGCAAGCATATCAAGCCAATTTTTGTATTTTTAGTAAATATGGGGTTACACCATGTTCGCCAGGCTTGTCTTGAACTCCTGACCTCAAGCGATCTACCCACCTGGGATCCCAAAGTCCTGGGATTACAGGTGTAAGCCACCCTGCCTGGCTGAGGTTTCTTATATCCTCTTTATTACTTCCTTTTTCTTATACACTGACAGTAAGAGAGGAAATAAAAATGTAGTTTACCTAAAATGTATCTCAAGAACAGGAATTGATCTGCTGATATATGAGAGTTGAACTACTTCATTTTGTCACTTTAATGAGCCCTGTTCTTCGGCAGGCATTATTTTTAAATTATTATTCGTTATGAAGTGAAGTGTTCCCCCACCTCCAATTGCTATGTTGAACTAACCCCCAGTACTTAAGAATGTGACTGTATTTGGAGATAGGGCCTTTAATGAGGATATTAAGTTAAAATAAGGCTGTCATGATGGGCTCTAATGCAGTCTTACTGGTATCCTAATAAGAACAGGAAATTTGGAATATACAGTCACCAGGGATATACGAAACCACATGAGAGCACATTGGCGAGTCAAGGGGAGAAGCCTTAAGAGAAATCAAAGCCACCAACACATTTTCCTAGACTTGCAGCTTCCAGAATTATGAGAACATACATTTTATTGCTTAAGCCACCCAGTTTGTGGTATTTTATTATACCAGCCCTAGAAAACTAACCTGCTATCTTAAGACGGCATCAACTATTAAGTAAAAGACACTTCAATGAAGTGGGCCTTTTTTATCTTATGCCGTCATCCTGGGAAAAAACAGCATATAGAGAGAAATCAATGAGTTATGTCAGTGTGAAAACACCTCACAAAGGACTTTAATCATCAAATGGGAGATTAAAGACAAAGGCCTTCAATAATCCAATAACAACATTATATACACTGAAAGCTTGATATAAGGTCTAAAATAGGATTACATATAGGGTCAAGGAAGGGTGACAGAGCAATCTGTCGAAAGTAAGAGACTGGATAACCAAAGGACCAGTTCCTACTTAGAGAAGAAGCGATTAAGATCTCTGAACAACCTGAACACCACAGTAGGCGGATGTATGTCAGTGGTGAGCCAGCACTCTAAAATTTAAAATGTTATAGGAAAATTATTGATAGACTACTGGACCTTTTTCTTTTTTATAGATTTTACTTATTTTAGTTATCTGTGGCGAACATAAAAGCTGACTGCTAAACAAGTAACTCAAAATTTAGTAAATCGTAAAGAGCCACTATAGTATCCATTTTGATACACACTTGTGTTAAACAATGTTTTTCATTTTATATTGCCATTGTTTCTTTGAAGATTATACAGATGGAAATATGTATGTAAGCCTGAAAGCTTTACATGGATGCCAGGTCTTCTGGCTCCAAAATCCACGCGTCCCACCGCTCTGCTCTCTTGCAGGTCCTCCCCTCATACTTTGAGAAGCAACCTGCTACAGTGAGGCCGGGACAGGCTGTGGATCTCCATCTGAGAGCATCGAGAACGCTGGACCTTTAGAGTTAGAAAGAACTTTATAGTTCTTACTCATCTCACTTCACAGGTGAGGAATTCAAAGCTTGACATTTAAAAAGTAATTGAAATCGAGGGATTAAGTGACTGGCTCAAGGCTACATGGCCAGGGTTGCAATGGCACTGAGGATGTATTGCACCCTTCTCACCTACTCTACACTAAGAACCTTTACTCACCTCTCCATATCCCCATGTTATGGGCTAACTTGTGTCCCCCTAAAATTCATATGTTGAAGTCCCAACTCCCTGCCCCTCAGAATAACCATATTTGGAGATTTAAAGAGGTAATTAAGGTAATTAAGATTGAACAAGGTTTCTATAGTGTGCAGTTCTAATCTATTATGGCTGGCATATTTTCTAAATAATTTTTAATATTCACAAAAGCCTAATGGAAAGACACAAAATATGGTCTAACTAGAATTCCAGGTTTCATTGCTTTTAGGTAGAATTATACCAATGTGGTGACATCAGCTATCTCATATGCATCTGAAACTTTTAATTAGTAATATACATCTTTAATTTAAAATGAGAAAATTATGTATCATTTAACAAAGTTGATTTGCTTGATAAATTAAAAACTCAGGCTTTTTGATGAAGATTGAGCAGGAACCACTACTTTAAGCCTCCAGTTCCTTTATGTGGATCATCTAAGACCCATGATGTTTAATCCTCTTCAAATTTCTAGAGTTCTTTCAGGGATGAACTGAACAAATTATACGGCTTCAGTCATCTGTCACACCAGGGGTGTTGCGAGCCACTGTTTTCAAATCTCAGTGCTACTGAGAAATACAGCTTGCTAGATGCTGTGTTTGGTTATTTTCCTGAGAAAAAATGAAACTTTAAGTGAAAACAATCCCAAGATAACATTAAAAAACAGCCTAAATAGGGGGATAGACGTAGCTCTTTAACTTAATAGAAGCAAAACTTAAAAACCAAGATACTCAGTACATGTACTAGGGTATCAAGTGCCCACAGTAGAACATATCTGAAAGTGTGAAAACCAGTACTTTAAGCAGAAATGTACATTTTATTTAAAAAGCAGTAGCAAAGGTGTGAAGAACAGAAACTTCTATTAATAACAGAAGTTTATTAAATGCTTTATAGTAAAATATTGAGCCCACTCTGTTACAATACACAGGCTTAATGTTCTAACAAGCAAAACTGTGTCTCAATTGAGGGAAGCTTGTGATGCAAACGCAATGTGGAATTTTGGGGAGCAACACAAATGGATCCTCCTTCTGCTCTTCCATAACCGCAACACTGATGTTCAGAAATGCTTAGGTATTGGGAGAAACCTGTAGAATTTCCTGAGTATTCTATTCAACAGTTCTTACAATTATGTTACCTTAAAGGAAAACATGAAAATTTCCTGATGGAAACATCCATTTTAATATTTATTATCTTCAGTAACTAAGAAACACAATCCTAAAAATGTATTATACCATAAGAAAGTCTTTGGAGTTATCATAAGGCTTTCCAGCACACGGTAAACTTCAAGGCAATTTATCAAGAACTAAATGTTTTTGAATTACCAAGCTAGTGGCATGTGAAGGTGAAAAGAAATGTCAAGGTTAGCCGATTGTTTTCCAAATACCAGGATCTAAAACATATTGGGGGAAAATAGGATGTGGGAATGAGGGACTATTGGAAGTAACAGATGGCTAGAAAAAAGTACTGAGACTAGTTAGCATTAACTAGCATGTAATGTATCTTCATTCATTAGTCAACATTGCATTCATGTGTATAATTATTTCAGGATAGTATTTCTACAAAGTATATTGGTTTATCAAGTCAGCTTGTGAATTTTGATTCTGAATACCTAAAGTTATAGCCACTATAATTGCATTTTGATATTTATCCATAAGTATGTCTGGCATTGTCAGTGATGGCTCTTGGATACATTGTTTCTTGATATAACATCACTGAAAACAGAACTGATGTTGAAAAAATACTACCTATCTAAAACTCAGGATTCACAATAAACTTAACCAATTCACATCATTGAGCTCACACTGAAACTAGGTCTCTTTCATTTTAAATAACTTAACCAAATCCTAAAAAGAACAATTATTCAGAAAATCACAGCCTAAGGTTTACACTCATAGTCATCCATAATACGTATTGAGTATTGGGACTGAATTTGTACTCCTGGTCCGCACTTTGGTACCCTATGTTTTCCATATTGGACATTTCATTTTATAAACAGGGCAATTAAAAGTAAAGAAAATAAGTTTTAATTTGGATGCAAGTATTTTGCATTCATATTACTAAAAGAGATCATGCTTTCAAAGGAAGAGAAAATAAAATCATATGTGATTAATATAGAGTACTACAGTCACAAGTAACCCAAACATACAACCATCTTCATTACAGAACTAAGCAGCCAATTCTAATACACTACAAACCATTTGATTAAAAAGGCTTACAGCCAATGCTTTAAGAAGGAAACACCAGTGAAAATATTTTTAAATATATACCCTTGTAAAATGATATATTCCTTTAACACTAAAATCTTGTTTCAGAAGTTCCCCGCTTTAGGTTGTTACTCAAAAACTCATCATGTTCAAAACTTAAATTATTGTGAGATCTTGAAATCATAAGAAGCTTCTCCTTATTGGTAAAGTCTTTTTTGATGGCAACTTGGGGCACAAGCAACCTATCCATTGGGTCCTCTTTGTTCTCTAGTTTCATATACCCCTTGCTGTTGTTCCGATCCAACCTAGGCCAACTTGGATGTTTCCGTTGTTCTGCCTGAACAGTTAGAGTGGAGGGACCCCGGTCTAAGTCTAAGGACTTTGAGTGTGATGACAGCAAATGCAAGGACGTATTGGACCCAAACTGTCTTCTAGCAGCCCCAGGAGACAAGAGCTGTCCAGGCCCAGGCCCGAGAGCCATAGATGACTTGTACTGACTCGACAGTGACTCCCCGATGGAATTATTCCTTGGTAGCACTGTGCTGACAGGCTGGAAGGAATCACTGGTGTTGGGCAAAGGAACCACAAGGGAATCCATTGACAAATTCCTTGACCTGCTTTTGAGGTTGTCAGCATCTTCAGTGATGTTATCTATACTGGGCTCATCAATAACACAGTTATTAAGTTTGATCACAGGCAATGTAAAAGCACTGATGGATGATGACACAATTGACTTGGTTTCACATTTCTTAGAGCTGCTGGTCTTATCATCAGATGTCTTGGAAGGAGGTGGATAGAGGCCAAAGACAGAGACAGAGCTGTCAGAGAGCAACGGGGGCATAAGATGCCCAGAACTCTTACTTTCATTTAACATAAGTTCATCCTCCTCCACGGAGCTGTCCATTCGAAAACTGTTCCGAAAACCCGAGAAAGAGGCAATCGTATTTGCTGCCAATCTGGAGGCACAAGAGCTCCCATTCTGTTTTACTTCTGTTTCTCCCATCAAGCCAGTGTACATGCCGTTCATTTGCCTTTGCTCCTTGATTCTTAGCGTGTGAATGTCAATGACTGTAGAATAGATATCCCTCATGTGTATGATTTTGGTCTCTTTGTCACGGTTTTCATGAAGAATGGCATTAGCACAAATGAAAATGAAAATGCCAATCCCCATGGTGAATGGACCAAGCATTTTCATCTTATCAGAATGCAAATGCTGCTCGAAGAAGCGAACCACCACACCGCCCTCATTCCGAATGACCTGAGTTTCATTTGTTGACAGTGTTGTTTCGGCATCAATAAAATGTTCTTTTTGGGGCCAATATCCAAGAACGGCCATGGCAATTCCTATAATGGAGATGAGCACTCCTAAAATAAGAAAAAATCCAGATGGGGAATAAAGCCGGATTTTACCACGAACAACCACAACATCTGCCCGGGGCCGGCGCCTGACAGGTTTCTTCTCTTGGGTAGCAGGAGATGGACTGAGGTTGACATGCTGCTGTGATCTGGCGGAGTCTTGCCTTTTCAAGGCAGCCAGGCCGGTTATCACTCCACCAGTTGCTATCATAGCTTGGCCTTTTATTCTGGCAGAAAAAAAAAAAAAAAGGAAAAAGATGATCTAAATATGTTCTTGGGGTATCAGCATCAATTCAATTAAACAACTGTTTACATAGAATTTTTGTTGCTGTTACAGTTTCATGTGATTAAATGGGGTAGAATATCTTTAATTGACATAGTTTTGGTACAAATTTTATTTATTGACTAATGTAAATTTCTTGAGATTTCTTTTTTGGCTAAGTGACTATTTGTTTTTTTTCAGTTACATTTCTATGGATAAAATGTGAGCTCGAGGAATATTTTGTTTAAATAATTTTATCACTTATAAAATAGTCCCCTGGCCACAAGACTGATGCACTGTCTCTCTCTCTCTCTCACACACACACACAGTTATCTGTGCTATTTTAAATCACTGAACAAACACTCCAGACTGACAAAGAGGATACATTCCAGCAATTCATGGTTCTAAGACCTCTCTAGTGAAAGTCATCAATGAATTCTTAGCTACCACATTTAATTTCTCTCTCTCAATTTTCATCTTCCTTATCTCTCTGTTTCCATAGATATTACCGGCCCCTTCTTTCTCCACACTCTGTCTTCCCTAGTCTTTTATGATGTGAAGTTCTCCTACTTCTGCTCTGACCTCACTATTTCAATAGACTCACCTAAAAGTAGAACTTCTCCCTAGAGTCTTGTCCTTGGCCATCTTCTCTTCCATACTCTCCCCTGGCATTCATATCTGTTCCTACATCTTCCACTATTTCCTTTATGCTAATGAGTCCCAAGTCTATATTCCAGGTCATATCCTGACTTTCAATTTCACACCTTCCACTGCCTGTTAGGGAACATACACACATCATGTACTGCTAGCGAAGCTGAACTTACCTTCTAGCACACACCAGCTGCAGCACTTGACTTGTCTGACTTTTTTAGCAGGGTTAGTTCTCAGGTTTGGCTCTTTACAGTTATCTTCCTCTTCCAATCAGGTTCTAAATCCTAGAAATTTCCACTACATGATGTCTTTTAATTTCACCCCCCATTCTAATCCTACTCTTCCCAGCCTTGTGCAGATCTTATTACCTTTTACTAGACCATTATTATAAACCCCTAGCTGGTCTTCCAAACAATTTCTCTTCCTTTACAATCAAGATTAATCATCTCCAAAGTTTGTTTAAAGAGCAGAATAATGACAAAATATTCTCCACTACCTACCAAGGCTTAAGCTGAAATTCTAGATCCACTGACTTTGTCTCTAACTTTTCTCTTTAAAACTAAAATCTAACCAATGTTCTGTATTTCTCATTCATATTCCATTTTGTATAATTTCTGGGATTTTTGTTAACAATGTTCCAGCTGTCCAGAATCCACCCCCTCCCCACCCTTGGTCTTCACATATGGACAACTGGCTAGGCATCAAAGCTCATATTCCACTTTCCTTATAAAGTCTTCTCTAGCTGACCCACTGCACCCCATGCAAGCACATTTATTCCTCAGATCACTTTATAATGGCAGGTTTTCTATGGTACTCATAATATAATATCACAGTTCTTCTACTTCTTATGATCAAACATCAAATTTAGTTCTTATTTTTATTACCAGAAACATTCACTGTAGTGGCTTCACATGGCCAGTGTTCAAGAAATATTTGCTAAAATGCTGAATGAGGGATAAATGACTACCATATTATTGTACTAACTTTCCTAGTTGAAAATATGAACAAACTATCCAAACAAAAATCAACATTTGGTAAAATAGCTATCCTGATTTATAATAAATGGTTCTCATGCTGCCATATCTAGCTGGTAGGAAACAAGAAGATATTTTAAGTCCCACAGGTCTTTGGCAAATTTCAGAGAGAGTTTCTTCAGGGCATCAAATCTCATTTTGCAGCACTGATCTCTCCTTTTGAATTTCTATTTATGATTTCTAAATTGTGTTTAAATAACAGGGTTGTGGTTGGTATCTACAGTTTCAACAAGCCAGTGAGTAAATCCAGTCTTCAGTTAAATTATAACTAGGATTAAAATAGTTTTATATTGGAAGAACAAACTAAATTGTAATCTGTTGCTCTAGTCTATGAAATTTATCAAAGTATACATACTACAGATTAGAACCTTCCCAAACCTTTGCTAAAATAAAGCTTAGTGTCAACCTATCTCTTCTTGAACCAAAAGCCATTTCAAATGTTTCAATTAAATGCTTAGATTAGATAGCAGCCATCTAGTCCAGTTATTTCCATATGGTGGGCTTAAGGATTTAGTCTGAAATCCTTCTGAGTAGAATAGAAACAAGGGCAAAAGCTTTTCATTTAATTTAAAAGCAATAAAAGTGAATTACATTCCATACAGATTTCTAGTCCTCCCCCACTTTTTAAAACATTAGCACTACCATTTTCTGTTCAGGAGGCTGATAGAGGAAAGGAGGTTAGAAGAGAAAAGATATTTTAAGAAACATATATGAGGAAGGAAAGGTGAAAAAGAGACATGGATGACTGAGCTTGCATGTGAAGAAAAGTGAGACAGGAAGAAAAAGCAAGGGTAGCTTTAAAGTATGAAAATTTATAGAAACAAAAAGAGGCAAAAATTCCAGAGTAGTTCAGAAATAAAGAATATAATGGATGGGGGGATCACAGTTTCTTCAGCCATTCTCCTGTTCAGGCCCAAAGATTAGCAAAATCAAGTTTGGTGCCAATGTCCCTTAATTCTGTTCAAGGCAATTCAATACTACACGAGGCTCTATTATGACTCGCGGTCCCAATCTAGACCCCGAGAGGAAAGCAAAGGTAAGAAAATTCAAACATGGTTTCAAAGAGCTTGAAACCTAATGAAGGAGCTAACAGATCCACATAAAACAGAATGAGATAACTCCTAGAATGAAAGCTTCCATTAGGGAAGAATCTTTCAATAGGCTTCACACAGGAGATAGCATATAGATCACAGTCAAAAATCAGTTTAGCAGCATTTCAGGAAGGTCAAGGGAAAGAAAGCAGGCTAGGGAACAGGACCTTGGCCAGCACACAACTCAGTGCTACAGGAGGTCAACTAGGTAAGTAAGGTCAGGGCAAGAGGGAGGGTCAAGTCTTGGGACTTTGCAAATGCTAATCCTAAATGCTGCAATTTTATACACATCTGCCATGGAGTTGGAGTAACACATAAATAATGCTGTTGTTATTTTAGAAAAATTAGTAGATGAAGGCAGGAATGGGGGACCAATACTGGGAAATGGCATGAGGATGCTAAAGGCAGTTTCACAAGAAGCCTAGTGAAGGCTGGGTACAGTGGCTCACATCTAGTACTCTAGCACTTTGGGAAGCCAGGTGGGAGCATCACTTGTGGCCAGCAGTTCAAGACCAGCATTGACAACTTAGCAAGTTAGCCGGGCATGGTTGCACATGCCTGTAGTCTCAGCTACTGAGGAGGTTAAGGCAGGAGGATCCGTTGAGCCCAGGAGCTGGAGGCTGCAGTGAATTATGATCATGCCATTGCACTTCAGCCTGGGTGATACAGCAGCCTGGCTCTCTGAAAATAGAGAGAGAGAGAGAGAGAGAGAGAGAGAGAGAGAAATTGAGGATTTCTGGCAAGATGGCCAAAGAGGAACAGCTCTGGTGCGCAGCACCCAGTGAGAACGATGCAGAAGGTGGGTGATCTCCACATTTCCAGTTGAGGTACCCAGTTCATCTCACTGGGACTGGTTGGGCACTGGCTGCAGCCCAAGGAGGGCGAGCCAAAGTTGACTAGGGGTCACCTCACCCAGGAAGTGCAAGGGGCCGGGGAACTCCCTGCCTAGTCAAGGGAAGCCATTATGGATTTTTCCCAGCACTCTGGCTCAGATACTGTGCTTTTCCCACAGTCTTCACAACCTGCAGAACAGGAGATTCCCTTCAGTGCTACAACATGAGCACTCCAGGATTCTAGCATAAAACTGGGTGGCCGTTTAGGAAGACACCAAGCTAGGTGTCTAAGGGGATCCAGAGAGAAAGGTTGGGTTACCCACAAACGAAAGCCCATCAGACTCATAGTGGATCTCTTGGCAGAAACCCTACAAGCCAGAAGAGAGTGGGGGCCAATATTCAACATCCTTAAAGAAAAGGATTTTCAACCCAGAATTTCATATCCAACCAAACTAAGCTTCATAAGCAAAGGAGAAATAAAATCCTTTATAGACAAGCAACTACTGAGAGATTTTTGTCACCACCATGCCTGTCTTACAAGAGTTCCTGAAGGAAGCACTAAACATGGAAAGAAACAGCCAGTACCAGCCACTGCAAAATCATACCAAATTGTAAATACCATCGACACTATGAAGAAACTGCAGCAACTAATGGGCAAAACAACCAAATAGCATCAAAACGGCAGGATCAAATTCACACATAACACTAATAACCTTAAATGTAAATGGGCTAAATGCCCCAATCAAAAGACACAGACTGGCAAATTGGATAAAGAGTCAAGACCCATCAGTGTGCTAAATTTAGGAAACCCATCTCTTGTTCAAAGACACACATAGGCTCAAAATAAATGGATGGAGGAAGATTCACCAAAAAAATGGAAAACAAACAAACAAACAAAAAACAGGGGTTGCAATCCTACTCTCTGACAAACAGACTTTAAACCAACAAAGATCAAAAGAGACAAAGAAGGGCATTACACAATGGCAAAGGAATCAATGAAACAAGAAGAGCTAATTATCCTAAATATATATACACCCAATACAGGGGTACCCAGATATATAAAGCAAGTTCTTAATGACCTACAAAATAGTAGATCAACGAGACAGAAAATTAACAAAGATATCCAGGACTTGAACTGAGCTATGGACCAAACAGACCTAATAGACATCTACAAAACTCTCCATCCCAAATCCACAGAATATATATTCTTCTCAGCACTACATCACACTTATTCTAAAAATTGACCACATAATTAGAAGTAAAACACTCCTCAGCAAATGCAAAAGAATGGAAATTGTAACAGTCTCTCAGACCACAATGCAATCAAATTAGAAGTCAGGATTATGAAACTCACTGAAAACTACACAACTACATGGAAACTGAACAACCTGATCCTGAATGACAACTGGATAAATAATGAAGACAGAAATAATGATGTTCTTTGAAACCAATGAGAACAGACACAATGTACCAGAATCTCTGGGACACATTTAAAGCAGTGTGTAGAGGGAAATTTATAGCACTAAATGCCCAAAAGAGAAATGAGGAAAGATCTAAAATTGACACCCTAACATCAGATTAAAAGAGCCAGAGGAGCAAGATCAAACAAACCCAAAAGCTAGTAGAAGACAAGAAATAACTAAGATCAGAGCAGAACTGAAGGAGATAGAGACACAAAACAAAAAAAAAAAAAAACAGTGAATCTAGGAGCTGGTTTTTTGAAAAGATCAACAAAATACATAGACTGCTAGCTACACTAATAAAGAAGAAAAAAGAGAAGAAGCAAATAGATGCAATAAAAAAATGATAAAGGGGATATCACCACAGATCCCACAGAAAGACAAACTACCATCATAGAATACTATAAACACCTCTATGCAAAAATAAATAAATCTAGAAAAAATTGATAAATTCCTAGACACTTAAATTCTCCCAAGACTAAACCAGGAAGAAGTTGAATCCCTGAATAGACCTGTAACAAGGTTTAAAACTGAAGCAGCAATTAATAGCTGACCAACGAAAAAAAGTCCAGGACCAGACAAGTTCACAGCCGAATTCTACCAGAGTTACAAAGAGGAGGTGGTACCATTCCTTCTGAAACTATCCCAGAAATAGAAAAAGAGAGAATCCTCTCTAACTTATTTTATGAGACCAACATCATCCTGATACCAAAACCTGGCAGAGACACAATTAAAAAAGAAAATGTCAGGCCAATATCCCTGATGAACATTGATGCAAAAATCCTCAATGAAATACTGGCAAACCGAATCCAGTAGCACATCAAAAAGATTATCCATTATGATCAAGTCAGCTTCATTCCTGGGATGCAAGGCTGGTTCAATATATGCAAATCTATAAATGTAATCCATCACATAAACAGAACCAAAGACAAAAACCACATGA
Organism: Cebus imitator; assembly: GCF_001604975.1. Classification (NCBI taxonomy): domain Eukaryota; kingdom Metazoa; phylum Chordata; class Mammalia; order Primates; family Cebidae; genus Cebus; species Cebus imitator. The sequence goes on from NW_016107396.1 coordinate 2,143,990, forward strand.
TTATCTCAACAGATGCAGAGAAGGCCTTCGACAAAATTCAACACTGCTTTATGCTAAAAACTCTCAATAAACTAGGTATTGATGATAATAAGAGCTATTTATGATAAACCCACAGCCAATATCATACTGAATGTGCAAAAAGTAGAAGCATTCCCTTTTAAAACTGGCACTAGACAAGGATGCCCTCTGTCATCATTCCTATTCAACATAGTATTGGAAGTTCTACCCAGAGCAGTCAGGCAAGTTAAAGATATAAAGGGTATTCAATTAGGAAAGGAGGAGGTCAAATTTTCTCTAACTGCAGATTACATGATTGTATATTTAGAAGACCCCATTGTTTTAGCCCCAAATCTCCTTAAGCTGATAAGCAACTTCAGCAAAGTCTCAGGATACAAAATCAATGAGCAGAAATTATAAGCCTTCCTATACACCAATAACAGAAAGCCAAATCATGAGTGAACTGCCATTCACAACTGCTACAAAGAGAATAAAATATCTAGGAACACATCCAACAAAGGATGTGAAGGACCTCTTCAAGGAGAACTACAAACCACTGCTCAAAGAAATAAGAGAGGACACAAACAGATGGAAAAACATTCCATGCCCATGGTTAGGAAGAATCAATATCATGAAAATGGACATACTGCCCAAAGTAATTTACAGATTGAATGCTATCCCCATCAAGCTACCATTGACTTTCTTCACAGAACTGGAAAAAACCACATTAAACTTCATATGGAACCTCAAGAGAGCCAGCATAGCCAAGACAATCCTAAGCAAAAAGAACAAAGCCAGAGGCATCCTGCTACCTGACTTCAAACTATACTACAAGGCTACAGTAATCAAAACAGCATGGTACTGGTACCAAAACAGAGATATAGACTAATGGAATAGAACAGAGGCCACGGAAGTAATGCCACACATCTACAACCATCTGATCTTTGACAAACCCGACAAAAGCAATGGGGAAAGGATCCCCTATTTAATAAATGGTGTTGGGAAACCTGGCTAGCCATGTGCAGAAAGCTGAAACTGGACCCCTTCCTTATACCTTAGAAAAATATTAACTCCAGGTGGATTAAAGATTTAAACATAAGACCTAATGCCATAAAAACTCTAGAAGAAAACCTAAGCAATACCATTCAGGACATAGACATAGGCAAGGACTTCATGACTAAAACACCAAAAGCAATGGCAACAAAAGCCAAACTGGACAAACGGGATCTAATTAAACTAAAGAGCTGCTGCACGGCAAAAGAAACAAGCATTAGAGTGAGTCAGCAACCAACAGAATGGGAAAAAATTTTACAAACTACCCATCTGACAAAGGGCTAGTATCCAGAATCTACAAAGAACTTAAACAAATTTACAAGAAAAAAACAAGCGACCCCCATCAAACAGTGGGTGAACGATATGAACAGATACTTCTCAAGACATATATGAGGCCAATGAACACATTAAAAAATGTTCATCATCACTGGCCATTAGAGAAATGCAAATCAAACCACACTGAGATACCATCTCATGCCAGTTAGAATGGTGATCATTAAAAAATCAGGAGACGACAGATGCTGGACAGGATGTGGAAAAATAGGAACACTTTTACACTGTTGGTGGGAGTGTAAATTAGTTCAACCACTGTGGAAGAGGGTGTGGCAATTCCTTGAGGATCTAGATCTAGAAATACCATTTGACCCAGCAATCCATTACTGGGTATATATCCAAAGGATTATCAATTATTCTACTATAAAGACACATGCACACATATGTTCATTGTGGCACTGTTTACAATAGCAAAGAGTTTGAAATCAATTCAAATGCCCATCAATGATAGACTGTATCAAGAAAATGTGGCACATATACACCATGGAATACTCTGCAGCCATATAAAAGGATACTATGCATCCATGTCCTTTGCAGGGACATGGATGAAGCTGGAAATCATCATTCTCAGCAAACTGATACAAGAACAAAAAAACCAAATACCACATATTCTTACTCAAAAGTGAGTGTTGAACAATGAGAACACATGGACACAGGGAGGGGAACATCACACATATGGGCCTGTCAGAGGGTGGGTGAAGAGGGTTGGGATATCAAGGGAAGGGGGGATGGGGAGGGATAGCACTTGGAGAAATACTTAATGTAGATGATAAGGTGCAGCAAACCACCATGGCACATGTATACATATGAAACAAACCTGCACATTCTGCACACATACCCCAGAATTTAAAGAATAACAAAAAATAGAAGAAAAAAGAAAAAAGAAGCCTTGTGCAGCTAAAAATCTATAGTGAGTGAATCTACAAGCTCTGCATCTTCAAACTGTAATGCCATTTGGTCCACAGTGTTCAGTATATGCAAAAACAGCCCAAAAAAATACCTTTTTTTGGTCAATGCTGCAAAGATACATGCCCTCCATCCTACACTTTTATGACTGTTTTTCATTTTGTATGTTTTTCTATGGCATGAGGGTTTAAGAACCCTGTTAACTAGTCTCCTCCTTGTAAAAGCCATACTTTTCTAAGTTTTAATGTTAGTAATAACGGACCATACTGCTTATGGTCAGGCACTGCTCTAAGGGCTTCAGTACAAAAACATTTATTCTCACAACAATTCTGGAGGTGTACGAATCATAATATCTATTTTTCATGTTTCTGAGGCTAAACATCGCTTAGGTCACTTGCCTGGGGTCACATAGCTGGGAGGTAGCCCCAGAGCCTGTGGTCTTAGAGTATTTGAGAAGGGGAAGGGCCTCCAGATTTGCTTTCACTTGAGGTTTTCTTTTTTCTTATTCTGGTTCCTGTTTCCATAATAACACCAAATGCTAAAGAATGCTGCTCGGCCTTTAAAACTAGGCCTGTGGACCAACCAACTTCCATTTTTCAAATCCCAATGACTGCCTACAAAAAGTGAGGGGGAGTACATAAGTTTGAAGGCCTCACCTTGGGTGAGTATCTGGCCACTTGCGCCTGTCCAGATCCCCTTTAGCGTATGAAGACGCAGACTCAAAAGAGACCATATCTCTACCTCCACATCCTCCTCTTTGCTCTCCACCATGGCTGACAGGGCAGGTCCGGGACTTGCTCCTTCAAAGATCCAAGTGAAGGATTTTACTACATTGAATTTCATTTTGTTAACTGGAGCACAGAATTTCTGCTTAACAGTCTCTTTGGATCCTAAGCCTGGCTTCCAAAGTCATGTTGTCCCTCTCAATTTGTGTTCATTTGCAAATATTACAAATCTGACTTCCAAAGCTTCACCCAAGTTTTTGGAAATTAAAGCATAGAGCAAAGAAAGCTCTGTGATATTCCACTAGAGACTTCTTTCTAGGTAGATGCTGTTCATTTGTTTAGATATTCATTTAATTCCAATAAAAATGGACACCTGGCATCAGAGTAGACACTGGGCTCAAAATATGTTTCCTGGCCCCAGACTATATTGATCAGCAACCATCAGTTTGATGGTGTCATTCAACTGGCTATAAGTAACTCTAACTAGAAGGTCAGCCACACTTAATGTTTCCATATACTCTATAAAGAGATCATGTCGAAGGCCGAGTTAAAAGACAAATATGGGCTGGGCGCGATGGCTCACATCTGTAATCCTAGCGACTTTGGAAGGCCGATGTGTGAGAACTGCTTTAGCCCAGGAATTCAAGGCCATCCTGGGCAACATAGCAAGACCACGTCTCTTAATTTAAAAAAAAATGACAAATATGAACATACTCTGCAGACAACCAAAAATACAAAATTAGTTTGGGCTAGCTTTTGGCCACATGTAGATCATCCTTTTTTTTTTCCATTCCCTGCTCATAAACCAGCCACAATTTTGCTAAGCAATAGACATCAAGATTACTAGCTTGAAATTCACAAAACACGTGTTCTTTACTTTGCAAACTAGGATACTGCTGGGCTATCTTCAGGCCTTCGCCATCTCACATAAATCTGAGTCATTGTGGGTCGTGGAAACCAACTTTAGGAAATCTTATTATCCACCTTCCTCACTAGAGAGAGATGTACTCAGGCCTGCCCTCAAGCCCGCTGTCTGCGTGCCTCTCTTGGGTTTACTTCCCTTTGAGCCATGCTTATTTTACCCTTTGCAGACAAAAGCTCTTCTTGACGAGAAGGTTTCTGCTTTGTGTATCACATGTACACCACATACTGTCCATTCTAATCTTCAGGCTTACCTCTCCTATTTTTGTTCTCATACTAATCTTAAAAGCCTTATTGCTGTTGTTCTTTACCCTTTTTACAAGCCTAAGCACATTCTGGTATTTGCTTTTTCTGGCACCAATCCATCCAGTTTTCAGTATTCCCACACTCTTAGAAGTCTATTCCTATATATTTAGGTCTCTAACCACACTGGCCCACTATTCTGACCACATTGTGAGCCTATAATACATTAGACATGGTTCAGTTATATTTGAGATGATAATTACATAGGCTTACAAGTTGAGAGACTTCAGATATCTTTGGGCCCAGACTTTTTTTTTTTTTTTTTTTTTAGCTAACTAAAGACCGGGAATGTAACTGAAGATCAAACACCAAATTAGCAGACAGAATAGAATTGAAAGACAAGTTTTCAGGCTCCCAGTCCAGTGTTCATTCTTGTTTATATGTTCCCCTTTCTACTGTTTTTTTTTTTGTTGTTGTTGTTGTTGTTGTTTTTTATGCTGTCCCAGTGCCTGGCAGAGTGCCAGGCATGTACTTAAATGCTCAGTATCTGTTGACTGTGAACTGAGTTGATTAAGTCTTGAGTATGGCTAAAATGTTCCAGGCGCTAGGGACACAAAGTTCATAAAACCTCGTCCCTGATTTCAAGGAGTATGGAGTCCAGTGGGAAAGCAATAGAAGTAAACATTTAAAATAATTGCTATGATGGAGTTACAGGAGCTTTGGAGAATGTTCTCTATACTATCTGGAGGAATCAGGAGAGGCTTCCAAGAAGTGGTAGCAGTTAATGAAGGCTTGGCACACCAGTGAGGGTATGCCATGCAGATAGATTCTAATTCATCCTTGTTCCTGACATTTCATGAGGGTCCCTGCCCTCCGATTTTTCATCATCTTCCCAGTTGGAGTGTGACTTATTTTAAATATAGTTGATACTGACTTATTTATATGTTTGAATTTTTATCTTTATCTGGAGGTTTAAAAATTCACCAGAATGTGAGGCTGTCTGCCCGAAGGAAGTAAAAATTAATCTATGCCTTGAGTACCAAACAAAAACATTATATAAAAACCCCATGTGGTATCCACAAATGTGACAGATGGAAATATTTTCTGTTCAAGCTAGAACAGTTTTAGGACTTTCTTCCCAGTTGAGACATTTCAAACTTTTAGAATAGGATTTTTAATCTATATCTTTACCAGAATTGAAAAAAGAAAATTCATATGGGTTACTAAGAGTTCAGTCACATAAAGTTTAAAAAATAAGAATAGAATAAAAATCTTCTTTGGCAGGCATGGTGGCTCATGCCTGTAATCCTAGAAATAGGCTGAGGTGGGCAGATCACCTGAGGTCAGGAGATCGAGACCAGTCTGGCCAACATGGTGAAACCCCATCTCTACTAAAAATAAAAAAAGTTAGCTGAGTATGGTGGTGGTCGCCTGCAATCCCAGCTACTCAGGAGGCTGAGGCAGGAGAATCACTTGAACCTGGGAGGTGGAGGTTGCAGTGAGCAAAGATTGTGCCATTATACTCCAGCACTGGCAACAAGAGTGATACTGTCTCAACAGCAAACAAACAAAATATTTTAGTGTGTAGCATAATGGTTTTTCACATCAATACTGGAATCAGAGATGGGGGCCCATGTCTTTGCTTCCTTACTTGGTAGCCATGCAAGTGGCTTTTCTTATCTCAGTTCCTCTGTCTATAAAACGGTAAAGCCTTGTTTAATACACACAGTATATAATGCACTTGAGGCAGAAGACCTCGGGGTGCTTGAATCCCTACACAGCACTTAATACTTGATAACCACACTTGAACTGAATGAACCTCTTGGAGTCTCAGTTCCTTTATTTGTAAAATGGGTATAGTAACAGTACCTGTAGGACTGCTGTGAAGCAGAGGAGATAATGAATGCAAAGGACAGCTCAGTGTCTGGCAATTAAAGTCTACATGAGTGATATCAGTGATATTAGCTGGGTCTGACTACAAGGAATTTTCAAAGATAAGTTATGTATATGATGCTTACTTTTGTGTTGATTATAAGAGGTTCTCAATAAACAATAGCTATTACTATTCATAGCTCACATTATCCTTTTACTGCTCTGCTAGGCAAATTAAAAATGTACTAAGGTAGGTAATTAATGATGGCTTGCTGTCCACGAAGAGGACTGCAAGTTTGTTCTGAGACTTAGAGTCAAAATCCATCTGAATGGTATCTGTATATTTTAGTGGCAAAAGCATTAACAATTTCATAGTTAAAAAGAACAGTTGATTTATGTGAGAAAGACGGGAGATATAGAAAGAATAAAGCATACCTTTTTAAAATTCCTTCCACTTCTTCATATTTGGAGACTTGTCTTGTGACAAACATAAAAGCAATAAGAAAAACAAGGTAGGAAAACCTAAACCAGTCCATCTGATGTTTTTAGTTATCTTAGTGACGCAATTGGATCAAATGCATGAGTAATCTGATCAATTGTGCAAGCACTATTCTGTTTCCATTGGGAGACCCAGGCATAAAACTAACTGAAAATGAACAGCAATATGGGGCCTGGGCATATGGGGAGTAGAGAAGATGCCTTAAGGGTGATATGATGTGAAAATCTGCAAAATGTTAATTCTGTGACAAGTTTAAGCTATGATTTTAAGGACACATTCTGAAGATCTTTACTGGTCTACCTTGGAGAGAATTGTTTCTCAATAATCAGTATGGTTCTACATTTGCATGAATGCTGGAACTAAAAGGAAATACAAAATGTTTAGATAATTCACAAAATGATATTCAAGTCATTAAATGTAAAATATCACTTTATGGTCAAGTACATCTTGCAGAAAGTGCTAGAAATAGAGACTAGATTGCCTTTGGAAATCTGTACCTGTTCTGTTAGTAATGCCTTCAAAACCTGCCAGCCTGACAAACTGTAAAATATGGGCCCACACCAATTATAAGCAATGTAACAATGACAGAGAACAACTGCTCTCCAAAGACTAAAAGCCAGAAGCCCGTAGAATACAGATGTCTCCAGAAGGCTAAGTAACAGATCCATAATGAGCTCAAAAAACACCCTGCTGAGACCCTATGGGAGACATTTTCTGCAGGAACAGAAGAAATTAGAAGGCCGTTTCCCTCCAAGTAGAAATATGCTTTCCATTCCACATCCCAACTCTGGACAAGCTCTTATACAATCACTGTCACACTCCCCATTCTCTGCATTTCCTGACAGGAAGGAGACTTGAAACTGGTAATAGAGAAATTATCACTAAAAATGTCACCAATCTACTAAGATGCAGGACAGTGGCTGAGATATTCCTGGATGAACAACTGAAGCATTTAAAATCACAAAGTGGACTTTTTATAGAGATCTTTCCACTGCAGGAAAACATATAGTAATTTCACTTAGAGGATACTGGCTATGTTTTTGGAGACACCATTGAATAGTGAGACTCTAATAAGTATTAATATCCTTTCCAGTGATTTTTAAATACCTGTAAAATCCCACACACTGTTGGCTTTCCTACAGGACAAGGCGGAAAGCTGGGGGATAATAGCAATTTAAATTCTAGTTGCTCTTCGTACTATTAAATATCTTGCATAAATAAGTCTATGCTTTGGCAAGTAACACAGCTGTGTCCATACTGTTAGAACTTAACTGCTCCAAATAAGGAGCCATTTCTCACCAAGATAAAATCTCCATCTAAATGAGCAATGAGTTGTGCCATCTTTTAAACCAGACTAATATACTGTACATTAAATTTCTTAAGAAGTTTTCCAATTGATGGTAGCTCAATTAATAGTAAAGCATTCTTAAGAATCTATACAAACATAAGAAAATGGTTCAAATCACATCATTTCTGCTGGAGAATTTTACATTTTTTTTTCCATAAGTAAAATTTAAGTAAGATCGTCCTTAAAGCAAGGTAGAAAGAGGTGTGAAGGGAGACTTCCTGGGGGATGGCAAGACCAAACCTCCCACCACTCACAAGAAGAATGATCGCACTTGGAAATGCAAATTTCTTTTAGCATTTGAAGATCATATAGGGGTTTTTCAGAGAAACCCCACAGATGAAACCTTAATGGTAAATTTACTATTTAAAAAAAAAAGGAAGGTAGTGGAGATGCCTGCAACTATTTCTGGACTATTTCTGTTTTTATCTTTTTCCCTCTCTTCTCCTACTTGTGCAGGTTAGTGGCAGCAAGGTGAATTGAAGAAATCATAGATTTTCAGATTTTCAATTTTTAAAATGTATTTCTCAGTTTGTTTTTCTCTCATCTATTTTCTTTGGAAACTACTTGCTATAGACTGAAGATTTATGTCTCCTCAAAATCTACATGTTGAAATCCTAGCCCCCACGGTAGTGGTATTAGGAGACAGAGTCTTTGGGAGGTGATTAGATCCTGAGGGCAGAATCCGTAAATGGGATTAGTGCCCTCATAAGGGGAGTCCCAGAGAGCTCCCTTACCCCTTCTACCATGTGAAGACACAATAAGAAGACAGCATCTATGAACCAGGTATACTGTATCTGCTGGTATGTTGGACTTCCCAGCTTTCGGAACTGTGATAAGTAAGTTTCTGTTGTTTATAAGCCATCCAGTCTATAATGTTTTTGTTATAGCAGTCAGAACAAAGTAGGACACTCCACATGCTCATGGTAAAAACGCAGCAGTGCAAAATGAAGAGGGAGTTGCTTCAGCCTCCAGTTCCCTTTCCCCAACGTAAGCATGGTGTTGGATTTCTTATAGCTATATCCAGAGAAGAGAGAAGAATGTTTTCTCATTTATTTTTCTAGAACTGATTTTTAGTAGTTTTTTACATATTGAGGAAATCAGGTTTCTGGTTGTAATATGCATGGCAAGCATGTTTAATTTATATTTTTATTTGATTGTATCTTTTATCACACAGGAACATTCAATTGTATATTCAATGGTTAATCCTATCAGTATGGTTTCATGTCATCATTAGAAAAAACCTTCTGCAGTCTAAGATTATATTTAAAACATTCTCTCATGTCTCTTTCCAGTAATTTTATGGTTTAATTCCTTGCATTTAAATTTTCTGATGTACTGAAATTTCTTTTTGTGTAAGAATCAGGCAGGGATCTAACTATTGTTTACAGGTAAACAATCACTCTTCCCTTGGTTTGAAATACTACCTACATTACATATCAATTTCATATATTTGTACTGTATACCAAATCCAGCATGTATTTGGGTCAATATTAAGAGATACCATTCTGTTTCATTAAACTGTCAATTAACATGGCAGAACCAAACAGATATTTGAATATCTGATTAGGATTAGCCTATTCTCATTTTTTTCATATCTTATGATTTTTTGGTGTTTTCCAGTGAGTTCTATTGCTTCTGTTTTTTGTTCGTTTGTTTAGAGATAGAGTTGCCCAGGCTGGAGTGCAGTGGCACAGTCTTGGCTCACTGCAACCTCTGCCTCCGAAGTTTGAGTAATTCTCTTGCCTCAGCCTCCTGAGTAGCTGGGATTACGAGCTCATGCCTCCATGCCCAGCTAATTTTTGTATTTTTAGGAGAGACAGGGGTTTTATCATGTCAGCCAGGCTGGTCTTGAACTCCTGACCTCAGGTGATCCATCCATATCGGCCTTTGAAAGTGCTGGGATTCCAGGCATGAGCCACCACTCCTGGGCTCATTATTTTTCTTTGTCAAAAGTTTCTGGTCTGTTCTTACACATCTTATGTTGCACATGAACTTTAGAATTTTATTTTTAAAAACCTAATTAGTAATTTTTATGGAATAATGCTAAATCTATACGTAAATATATGGAAAACTGATGTTGTTACACTGCTGTGGCATTTTATCAACAAATAAGTTTTGTGTCATAGTTTTTTTTTTTAACATAGACCTTTCCCATTTCTTGTTACTTTTTATCTCCTGGGTATTCTGTCATTGGGTTTCTATTGTATATTGGTATACAATACAACTGGTATTGTATATTTCTTTTACTCCCATTTCTATTGTCAAGTAGTTGTTTGAATGTAGGAAGGCTACAGATTTTGTGCATTGATTTTGTACTAAACCACATTACTAAACTTGCTAGCTATTTAAGAAAAAGTTTCCATTTCATTCTCTCAAGTATTCTAGAAATACAATAGGTTATATAGTATTATTTGCCTCCCTTTTCCTAATTTTAAAACCTACAATTGCTGTTTTCTAACTGTATCACTTAGTACCTCCAGAGCAAGGGGAAACACAACTGGGATGAACGTGTACATCCTGGCCTCGCTCCTGAATTTAATGGGCACACCTATTGTTTCGCCACTGAAGTATCAATCAATCAGTGCCTGCTTTATCAAGAGTTTTCACCTAGAATTCCAGGAGACAAAATTAATTGGTTCGGAGTTGCTGTCAGAGAGAAAGCTCTCTACCTAGAGAGGAAAACAGAGAAAGTGAAACAAACGAGCAGAGACAAGGCAAAGAGAAGAAAAAAGAAAAGGGTGAAGGATAAAGTACAGGAAGAGAAGGAGAAAGTTGTATTGGGGGAGGAGAAAACTATGGTTTAATGACAACATTAAATATTGGAAAGCATGAATAAGAATTCCTATATGCCTTCTTAAATGTCCTTACTTCTTAAAAACAGTATCTTCTTTGAAAAAAACATGTATCTAAGGACAGGAATTTTCTGCCTGAGATTTTCAAGATTACTGAATTATCTACAGAATATATGAGCTGAAAAGGGAAAATTGAGAAGAATGACAAATTGCCTAAGATGTCAGGAATACAAAAGATATTAGAAAGAATGCTTAGCAGTAAAGTGAGTTCAAGGGAAGCCTCACATAACAATAACAGGACAAAACAATGTTTCTAGAAACACCATACATAGATACTACCAGTTTCTACAAGGATAGTGTAATTTGGAATCATGAGGCAGATATTCTTAACCTCAAGTATCTGCTACAAATTATAATGGTTTGTTTCCTCTGCAACATCCTGTTAGAGATAGCAAGCCAAGAGAAAAGTGGGCAAAAAACTTTGATAGTTGATTCACAGAAGAAAAAAACATAGATGTTCTGTTAAAAAATGAAAAGAATAATGAGCAAAGAAATCCAAGGTAATCTCAAAAGTAAAAATATTCACTTACCAACTGGCAAAAATGAAAACAAAAAAGGAGATTGATTATGACCATTATTGGGGAGGTTTAAGGAAGAAGCACTAATAAGCTGTCAATGAGAGGACAAATTGGTACTGTTCGTGAGGGTAACGTGAGAAAGACTTTCAAAAATTGAAATGTCCATTCCCTTTGCCACCCACTGCTTGCTGACTGCCAAGTTCCCTTCTATGAATCCTTTCAAAAGATTTGCCCAAGAATACATGAAACTATGTATAAGGATATTCACTGCAGCACGATAGTAATGGCAACAACTTGGAATCAACTTAAATGCTCAGCAACAGAAAAGTGGTTAAATCAATCATGCTGCCTCTATATAACGGAATAGTATACACTATTTAAAAGGATTAATATACACTAACAATGAAAAATGTTCACAAGACATTTCTGACATTGTAGAACAGAAATAAAGAGTTAGATCCTGTTTACGGCAAATATACAGAATGTTATTGATGATAGGTAACAGAAGGCTCACTTATACGTAACTGTATAACTGACCTTATACAAGGAACATTCACTACTTTTATCTCATTTCCAAGTTGGAACTCTAAATACAGAGCAAAAAAAGGATGTTGAATCTAGGAACATTAAGAGTAAAAGGCAAACCAGTCTGGTACCTATTAGGTGTACTTGCTCATTTAAATAAGGTGGAGTGAAGCCTTTGGGGCAAAAATGCAGGACCAGAACAACTAGAAAATAGCTAAAGTCACAAACCAGACTAAATGGGAAGTTCAGGAAAGAAAGACTTATTTATGACACATTATAATCTTGAAGCACTGAAAACAATTCTACCCACTTGGATAACACCTGAATCTATTGGGTGTAAAGAAACATAGAGGACATGGACACAGGGAGGGAAGCACTACAGACTGGGGTCAGTTGGAGGGAAATAGGGGAGGGACGGTGGGGGGTGGGGAGCTGGGGAGAGATAGCAAGGGGAGAGATGCCAGATGTAGGTGATGGGGAGGAAGGCAGCAAATCACACTGCCACGTGTGTACCTATTCAACAATCTTGCATGTTCCTCACATGTACCCCAAAACCTAAAATGCAATAAAATAAATAAATGGGGGAAAAAAATAGGGGATGAATTAAGAATTGGTATCTGCCTTTATGAAATTTATACTCAAGAATCTGTTTAAGGCTAATGCTGTGTATTGTAAAGCAAATGAAAAGTAAGCCTTAAACAGCATTGATGAACTTTCTCTGTACCTGGGTCATCCTAACGTATTGATAGCTTCCTTCTGGTCTCCAAAAGGAGGTGGCTTGCTTTCTCTCCCCAAAGCTCAGTTCTCACTGTTTATTTCTACCTACCTTCATGCCAGCTCATCAGTGAACTTTGGTTGCTCTAATCTTACAACTTTGATTCACCTATGGAAACAGCTTCTGAGAAGATTCTGTGACTTCAGAATGATTACTCTCATAAGGCATGCAGCCACAGAGGCTAGACAGAGATCTTCAGCCTTGTGATGAGAGGGAAACTGAGCTGGGGCTCCAAAAAGGATGCTTCCCCTTAACCTAATTTACAGTCATCTCATTAAGATGATGAAGCAAGACTGAATTTTATTTAGTTTTCATGCCTTGAAATTAAATCTCCATTCCACTCCCTCTGTTTACCCTGTTTCACTTTTTGTGTGCTGCACAGTCCTGTTCCTACAGAGACCCGTGAGTCATCCCAGTAGGCAAGGGTCTGTTTCATCAAGGCCTCAGGGCAGGAGTCGGGCCAGTGAGAGGCCATTGTCCCTTGCACTCAAGGGTTACCTCACTGGAGGCTTTTCCCTGTCTACTCTCAATCTACAGAGGGAGTATTTACATATGACTTTTCTTCAAAGCATTACAATCCCTGGGGCTTATTTAAAATGAGTTTATGACAAGGGAGAGCAGTCCCCTACATTCAAATTACTTCAACCATAGTTTTCTTGATTTTTTTTCATCAAAATCAAACACTAACAGTGTTATAATGAGTTTTTGATACGTGAATGCTTTCTAAACAAATACTTAGCATTTGTTTTCGTTTCTTAATCCTCACTGGTATCAGATCCACAGATGAGCACAACTTACTATAACACTCTATTTTTTTTTAGCTTTGCTGTAGTTTCATGCAAAACCAGAGATTTATTTATAGTCTTTTGGAGATTAATGGAACATTTGTTGACTTAGTCACATACTCACTCACTTAATCCTCATAACAACCCCGAAAAGTGGTTATCAACATCCCCTTAGACAGACGAGCTAAGGTCCAGAGGATATGTAATTGGTATGTAAGTGGCTGTTTTAGCAGCTCTTTCAACTCAAGTTCTGACTATATAACTTTCGCAGCCACTATATTACTTCCGAACTGGCTGTGTCTTCAAAATGAAAATGATGTAGAGAATTGAAATAATTGCTCAGCTTTCTCAGGTTTCAATATCCTTTGCTTTAATATATTTATGGGGTGTCTGGATTATTTTTATATTTTTGAGTAGTGAAGAGGACTTTTCTTTCTTCCTAAATCTGAATAAGATAATGAAATCAAGTAATTAGGTAAATCAAATAGCATTCCTAATTCTTCCAGCACAATGTTGATAATTGGTTCAAATTTCTAGTTCACTATAATTAGAAGCAGATTCCAACTCATCTCTATTTAGCTCTGCGTGTGTTGTTTTCAATCCAGACCAACAATTATAACTTCAAACTTCTATGCTCCTTTATCTAAGGGAATCATGACTTTTATCTTAAACTCTTGTGATGTTTAACATTGATTTCTGCAGAAATATTCAATAGATGCTTGCTGAGCACTGCCATGAGTCATGACCAGAGTCTGTCACTGAATCCAACATCCTCTGTGCTCTAACTGCACTGAGGGTCTAGAAGCAGGGAGATGAGCAAGCATTATTAGGAAGCATTCTAGGCACAAGGCTGGGAGTTTTCATGGGGCACAGAGAAGGCCAGAAAAAGACCTCTGGGGATGGAGTAAGAGGGAGCGAGAGGTTTCACAAAGAAGGTGACCCTCAAGCTGTTTTCAAAGAAAGGAGGAGGAAAAGCAGAGAGGCAGAGAGGAATTACCAGCCAGAAAAATCAAGAGAAGATGGCTACTAGCATAGTATGATTTGATTTGCATGCATTCAGACTGGTTGGGATTTAGACCTAAGAGGCATAACCTTCTATCACCAATTGCCAAGCAGAAGACAGAAAACTGGTAATAAATCTAGGTTTTACTTGAAAACACCAGTCACCATCATGGCTCCGCTACCCATCCTGGTGATCCTGGGATAATACTTTCAACCCATAATATAAGTTGAAGACTACTGCTTAAAAGGTGATCTCAGGACTCATTCAAACTGAAATTAAAGTTAACTAAACCAAGGTCTACAGCCTTAGATCAAAGTAAATATTAGTCAAATGGAGACTTTTTAATAATGATAAAGTCCAGGAACAAAGAAACAAAAGTTTTAGCCTAAATCTTTCCTTAAAGAACTGCCAAGAAGTTTTAAATTATTCATCTGGAGACTTTGGGGGTTAGTATGAAAAATGAGAAGAAAGAGTGAAAATTAGAAATGAGACGAGAACTAGCATTTATTGAGTCCTGATTTTAGTTTTTAGCAAGTCAATATATATTATTGAATTTAGTTTCAGAAAAATGCAGGAGGGAAAATTGCTCCAATTCATTGAGGCTCAGAAAAGGTCTATAATTTGTTCAATGTCACACAGCTAGGAAGTGGAAGAGAAAGCTTTCAAATCCAGATCCATGTAGCTTAAAGAACACGCAATTTCTTCTTCCTCATACACACATTTAACAGAAAAAGGATTAGGAGAAGGAAGCATAATTGAAAATTTGGGGAGATAACAGATGAGAAAGAAAGAAGCCTTTATGAATTTAGAATGCAGTTAGAAAAAAATATGCTAAAGAAAACATTTTTAAAATATGTGATTTAAAGAAAGAAACCAAATGCATCTCTGAATTGCATAGCACAGTGCCCTGCCCTTGATAACTTGCAACTGTTGATGAGGATAAAATAAGTTCAACTTCTTTAAAGGAATTCACTTCTAGAAAAAATTATCAAAACTGTATGCGAGAAGTAATCAAATACCTCAAAACAGAAGCAAAAAAAACCACACACCACCCAATGCACAAATCGAGCCCAAATATTCCAAATACCATGTAATGGTGGCAACACATAATCCATTTAGTTTCTTATGTATCTTGTTATTTGGAGGCATAATTTCTGTTGCTTTTATCTCTTTATTGCCATAGATTGGACCTGTCTCCAAAGCTAAGAGAATAGTAAAAATGACTCCTATCACCCCAAACTGACTGATGTTTTTAAACCTAATCAGGTTAAAAATTTCATTTTCCTCCTAAAGTATCACACAGAAATATTAACAAAAGGTTTTTTGTTAGCAATATTTGTATATATATTTTTTCTGTCTCTCTGGGTTGTAATTTGGCAACATGTACTTTTTTTTCTTTCAATTATTTTGAAGCAATGATTTTCCAACTCATTAGGGTGTATTCAAATAAAGGAATTCTATGTAATAATTTAAAAATGTAAGACATCATTTAATGATAAGAAGAAATGTTCAGTAAACCAGTGAATATAAAGACAATGTGGTAAGCAATCTCATTTATTTGAGACTTTTTCACACATACACATGGCTGGATAATAGATACCAAAATATACATAGCTGTCCATATTCAACTGCTGATTCAGCAACACAAATGTTCCTGTAGTTACAAGAGGCACACGGAGAAAAGATATACACAAAGAAAATACCCAGATAAGCCATTTGAAAAAGAGCTCACTCCATGGTCTAACTAAATATAATTTTAATTTTCGTCATCTGTTAAGTAATACACCGAATAGAAGGCCACTTAAAATACAGCCTTTCATTTCTTCAAAGTCACATATATCTTTAGTCTAAAAAGTCAAATTACTTTGTTGTTATGCCATTTGAGAGCTACAACTATGAATTTCTAGCTTAATCAGTAAATTAAATGATAAAATTTCATGTCAAAATCACAGATACAAGCCGGGCGCGGTGGCTCAAGCCTGTAATCCCAGAACTTTGGGAGGCCGAGGCGGGTGGATCACGAGGTCAAGAGATCGAGACCATCCTGGTCAACATGGTGAAACCCCGTCTCTACTAAAGCTACAAAAAATTAGTGGTAAGTATAATCCTAGCTACTCAGGAGGCTGAGGCAGGAGAATTGCCTGAACCCAGGAGGTAGAGGTTGCGGTGAGCCGAGATTGTGCCATTGCACTCCAGCCTGGGTAACAAGAGCGAAACTCCGTCTAA
Source organism: Cebus imitator (assembly GCF_001604975.1). Lineage (NCBI taxonomy): Eukaryota > Metazoa > Chordata > Mammalia > Primates > Cebidae > Cebus > Cebus imitator. The sequence continues at coordinate 2,160,571 of NW_016107396.1, forward strand.
AAAAAAAAAAAAAAAAAAATCACAGATACATTAATCTTATCTTCTACGAATACTCCTTTTTAATGATTTCTAAAAGGCCAACTGACTAATTAAGTAGATACCAGAAATAGAATAAGAACACTCATATAAGTTTTTCAAATAGTTGGTTGAAAGAGTCCAAACGTCTTTACTGTTCTGACCATATACAACTTTCATTAAATGCAGAGTGGAAAACCCTCTCTCAGGTCTTCTGGTACGTAACAGTTCCTAAGTTTTGGAATTCGCAGTCCGTAACAATCAAAACAACATTCAGGAAGACACATAAAAGATACCAGTATTATGATAGTCAAAGGAGAAATAATTAGGATCATTTCAACAGTTCAAAAGCAACATTAAAAACTACAACGAGGCTGGGTGTGGTGGCTCACAGCTGTAATTTCAGCACTTTGAGAGGCTGATGCCGGCCGATCACTTGAGGTCAGGAGTTCGAGACTAACCTGGCCAAATGGCGAAACCCTGTCTCTACTAAAAATACAAAAATTAGGTGGGCGTGGTGACATACATTTGTAGTCCCAGCTGCTTGGGGGGCTGATGCAGGAGAATCACCTGAACCCAGGAGGTGAAGGTTGCAGTGAGCCAAGATTGCACCACTATACTCCAGCCTGGATGACAAAGTGAGACTCCGTCTCAAAAAAACAAAAACAAAAACAAAAACAAAACAAAACAAAACAAAAACCTATAATGAGATACCTCCTCACACCTGTCAGGAAGGTTATTACCAAAAAGACAAAAGATAACAGGTGCTGGCAAGGATGTGCAGAAAAGGGAGCCCTTGTACACTCTTGGTGGGAATACACATTAGTATAGCCATTACTGAAAAAGTATGAAGGTTCCTCAAACAACTTAAAATAAGACTACCATATGAACCACCAATCTCTCTTCTATTTATCCAAAGAAATAAAGTCAGTATGCTGAAGGGATACCTACAGTCCCATTTTCATTGCTGCATTATTCACAATAGCCAAGACATATAGAATCAACCTAAATGTCCAGTGACACATGAAGAAAATGTGATAAACATGTGTAAATATATATACATATACACATATACCCACACTATAAAATATTACTCAGCTTTTAAAAAGAAGGAAAGCCTCCCATTTGTGACAACATGAGTCAATCTGGAAGACATTATGTTAAGTGAAATAAGCCAGACACAAAGAAAAATACTGTATGATCTCACTTACATATGGAATCTAAAAACGTCAAGTTCACAGAAGCAGAGAGTACAATGGTGGTGAGCAGGGGTGAAGGGAGAAATGGGAGATGGTCAAAGGGTACAAAGTCTTAGTTACATTAAGATGGTTAAGTTCTAGAGATGTATAGGGACTGTATACAGTTGATAATACTGTGTTGTATATTTAAAATTTGCTAAGAGTAGATCTTAAGTGTTCTTAACATGCACACATGCACACACACATTTACACATGAAGGTAACTATGTGAAGGAATGGATGTGTTAATTAGTGGACTATAGTCATCGGTTTACTGTGTCTATGCACATCAAAACATCATGCTGTGTACCTTAAATATACACAATTTCATTTTTTTTAAAACAACAACAACAACAACAAAAAATAAACAAAACCAGTACCTGAGAATAAACTAGCATCAGCAAGCCTTGGGATGTAAGGAAGTAAGAGAACAAGAAGAGTTCAGATGGAGTAACGCTGCCCAAAGTACGATCCTTGGGCCAGCAACACTGGTATAACCTGTGAGCTTGTTGGGAATGCAAATTCATGATTCCACTTCTCCCTACTGAATCAGAAGTATTGGATCAAGTGGGCCCGGCAAACTGATTTCCTAAGCCCCCCAGGTGACTCTGATGCCTGCTGAAATTTGAGAGCCACTGAGATGGAAGAATTTCTGGCACAGATGCAGCCTCTACTCAGATGAAACAGAAGGGGAGGGGACTTTCTTTTTGGAGGGTGGGAGGAGGTGGGGAAAGGAATGCTTTTACTAGAGAAACATGACTTGAGGCAGCAGTCTCCAGCATGTCCTCTAGGATCAGGGAGGTTTCTTGGTGCTTCCCCAGTGGTCACAGCCTGGCCATGAAGGATGGAAGAAGAAATGAGTAGGAAGGGAAAGAGACGACAAGCATAGGATTTCAGGAGCCCTGCACTGAGAAAACATCCCCTTGTGCCCTACCTATGCCTAGAATTCCTTTTAACAGGGACAACGCTCCTTGTTCACTCAGTCCGTTTTTCACTCACTGTTACTTGAAGACATAAATGGGAACTGAGGACCCAAGGCTGAGGAATGCTGGAATATGTACTCCAGAGGAGCTCACAGGCCAGAATAACTCATTTAAGATTAAAGTGCCAACTGAAGTCACATATTCCCATAGGTCCATTGTTTAACTGCAGTTTCCCAACCCCATGAAGTTAGGCATAGAGAGGTGACTTGCTTAGGTCAGAAAAATGTGAGTGGAGAGATGTTCATCTCTTCCTAGTGAAAACCTTTCAGAGCTAGTGTGTGACATGGCATGATCCCTTCCCCTTGCCATAGTGACCAACAACCTTTCAGATAGCAATGGGTCAGTCAAGTCAAGCTCTCATGTAAGGATGATGTGGAAGAGGGACTGGCCAAATCACAATGGACCTGAGTAAGTGAGAAATTCATCTTTGTTGTTTTAAATACTGATATTCAGGGGTTGTTTGTTACTGCACATAGCCTATTCTGACTGATACAAGTAGGTATTAGTAATATTCCAATGTTACATATAAAGAAATAAAAGATTAAAACAACTTACTAAAATACAGACAGGTGATGGTATGGTCTGAATATGTCCCCTCCACCAAAATTCAAATTCATATGTTGAAACTTAATCACCAATGTGATAATACTACTAAGAAGTATGGTCTTTAGGAGGTGATTAGATCATGAGGGCTCCACTTGCATGAAGATTAATGCCCTTATAAAAGAGGCTTCATACAGCCTTCATCCCTTTTGCCTTTCTACCTTCCACCATATATGGATATAGCAACAGGTACCATCTTGGAAGCAGAGAGGAGCTTTCACCAGACACTGAACCTGCTGGCTTTGATTTTGGGAGTCTCCTAGCCTACAGAGCTATGAAAAATAAATTTCTGTTGTTCATAAATTACTCAGTCTGTGGTATTTTGTTATAGCAGCAAGAACAGACTAAGATAAGTAGTGTCACTGAGTAAATGTTTTTGGTTTAATTCCTGATGTTTTGGCTTCAGGGGCCAAGAAAATGCAATTACTTGATTCCACAAAGATTCCCTCTTGTAGCTCTAGTTCATACTTTGCCATATTGATAAGTGTTTATATCACATGACTAATAATTGATCAGAAATTGCCCTCAGCTAGACAAAAAATAATGAATGCTGGAAAGAATGCAGAGAAAAGGGAAGTCCTACACACTGTTGGTAAGAATGTACATTAGTACATCCACTATGAGAAACAATATGGACATTTCTCAAAAAAATAAAAATAGAAATAGCATATGATCTAGCAAACCCACTACTGGTTGTTGATCCTAAGGAAAAGAAATTAGTATATCAAAAAGATGGCTGTACACCCATGTTTACTGCAACACAATTCACAATGCAAAGATATGGAATCAACCTAAGTGTCCATCAACAGATGAATGGATAAAGAAAACGTGGTATATACACACAATGTAATACTAGTCAGCCACACACACAAAAAAAAACAACCATAAAACCATGTCATCTGTAGCAACATGAATGGGACTGGAGGTCATTATGTCAAGTGAAATAAGTCAGTCGTCTACGGCCAGACTTACCACCCTACATGCACCTGATCTCATCTTAAATAAGTCAGGCACAGAAAGACAAATATTGCATGCTATCACTCATATGTGGGACCTAAAAAAGGAGATCTCATGGAGGTAGAGACTAGGATGGTGGATTCCATCCTAGGAAGAGACTGAGTGGGAGTGGTGATATGAAGAGGTGTTGGTTAATGGGTATAAGCATGCAGCTAGATGGAAGTTCTCATGTTCCATAGCAGAGTAGGGCAGCTATGGTTAACAGCAATGTATTACAGGCTGGGCCTGGTAGCTCATGCGTGTAATCCTGGTACTTTGGGAGGCCAAGGCAGGTGGATTGCCTGAGCTCAGAAGTTTGAGACCAGCCTGGGCAACATGATAAAACCCCATCTCGACTAAAATACAAAACATTAGCTGGGCATGGTGGCGCCCGCCTGTAGTCCCAGCCCAGCTACTGGGGAAGCTGAGGCAGCAGAACGGCTTGAACCCAGGAGGGGGAGGCTGCTGTGAGCCGAGATCCCGCCACTGCACTCCAGCCTGGGCGACAGAGTGAGACTCTGTCTCCCTCTCTGCAAAAATAAATAAAAATAAAAACAAAATACAGAGAGGATTTGATATGTACCCAGTACATACAAATGATAAAAACTTGAGGTGATCGATACCCTAAATACTCTGAATTGATCATTACACATTCTACGCGTAACAAAATATCACATGTACCCCAGAAATATGTAAAATATATACTAATTTTTTTAAAAGAAATGGCCCTCATCAAAAGAGGCCAAACATATTGCCCACTGTGACTCAAACCAAAGGAAGGACCCAAACCCAGATCATTCTGACTCTAAAGACTGTGATTTTATCACAATGCTACATTGCTTTCATCGCTAACCATACCCTAAACCAACTAAAAGTTCTGGTCACAATTCTACCCTTAATAGCAATAATCTTGAGGTTATAATATAATCAATGGCTTCAGGTTTTTATTTGTAAAGTGGGAATGTTTACTCTCCCTTCCTCACAGGTTGCTATGAGCTAGACTGAGTTTAAAAGGTTTGCAAATCATACATCAAAAGAATTAGAAGTAGTAAATCACAAAATTTCAGCTCTGAGACACTCTCTGGTTGGTGAGTGGCTCTAGAAAAAAGTAATAATTTTGCATTCATCTCTTTAGAAGATAAGCTTTTTACTTTCATTGTGATGGAACTAATACTTCATTCTAGGCTCCTCAAACAATATTAAACATAATTTGATTTCCTTTTGATGACTCAGAGTTGTTTTGGTGTGTTTTGATTCTATCAACCAGGACATGGTTTTGTGCAATACTCTGACAGCTGTGTGAAAAGCCAAGGCCTTTCCTTAAGAAGCTTATCTACATATAATGGAGAATGAGAAATGCCTTTTTAAAGGCATAATCATGCCAAGAGGCAAATGCGGTTAATGTGCTCACACTAGTGATGGTCTGCAGGAGTCTGGAGGAGGAAGAGATGACCACTAGGCCAACACCACTGTTGATGCTGGTGGGCTACTGCAACTGCCTTTTCCTGTCCAATTGATGACTGAAGGTTTTAATTTGCTGTGGCCCTAGAAATGAGATAACAAAGTAAACAGACTTATTGATGTGTGTAAATTAAGAGCAAGCAAAGTTGAAGTGAAGACTGAGTATACATACGTGTTGGGCTTTATGACATCTATTTGACTTGTTTTTTTTTTTTAATTTTGTGTGTGTATGTCTACTTCCTGGTTTTGCTTCCTCCTTAATAAGCAAAGGTCCATCAAGTGTAAAGTTATGATACTGTATTGGCCTTTAAATGGTTAAAGAGTTATTGAATATGTTGTAGCATTTGAGTAGAGGAAAAATCTGTTCTAGATTTTACATTCTATAAAATACAAAGAATTCATAAAGAATCCTTTCCACTTGTTCAGGACTTACCAATATATTTAAATTTTTCCACCTAAAAGATTCTTTCTATACACATTTATATGTTGCTAAATCAACTTCAACCTGGGTAGATAAAGCTGTTGATATTTTCAAACTAATTTTTAAAAAGTACCACCACTTGTGCTCAAATTTTCATAATTTAATTTTTTTCAAACTCAAATGGTCAGAATAATTCAACACCAAAAGTAAGTGTTTGAGTAACATTCAAATCAGTCTTTCTTTGTTCACTCACTTGTTGCATTTATTTATTTTCATTTATCTAACAAATATTTAATTAGCATGAACTATGTGTCAATCACTCTGCCAGGGGCCCAGGGATAAATGATGAACAACTCAAGACTTGATCCTCACCTTCTTAAATCTAAATCTTGAGTGGAAAGACAGAAATTAAACAAACAATTATACAAGTGATATGTATTAAAAAGAGAAAATGTAGTATAGTGTGGAAGTGAATACCAAAATGAGCAATCTTAGTCTGGAAGGTTTTAGAAGGCAGTTTGAGGAAGTGACTTTAAACTGAGATAGTGCAGGGAAGGGAGGAAAGGATAGCATGTGCCAAGTCTCAAATACTAGAGTACCTGGTTTCAAAGAAGTGAATGAAAAACAATGTGGCTTGGGCAGGAGGTGAGTGGAAAGATAGCAGGGCAAGATCATATGAGATTTCATAGATCATATTAAGGAGTGTGAACTCAGGAGACATCATGAGTATGCTTCTAGCAGAGATAGAACAGGATCAGGTATGCATTTTTATAATATTCATGCTGCTGTAGGGAAATGGACAAAAATAGATGTGGGAAGGCCATTTAAGAAGCCCCGACAGCAATCCACGAAAGAGATGATAGTAGCTTGAGCCAGGGTGGCAGTCAGTAGGGTGAACAGAGTGGACAGAACAAACAGCTATTTAGAAGACAGAATACAAAGACCTTGACATTGGATGTGGGCAGAAAAGATGAGCAGCTATCAAGATGATGCCCAGTTGCTGGCTTGAGCAATTGGATGGATGATGGCACCTTTCACTGGAATAAGAACAAATGAAAAGAAGCTGTTTGAAGAGTTTAGTTTTGATTATTGGTTCTTACATTCCTAGAGACTTGCTGTTGACTATATATATAGACACACATACACACACAGACACACACAAAGAGAGACAGACAGACAGAGAGAGAGCACACAATCCTATAATCAAAACTAAAAATTTAATCCACTAATAAGCATGAGGCTTAGTGACAATGAATCATAATAATGTTGTTTCTCAGTGAAATACAATCTCTGAATCTTCACACTAGAATCAAATGCTAACTGATGAGTATAATTTGGGACTAATTTCTGTTCTCTTACATCATCATTTGTTTGATAATGAAGGAGAACTGTGATAGCATGTAGTATAAAGTAATTGTTAATATACTATTAAAAAACAAGAAAAAGCCTGCCTCCAGCTGCTTCCAAAATAAAAAATCTTGGTAAAAATCAATGTAATTGTGACACTAAAATGATAAAAGGAAAAAAAAAAAAGCCACAATATTTAGAAACTATTTGGTATATAAAACACTTTGAAACCCTGAAATTCAAAGTAGTATTGTTACCATATCATTACTAGTTTGATTTTCAAATGACTTGTTTCAACATTGATAATGAATTTTCACTAATGATGCTTGCAGTGTGACATTTCCTTACATACACATAGCACAGTAATTCACCTACACATTATATCACAGCTTTTTCTTTTAGGTTTGGGCACAACCTCAGACACCCTTCAGTAGCTGCCTTGTGGCAGCAGGAAAAGGAGGGTTTCATGACACGTGGGTAGAGGAAAGGATATCTCATGAGCATGGGAAGGGTGGGCAGATTTCTTGTAATTTGGTAAACAATGAAAGTAGGGCTCAAAGAGACCCCAGCTCCTTTTAAAACGTAAGGATCTGCCATGTTATGGACACGTCAGCCCTTTTTCTAACTACGGGTAAATAGTTTTCATTATACAGAACTGATTTCTTCACCAAGGAATGGTGCAATTCATTAATAATGAAGCTTGTTATTGGTAGGTCAAGTACACAAAAATAAGGAGAATATATGAAAGGATGCATTCCTCCCAGTTTGAATTTTATCTTTTAGTCTCACAGGGTATACAGGACCTTGCGCTCATTATCTCAAATCCTCCAGTCCTAGTACATTATGTGCTCAGTAGGAAAAGAAAAACCCTCTCTTTGGGGTCAAACCTTTCTTCTTTCCAGCCCCTAACGGTCCCTAAGTTCCCTGTTGGGCTGTTTTCCTCAGAGTAACCCTTTTCCTTCTGCTTCCCTTGAGGATAATTCTGCAAGTCCTTCCATTCCATTGAATTGCATTCCACATAGGTTGGTAAAGATGGGCTTTCAGTCCCCATAGGGTAGACTATCTATAAAACATTTCATACTGAATCAAATACTTGACCTCCTATCAAGGAATATGCTAAGGACTCTCTGATTCTTCCTTTCTTTCATATTTCTTAACCAAAGGTGAGTTTGGAAGTTCAGTATGGTACCAGCCCCATAAAAACAGTCTGTGCAGAGCAAAGGAAAACAGCCCTCAAACCATACATATGTATTCGCTGGTTTACTTATGATGTGTCTCTTCCACTAGACTATAAAGGGAACATTTTTGTGCACAAGTTCCGAGCATAGTACCTGACACATAGTATGCTTCATATGACATTTACTGAATGAAAGTGGAATCCAGAGAACTGGACTTGGCCAAATGATGTTACAGGAATCTGAACTATTCTGTGCTCATGAGGTTGTGAATTTCAAGAGAGACCACGCATATATTCTTGTACTGAATTATGGACAAGTGACAAATTATTACAGTATTTACAAACACTGGTAATGAAAATTCATCTTTACTATAATGAGTCATTTGAAAATTAAACCAGTAATAATTTGGTAACAACACTTTAGGTTCCCTCTTCTTCCAGAGTTTTAAAGTATTTCATACATCTAATATTTCTAGATATTGCAGCTTTTTACTTTATATATATATGTATGTATGTGTGTGTGTGTATATATATATATATATATATATATATATATA
>NW_016107396.1:2169537-2190443 GCF_001604975.1 Cebus imitator
GTTTCACCATGTTGGCCAGGCTGGTCTCAAACTCCTGACCTCAAGTGATCCACCTGCCTCAGCCTCCCAAAGTGCTGGGATTACAAGTGTGAGCTATAGCACCTGGTCTCTTTTTATATTTTCATGTCATAATTACATTGATTTTTATTAAGACTTTAATTTTTGAAACAGTGAGACACAGATTTTGTTGTTTTCTTAACAGTAAATTAAGTTGAACAATTATTTCATATTAATTTCCAAAGAGATTCTCTTCAAGTATAAAATAAATAATACTCTAAGAGAACAAAAATTAGACCCCAAATCATACACATCAGTTAGCTTTTAATTCTAGTGTGAGGATTTAAAACTCCTATTTGGAAGAGGGAGGATAATGATATTCTACGCACATGATGCTCAAAGGCTCTAAAGCAGTAAAAAGTTTGATATGTTCTGGGAACAGAAAGAGGGCCAAAGTGGCTGAGGCAGAGAGGGACAAGGGGCTGGTTATGCAGCCTAGATAAAAAGTGTGTGATTTGTTAGGTGTGTTTAAGCAAGTTTATGACACAATCTGATATGCAGATATCACTTTGGCAGCTGTGAGGATAATGAATCCCAAAGTGGCAAGAATGGAAGCAAGAAGTAGACCAGGTGAGGGATGCTGGTGGCTTGGACCAGGGTTGTGATAGGAGAGGCTGAAAGGAACAGAAGACAGGATGCACTGCATGGGGGGTGAGGGACAAGAATAAAGGGCACTTACAGATCTCTGGCTGGGGGGATGGCTGTGCCATTTATTGACACAGGGAAGACTGTGAGTAGGAAGAATATTTGGCCTGAGGAGGACAGTCGGTATTGAGACTCATGAGTTCAGGTGTGGGCATGTGGGTCCGAAATACCTGTGAGACATCAAAAGTAGAGGGCTTCACAGGCAGTTCCAAGACTAAAATCTGGGCTGGAATACAAACTCAGGATTATCAGCACATATTCCATGTGTAGAATGAGAGCAACCTCAAACCTCTGTTCTGTTTAAAAGACTACAGATATGATGCAAGGCAAATGAAGAACTACTGGTACTTGATTCTGAAGTTTCCATCATGAATTACTTTGGACTCAAAATCCTGAAGACAACTTACTCCTAAGTAATTTATGTACATATATATTTTACACAAGATATGTTATAAATATATGTTCATTTCTCAGTGCAGAATTAAGTCAGACATCAAAGTTTTGCCTTATTAAAATATGTATCTTCACATTAAAAATAAATTGATATGAGGACATTTAAAAAATAATTTCAATTATGTGTTCCAGAATCTTGGTTTCAAAATATGAGCACAGATACACTGCATTTGGCAAACCGTTAGGTAACTTCTAAGTCAACATTCCAAACTAGCATCGAGCCCCATGCTCCTTCAAGAACACATCCCTGAAACATTCGAAGTGGGTGAGCACAGCAGGAATCTACAGCAGAGCAGAGGATTCCTGGTGACCAAAAGTGGGTGTCACAGCTTGGCTGGCACAAGGAGGATGGTTACTCAAAGGGGTGGTAGCCCCAGTGGGGTATTCAAGTCTGAGCTGGTTAAAGAGGGCATCCCCACAGGGAGGGGAGTAGGGGTTGTCTAGGCACAGAGTTTCAGAGCCCAAGCTGAGAGAGAAGCCACTTCATCTGGGGCTGTGTGCCAGCACAAGGTGTTAGTATGTGAGGGAGCTGAGATGGGACTCCCTGTGGGAGGGGCAAGGTGGATGAGGAGTGGCCATGAGGGGTACAGCCCTGCAGGGAATCAGCTCTGACAGTGAGAGGCAGGAGTCCCTGTGGGGTGGAGGAAGGGCTACAGGGATGGGAGACAGTTTGCACACAGAGGGCCTGTGAGTGGCAGTAATGCCTGGATAGCAACAAGCACACCCGTCATTCAGACCTTGGTTTCTAAATACCATTTTCCACTAAAAAAAATATCAGGCTTCTGGGAGAAGTATCTAATTTCAGAGCTAGAGCAGGGAAAGGACAAGATGAACTCACAACAATTAGTGCCAATAAATAAATAAAGGCCCAAAAACGTTCAAAGAATGATGGAGTATGTCAAAAAGGCTTGAATGAATTTCCGCTGGTCAAATATGGGATAACTGATCATCAAAATAAATAATGATAGTATCAGATTTTACCTATTAAACCACAAGACCATAATAATATAAACAAATGTATACATTGATAGTTTAAGAAGAAAGAAGATATTTACATACATTCAATTTACCCCCTTACAAAAAACTTAGTAATTAAAAATGTAAAACAGTATGCAATTTTACAGTGGTGGACATGCCTACTCAAGTGATCAAATGAACTTCATTATCATGGGACAATGATAATGAAACTGAAATGCAGTAACCAACACAATGAGAAGACATCATCACTTCTGGGATAATCCTGCCAAACCTGAATCCAACAATAAGCTAGCACCAAACTGCACCTTAGGAGACATTCTATAAAATCACTGGCCCTTCCAGTTTATTGAAGTCAAGCAAATACTGAAGAAATATTCCAGACTGAAGCAGAAGAGAGACATGACCACTAAATCTAATACATGATTTTGGATTGGACGCTTCTGCTATAAAAGGCATTATTGGAAAACTGGCAAAACTGAAGTGGGATCTGAGAATTCAATGGTAGTAATATGCCAATGTTATTGGTTTGAATTTAATGGTTATGTTGCAGTTATATAAAAATGTCTTTGTAAGAAATGTTCACTAAGGTACCTGGAGGTGAGAGCAGTTACTTTCAAGTGTTTTAGGCAAACAGTTTTTTGTACTATACTTGCAAAATTTCCGTAAGCATAACATTTTTAAAAAACTCTTAAAAATGGCATTGATTTGTCTTAATACCCCATAAGCTAAGACATTAAGTCCAACATGGTCAACTACTGGTATAAAACAAATCTCAAGAGTCAATGTAAAATGCCATATTTATTTTCTTTTTCTTTTTTTTTAAATTAAAGATGGAGTTTTACTCCTTGCCCAAGCTGGAGTGCAATGGCAGGATCAGCTCACTGCAACCTCCACCTCCTGGGTTCAAGAGCTTCTCCTGCCTCAGCCTCCAGAGTAGCTGAGATTATAGGCACGCACCACACCTGGCAAATATTTGTATTTTTAGTAGAGACAGGGCTTCACCATGTGACAAGGCTGGTATCAAACTCCCGACCTCAGTTGATCCACCTGCCTGGGCCTCCCAAAGTGCTGGGATTATAGGTGTGAGCCACCACACCCATCCTGATTTTCCAAAACTTCCACTCAAGCATGCAGCCTCCCTACAGTAGTCAAGTCTAGAGTTCACTGTGGCTTTCCTAGAGTTTCAGTAACACTGACAACTTATTCTTAATTAAATAAGAGGGTCATGCTCCTTAAATCCAATCTTATCAAAATTCAGACATAAGTTCATCAATATTTTACTTGGGCTTTTGAAGTGGTAATTCTTGTCATGTTTTCTGATTATCACTTAGCTTTGTTGAAACAAGGGATCTGCCACACTCAACAGGAGCAATGACTCATTTTTGTACATAGGTTCTAAATACTACAAAATTATGAGACCATATGAAATCTTTTTACCCAAAAGACTTGTAGCACTAGTAGACAATTTCAGAGAAATATGAGGTTTTTCTTTACATGGTTCTTTTTCTATTTAAGCAAATTCTATATAATTCCTTTTAAATAAAAACTGTAAGGAAAATGCCCACAATTACCATGAGACATCTAGACTTAAACAGTTCATTTAAAAATGAAAAAGTTAACCTGTTAAAGGACCTTATCTCACTCCACAGATTTTGAATTCATTTGACTTTCGCCGGCCCTTTAGTTGTCTGTTACTGATTTCTAATGTATGAGATGGGAGCAAAGCAGTGAAGCCAAAGCAATGAGCTTAGTCTTCAGCCCCTTCCTAAACCAGCCAGACCACACAGGGAATTTCCACTCACAGAGAACTCACAAAGAAACTCTGATCACAGGAATACCCAAAAGTCTATCCAGGAGGTAAGTTAAGGCTCAATTCCATAACTTAACTCAAACGCATTCACTTTAGTTTCAAAATATATGATATTCAATCCAGCATTTTATTTTAAAGAAATGTAGTGTTCAATTTTGCTGTCAGAGTCATGTTATATAAACTGCAATAAATACCATAAATCTTCTAAAAACTAAAAATTAACTCCTCATACTTTTCTGATATTTTAAGATTGCAATACACTTCAAGAACATGATTCATTGTTTTTGTGTAAACAGTGAGTTTTCGTTTAAAAAAACCTGAGAGACAGAAAGGAGGTGCCTTTCATACATAAGGCATATTATTCCACAGAGAACAACTGCCTCAAAAATCATATCAAGATTCACTATAATTAATCCTGGCCTCCCAAATTCTAGGTCACTAGCTTTTAAGATGGTGAATTATCCTCTTCTTTTATCTAACCACCTGCTAGTCATGAGATATCAAAATACTTTGTATTGTAAGAATGACAGGAAAAAAAAAAATCCCATCTATCTGAAGCATTACATGTCCATCAAATCTTTGAATTGGAGGCAATTCTGTCACAGATAGAATGTGGGAAATAGTTCACTAAGTAGAATTAAGCAAAGGCTGGCACGTCCACACTGGTCCCTAGAAGCCTCTCAGATCCCAGGTAGTTGTAGAGACAAACTTGTGGAGAGAAGGCTGGCATGGCCCAAAGGTCCAATCAGTCCGGAGATCATTTATTTAAGATTATTTCTGACTTTATTTTTAAAAGTTTATTTCATATAAAGGGAGGCATGCTTGTTCAAAGGGTAAAACATAACCACTTAAAGATAAATAATTAAAAATAGACTTTGAGGTATCATGTGTCAGTTCATGTCCAATGGGAAGCAGACGTCAAGAGAGAATTAGAAATATGACTGTTGGGAAAACACTTGTGACAAATAAAGGAAAGAGGATACAGGAATAGGTAGAGAAAACCTGAAACCACCATGAAGCCTTGGCACCCATGAAAGGAAGGAAAGGAAGCAGGACTGAGAAAGAAAGAAAGGAAATGCATGTGGCTCTGAGAAAGTATCAAGCAAAGACTGCCCATCAGAGAAGTCCCATGCAAGACACAGCTGGCCTGGTCCTCATATCCCACCATGCTCAGTCACTGGGAACATCCCAGGGTCGGGGAGTGGGAGGTGGTCCTGTGTGAACACTGTGGTGGATCAGATGTGGCACCTGCAGGCTGTTGGCCAACTACTCCTATGGTCATTTTCCACTAAAGGGAGATCTGAGTGGCACCCTCATCGATGATGTCAATGCAGAAACAACCAAACTAGAAACAAACAAACTAGAAAATACAACCAAACCTAGCATGCATATACTACACAGGCAGATTCATATCACTCCACTACTTGAAAGCCTGTGAAACTTCTCCATTATCCACATAATAGTACCCAAATAGTTCCACAAAGCACATGATCTTTCATAATCTGGACCCTGCTTTTCTGGTCAACTCCATTTCCTACCTCTTTTCCATAAGCACTTTACTACCTACACTTGAGCCACACGTATTTCCTCATGCCCATCCACATGTCTCCCTTGACTTTTCAAATGCTCCTTTCTTTGTCTGTATCTGGTTCCCCAACCCCATCTAAGATGCAACACCTGCCAAATCCATTCAGGCCTCTGGGGCCATCAGGAGGCTTGGGGAATTATGGAAAGTAGATAAGGAAGAGGTCAGGGTCAGAGGATGGAGGCTAGAGACAGAAGCAGTGTCTCAAATACTCAGGAGGGTCTGGGAAGAGGTTTATCATAGACTTCCTCTGGCCTCAGGTGTAGTTGGATGAATATATCTGGGGAAGTGCCTACCTGGGCAGAAAACCCAGAATGCTTCCCTCCTGATCCCCCTGGTAAATTAGTATCCATTCTTCAAGACCCTCATTGGATTCTGAAGCCTCTACAGTCTGCTCTGCCCAATCCATCAAGGTTCATAACTCCTTCCTTTGGGCCACTACAGTACTGTGCACTATGGGGCACTTTTAGTACTATCCTGGGAATACTGTTTCCATGTCTGCCTCCTTACTGCTCCAAACTCCTTGACCATGCCTTATTAACCATTGCATGCCCCACACTTTGCAGATGGAGCATGGTAAGTACTCAAAATAAGTTTGATGAATGAACGGCATTTACCACAAATATAACCATATAGATGATATGTAAATAACACATCAATATACTTGTATAAAAATAAAAAGGATAGCAGATGTAAAATTCAGAGACCAGGTCTGAGATGCAGTCTCTTTTTTTTTTTTTTAAGGGGGAGGAAAGGCAGGGAGCGGAAGAGCCAAAAGCCTACAGCACCTGGTATTCCCAGGCGGTCTCCCATCCAAGTACTAATCAGGCCCTACTGCAGTCTCTTAAATCTACTTCCAAAAAGAATAAATTCAAAGTTTGTGAGCATCAAGCTCCCTTCCTATGACCCTTCACATAACTTTTATTAAATGTTATTTGTAGTCTGATTTGCAGTTTAAATTGTCTGCTTAGTTTTTTCCCTCTACATTAGAAGCAACTTGAAGCTTATTGTCTTTCATCTCTACATATCTTGAAGCATCTATCAGTGTTTTAAACATAGAAGGCATTTATGATATTGACCAAATCAAGCACCTCTATGGATGCACCTGTTTAAAAGGATCTGCGTAAATGATTATTGAGATAATTCCTCCAAAGAGTGATAACTGAGGCAACAAAGGTTTTGGTTTTGAATTATCTAGATCATTATTTAAATTCTCCTTGCTAAAGTCTGTAAATACAGATGAAATATATCTCCTGACCATTAACAATACTACTGTAGCAAGCTCCTTGCCCAAATGAGAAGAAACTACTAATCCTGTTGTCATATTTCACAATCTTGATGCCCAAATGAACCAAAATGAACCAAATCCCTAAATAAAAGAAAATATTAGATTAGATTTCTTCCAATTAATGTTTCTTCTGTGACCATATTTCAGATGGTACTTAAAATACATTTAAGCATTTTCAGATGCAAGGTTAAGCTTCTCTGCTTCCCCTCATTCCCTCATCCACATAGGCTTATTACAACACCACAAGACTTTCAGAATACAATTATAATTCCAGGCACCTTTCACATTACGTAATGGAGGTTTCACTCCCCACTGTGTGAAAATAAAAGGAAAGCTACACTAAAATCAGGTACAATGTGCTCAAAACCAAGAAAACCAGATTATAAACTGTAAGGTTTCCATTTAGCATTTAGCAGACAGGAAAAAATAGGCTGTCATGAGTTTTGTCAGGAAACTAAAGGAGAAACTTTAAAAAACATCAAGAGATCAGCCATCAAGAGATCAAACAAGGCCCAGATGGGAGGCCAAGATGTAAAGACAGTGAATATGAACTACTCTCACTAAGATTTCAGTCTTAAAGGAAAGGAGAAAGAGCAGTAGTTAGAGATGGGTACACAATTAAGAAGAGAGGATTGGGCTTGTGTTTAAGACAGAAGAACTGCCTCTGACAAGGCTAACAAAGTCAAACCAAACAAACGATTTCCAGGGTGTAAGACTGAGAAGGAAAGTGCTTTCATTTAGAACTCAGGACATTATGTATCAGGTATAGAGTCTACAGCAATACACCTGGAAAATGGGAATTGGTTAAGCAAAAACTGTCACATGTATTAACATAACACAGATCAATCTCATAAACACAGTGGAGAGTGGAAGAGCTAGTTTCAGAAGACTATATATATTTAGATTCCATTTATATTTAAAAATATGTGAGACTAAACAAGACTTTTAAGGGATGCATACATGTGACTAAACTATAAAGAAATGCAAGGGCGAATAAATATAAAACCCAAGATATTGTTTAGGGGCATGTGGGAGGAGGGATCACAGCACACAAGGGCTACAGATATATTTAAAAGGGTCTAGTCTCAAGCTGGATAGTGTTTTTCTCAGTATGATTCTTTTTTTTTTTTTTTTTTTTGAGACAGAGTCTTGTTTTGTCACTAGGCTGGAGTGCAGTGGCACAATCTCGGCTCACTGCGACCTCTGTCCCCCAGGTTCAAGTGATTCTCCTGCCTCAGCATCCAGAGTAGCAGGGACTACAGGTGTACACCACCATTCCCAGCTAATTTTTGCATTTTCAGTGGAGACGGGGTTTCACCATGTTGGCCAGAATGGTCTCAATCACCTGGCCTTGTGATCCGCCTGCTTCAGCCTCCCAAAGTGCTGGGATTACAGGTATAAGCCACCGTAGCCTGCCACTCAGTATATTTCTTTAAGCTGCACATATAGTTTATATTTCTCCTTTGTGCATGGGGTATATTCTATATATTTTTAAAAATCAAATATAATTAAGACAGAAAAAAAGCTTGGCTATCTTATATGTAAATGGAAATGTGCCAAGAGGAAAAGTTAGATATTGAAGATATGAAAAGACAAGGATCTGATGGAGACAAATCCTGGAGGAGAAATGATGTATGAGCTCCTGCCTAAGGAATGCAGTAACTTTGGAGACGAGGGTCATTTATTCCCAGAAGCCAGGGAATGACAGAGGGTGAAGATAAGCTTGTATTAGTTTGAAGTAGATAAAATTAATGGTTTTGCAAGTCAAAACCTAGTCAAACATGGGCAGTGTCATATGTGTCCACTCAAGACATGAAGAAGCAACCTGACAGTGAAGTGTTAAGTGTGTGTAGTGTCTGTCATTTGGATTAGGAAGCAGCCCATCTACCGCAAGCTAGCAGTGTGTCAGGAGGCCTGGGGAGGGCGGTGAGACCCAGCATGGGGAGAGGACACTCCAGGTGTGCACAAGAGGACTGCTGAGCAGTGCTGAAAGAAACGGGCACTAGAAATCATGACTGTGTAATAGCAATAACCCACTAAATTGCATGATTTTCTCTAGGAACACTGAGCAACCCAGTTGCCAGAGGAAAGTGAGTGTTCCCAGGAATATGAAAACACATGATTCCTCATTCTCAGAATCGTTCTCCTATCGTGATGCAAAGTCAACTAATGGAAAGAGAACTGTAAGAAGAGGCCAAAACAAAACTGCTGCAATAGTCTAATTTAAGTGATAAGAGCAATTCTTAAAAGTTTCTGAAAATGAACTTCCATTCACCATTGCCACAAAAAGAATAAAATACCTAGGAATACAGCTACCTAGGGAGGTGAAAGTTCTCTACAAGGAGAACTACAAACCATGGCTCAAAGAAATAAGACATAATACAAATGAAAAACATTCCATGCTCATGGATAGAAAGAATCAGTATCATTAAAATGGCCATACTGCCTAAAGCAATTTATAGATTCAATGCTGTTCCTATTAAACTACCATTGAGATTCTTCACAGGACTAGAAAAAAAATTCTTTAAAATTCATATAGAACCAAAAAGAGCTCCAATAGCCAAGGCAATCCTAAGCAACAAGAACAAATATAGAGGCCTCATGCTACCCTACCTGACTTCAAACTATACTACAGGGCTACAGTAACTAAAATGGCGTGGCACTGGTACCAACACAGACAGATGGAACAGAATAGAAATCCCAGAAATAACCACACAACTATAACTATCTGCATTTTGATAAACCTGACAAAAACAATAGGGAAAGTGTTCCCTATTCAATTAATGGTGCTGGGATAAGTGGCTAGTCATATGCAAAAGATTGAAAATGGACACCTTCCTTACACCATGTACAAAAATTAACTCAAGATGGATTAAAGACTTAAATGTAAAACTCAAAACTATAAAAACCCTAGAAGACCACCTAGACAATACCATTCAGGACATAGATGTGGGCAGAGATTCCATGACGAAGATGCCAAAAGCAATTGCAACAAAAGCAAAAATTGACAAATGGTATTTAACAAAACTAAAAAGCTCCTGCATAGCAAAAGACACTTATCAGATTGAATAGGCAACCTACACAATGGAAGAAAATGTTTGCAAACTGCATCTGACAAAGGTCTAATATCCAGCAAAAATAAGGAACTTAAACAAATTTACAAGATAAAAAGAACCCCATTAGAAAGTGTGCAAATGACATGAACAGACGTTTCAAAAAGACATACATGTAGCCAAAAAGCATATGTAATAAGCTCAACATCACTGATCATTAGAGAAATGCAAATCAGAACCACAATGAGATACCACCTCACACCAGTCAGAATGGCTATCATTAAAAAGTCAAAAAATAACAGATGCTGGTGAGGTTGTGGAGAAAAAGGAACACTTATATACTGTTCGTAGGAGTGTAAATTAGTTCAGCCTCTGTGGAACAAGTGTGGTGACTCCTTAAAGACATAAAGACAGAAATACCATTGGACCCAGCACTCCTGGTTATATACACAAAGGAATATAAATCATTCTATTATAAAGACACATGCCCATGTATTATGTTCCTTGCAGCAGTATTCACAATAGCAGAGACATGGTATCAACCTAGGTGCCCATCAGTGATAGACTGAATAAAGAAAATGTGGTATGTTTACACCAGGGAGTACTATGTGGTCATAAAAAATAACATCACGTCCTTTGCAGGGACATGGATGAAGCTAGAGGCCATTATCTTCAGCAAACTAACACAGGAGCATAAAACCAAATACCACATGTTCTCACAAGTGAGGGCTAAATGATGAGAACACATGGACACATAGAGGGGAACAACACAACTGGGGCCTACTTGAGGTTGAAGGGTGGGAGGAGGGAGAAAATCAGGAAAAATATCTAATGGGTAGACTTAATACTGGGGTGATGAAATAATCTGTACAACAAACCCCCATAACACAAGTTTAGGCAGTAAACCTGCACTTGTACCCCTCAACTTAAAAGTTTTAAAAGGCTATAAGTCATGTTGAAAAAAAAAAAACCAGCAAAATGAAAAAAAGGTTTCTGAAATAAGGATTTACTAAAAACCTATAGATGATCCAGGTTTTTCCACTGTAAAAAATACATGTTATCAAGTCTTATAAATTTTTAATTTAAAATTCTATAATTTAAAGCATATAATTTGCCTCTTCTAATAATGTTTTGATTATATAAATGATCACCAGTGTGAATCAGCAGGTTAAAAATGCCTCAAAGTTAAAAAAGAATAAATTCTGGATACCACTTATCAAAATAATAACAATAATTACGAAGAATTCATTATTACAGTATCTAAAATTTACTTGGTATGAAAGTGCTATCTTCTATGCCCATACATTCTGTCTGAACATCAGAAAACAAAATCTGTGATCTACTGTCATCAAAATTAATTATAAAATGGCTTCTTATGAATATCTTGCTACATTTATCCAAAGAGTTCAATTTAGAAATTAGTGATTATTAATGTAGTCACATGATGGATGCCCCTCAGAATGGAGGGGACCATCTTCTACCCAAATGCTTTTCACTGGTAAAACAAGTGGTTTTACCTAGTGTTGCTGCACTTAGAGAAAGAAAGAAAGAAGCAGGACAGCCAGGGATGGAAATTATGCCAATGCAGATTTGGAAGATGGAGAGTGGTAACTAGAGGCAAGATGCAAAAATTGCAGTTAAAAGTGATATGGGGGCATGAAGAGACGGAAATGGACTCTTGCATACGTGCAGATAACATGAAGAGTCTACATTTTTACAATAACAAGAAGTTATGATATAATTTCTAATAGAGAATAGGGATATTTATAAATAAAATTTCTAACAGAGGATAGGGATATTTCACTTCATCTAACATACGTACTTTAAATAAACTTTGTATATCAACTTCCTGTATAATTACAAAAGTTGAAAACCAAGGATTTATAGAAATGCCTTGAGTTTGTTATGAGTTGTTTAAACTATACGTTATATTCCTCTTTTGTGTCTGCAGTATATTCTATGGGTAGATAGCAAAAAGAAAAGTCATGGCTATGATATATGCTGAAGGACGAAAGCTGAAAGGAAAGGGAAATATCAAAGGTATAAAAAGGAAGGATCAGTAGAGTCAGGTTCTGGAAGAGAGAGCAAACTATGGAATCTTGAGGTGGATAAATAAGCCTTGGCTCCTCCTGGTAGCTGGGGTGGGATGGATAAGAGGCTGGAGGAGAGAAAAAGGAAACTAAACAACTATTGTTAGATTAAACCACATAAAGTTGCTGACACGGCAGGTCGAAAGTGGTCAAACATCAGCAATTTCATTTGGGTCAATATAGTAAGCCAAAATTATCACCCCAAAATTATTTTTTGGAACACAGCCCATAATCAGTACATGTTTAATGAATAATAAATGAAGTTTATTTAAAGTTGAATAAACCCAAGTAACTCTCATAAGTATAATAAAAAGTTCCTTTGTAGGTGTTATCCAGTTAGTAATAAATCCCTAATAACATAAAAATAGATAAATTGATTGTCATTTTTATGTCTTTTAATTAGATCCACTGAGTCTCAACCTTTTATTTTTTGCTCAACTGATTCCCATTTTCCATGAACAGTGTTGAACTCTCTCCAACGGATACAGTGCTTCCATTTTTATTTCTTGGAGATTGTTGTGTTTCACTTTAAAGCTTTCATCATTTCGTCATTTTATGTCTTTTTTGCATAATGCTCCATTTGTTTATTATATGAATGGCAAATTGTAAATTTTTCCCATAAAAGCAATTCATAAATTCCTTTTTTTTCAGTTTTGTAGTCATAGCAATAAAACCAAAAGACTTAAGGTTTTTCTTTAAAGAAAGGCAGCTGTGAAGATACAAAATTTTAAGCTCCTGTAAGGCAAAACCACCACAGTCAAATTTAGAGCACAAACAGCAAACAGAAAAAAACTGCATGACAGGCAAAGGTACACTGTCCTTACCATATAAAGAGTTCTTGGAAATCATTGGTTTAAGAAAAGTGGAAAAATAGGACATAAATGGGCAATTTACAAAAGAGAAAAACTGAAAAAAGCTTATAAACACACATACACAAACATTAATAAAGAAATACTAAGTAAATAAGTGAGATATCATTGTTTTTACCTATCAAATTTACACATTTAAAACAACTGAAAAGACCTACTGATGGCAAAGTATGGAAAAAGTATGAAGTGGAAGTACAGTGGGTACAAACTTTCAGGGAAATACCTTGAAATACTTTTTTTTTGATGGAGTCTTGCTGTGTTGCCCAGGCTGAAGTGCAGTGGGCATGATCTCAGCTCACTGCAACCTCCACCTCCCAGGTTCAAGCAATTCTCCTGCCTTGGCCTTCCAAGTAGCTGGGACTACAGGCACTTGCCACTACGCCCTGCTAATTTTTGTATTTTTGTAGATATGGGGTTTCATCATATTGGCCAGGCTGGTCTCAAACTCCTGACCTTGTGATCCGCCTGCCTCGGCCTTCCAAAGTGATGGATTACAGGCAACAGCCACCACGCTCAGCCTTCTAGGCATTTAATATACAAAATTATTTGACAGGTACACAAAAATATATGTATATGGATACCTGGTTGCAGCATTGTTTAATACAGTTAGAAAAGAAGAAAGAGAGAGAGAGACGAAGGAAGGGAGGAGGGAGGGAGGGAAGGAAAAGGAGGAGGGTGGGAGGGAAAAAAGGAAGGAAGGAAGCAGGGAAGAAAGGAAGGAAGGAAAAAAAGAAAGGAAGGAGGGAGGGAGGGAAGGAAGAAAAGGAGAAAGAGAAAAAGAAAGAAAAAGAGAAAGATAAAGGGAAAGGCAAAGGGAGGGAGGGAGAAGAAGGGAAAGAAGGGGAGGAAGGGACAGAAGGGATGGAAGGGAGGGAAGGGAAGGAACAGAGGGAGGGAGGGAGGGAGAGAGGGAGGAAGGAAGGAAAGAAGGAAGGAGGGAGGGTTAATGTAGCTATGCAATAACCTTTTTTAACAAAAAATGTTAATGCATAGCTGAGCTCTGATGAAGGAGACATCCCCACTCCCCATTTATTTCCAGAAATGAAGAGGTACCCGAAACCAGAATGAAAAATTTCAGCTGATGGCAAGGCATCTCAGAGAAATTTCAGACTTAGATGTAAGGTCCATCACTTAATGACTACATTTTGTTTGTTTATTTGTTTGTCTGTTTCTGTGACAGCTGTGTGGGGTCAAGTGGTGTGATGAGAAGCCCACGCAAGGCAGGGGGTTGGACTTGGAATCCTAGAATAGAGTCTGTGCCCTGGACAGCCAATTATGCTGAAAAGAGACAAGAAAACTTCAGTCACTGGCTCAATGAAACAACAAGGAAGCTTATCTTTGCCTGAAGCTCCAAGTGTGCAGCTAGGCAGAACCCAAATTATACTCTCCATGAAGCACAAAAATCTTACACCACAAAATTATAGTTAAAAAAATAATCTTGGACTAATGAAACCCCTCAAAACCCAGCAGAAATAGACATAAATCTATTGAAACAACTATAATTCAGGGCTTACATATGAAAATAGTCCCAGTTAAGGATAAGCTCACAATTTAAAAAAAAAAATCATAGGAGCTAAACTGTCATGATGACAGAGTCAGGAGATTCCCCAAACAGTAGGACTCATAACCCCAAGAACTGGAGATAATAAATTTAAAAAATAGGAAGGCGACCATAAAGAAAGCTGTGGATGCAGTGAACAGGGAAGACTTTCACATTGCTGGTGGGAATGTAAACTGGTACAGCCACAATGGAAAACAGTGTGGAGATTCCTTCACGAACTAAAAGCAGAACTACCATTTCATCCAGCAATCCCACTACTGGGTATCTACCCAAAGGAAAAAAAGTCATTATTTGAAAAAGTGACTTGCACACGCATGTTTACAGCAGCACAATTGACAATTGCAAAATCGTGGACCCAACCCAAATGCCTATCAGTCAATGAGTGGATAAAGTAACTATGGTATATATATGATGGAATACTACATAGTCATAAAAAGAAAGGCATTAACAGCATTTGCAATGACCTGGATGAGAGTGGAGAATATTATTTTAAGTAATGTAACTCATGAATGGAAAACCAAACATTGTTGGTTCTTGCTGATATGTGGGAGCTAAGCTATGAGGACACAAAAGCATAAGAATGATACAAGAGTCTTTAGGGACCGAGGGGGAAGAGTTGGTGGGGGGTGAGAGATAGAAGACTACAAGTACGGTGCAGTGTATACTGCTTGGATGGCGCCTGCACCAAAATCTCACAAATCATCAAATCACCCCTAAAGAACTTACTCATGCAACTAAATACTACCTGTATGTACCCCAATAACTTATGGAATTTTTAAAATTTCAATATAAATATGGAATAAAATAAAAGAAGAACTAGAAAACATAAGTAGAAAGTGATATACTATAAAAAAAGAAATGGTGTTTTTAAACAGAATTTGTTGAATGAAAAATATAATAAATTAAAAGCTCAGTGGCTGGATTGAGCTACAGATTAGTCACTGCTAGGGATAAAAGTGGTACACAAAGATGCTTCTGAGGAAAATGCCATGAATAAAGAATTGGAAAACATAGTAGCTAGAATCAAAAGATCCAAATTGGTCCATTAAGAGTTCCTGAAGGAAACAATGGCAAGGATGGGAAAGAGGCAATTCAAAGACATAGCGGTTGAAACTTCCACTGCTGATGGAAAACATGACTTAGCAGGTTGAAGAAATACACTAAGTTCTGAAGAATTTTTTTAAATGTATACTTACTTACAATGAAGTAAAACATTACGCAAAAAAGAGATAATCTTGAAAGCAATTAAAAAAGGTTACACACAAAGGAACAATAATGTGAGTGAGTCTAGACTTTCTATAAGAAATTGTAGAGTCAGAAGTTAAAGGGAATGGGAACTTGAAGGTGTTGAAGAAAAGGAACCAGCTAGACCACCACTGAAGTCAGAGAAAAACATAAATATATTTTCAGACAAACTAAGATTGTGTTTACACTCATAGATCTTAATGAAATAACTACTAAAGGATATACTTTAGTAGAAGGAAATTGAACCACAAAAATAAAAAAGGAGATATGAGAGGCAATTGGGAACTAAGAAAATGGTAAACTAATCACTAAATGGCAGTAAGAATTTACTATAAAAATATTATAATATCATTAGTGACAGTTCTCAAAAGAAGACATACATGAGGTCAACAGATACATGAAAAAAATGCTCATCAACACTAATCATTAGAGAAATGCAAATTAAAACCACAATGAGGTTATCATCTCATACCAGTCAGAATGGCCATTACCAAAAAGTCATAAAACAACAGATGTTGGTGAGGTTGTGGAGAAAAGGGAACACTTAGACACTAATGGTGAGAATGTAAATTAGTTCAGCAACTGTGGAAAGCAGTGTGGAGATTCCTCAAAGAACTTAGAACAGAACTATCATTCGACCCAGCAATCCCACTACTGAGTATATATCCAAAGAAAAAGAAATCATTGTATCAAAAAAGCACATGTACAGGTATGTTCATTACAGCACTACTCATAATAGCAAAGACATAGAATCAACCTAGATGCCCTTCAATGGTAGACTGGATAAAGAAAATGTGACCACATATACACCAGAGAATACTACATGGTCATACAAAAAATAAATAATGTCCTTTGCAATAACAGGGATGCAGCTGAAAGGGATTATCCTGAGAGAACTATGTGGGAATCAGAAATCAACCACATGTTGTCACCTCTAAGCAGGAGCTAAACGTTGAATACACATGGACACAAATATGCAAACAGCAGGCACTGGGGACTACTTGAGGGAGGAGGGTGGGAGGGAAACATGGGTTGAAAAACTACCTGTCAGGTACTATGTCACTACCTGGGTGATAGGATCATTTGTACACCAAAACTCAGAGATGTGGAATTTACCCATGTAACAAACCTACAAATGTACCCCCTGAACCTAAAATAAAAGTTGAGAGAGAAAAGAAACATCTGTAAAGAAAAATAGNGCAATTCTCCTGCCTCGGCCTCCCGAGTAGCTGGGACTACAGGCACACGCCACCATGCCCAGGTAATTTTTGTATTTTTTTAGTAGAGATGGGGTTTCACCATGTTGGCCAGGATGGTCTCAAACTCTTAACCTTGTGATGCACCCGCCTCAGCCTCCCAAAGTGCTGGGATTACAGGCGTGAGCCACCGCACCCGGCCAATTAGTGCTCTTATAAAAGAAGTTGGGATTGCTTTAGCACCTTTTTGCCTTTCCATCTCTTCTGTCGTGGGAAGACAGCATTCTTTGTTCCCTTTTTACTCCTTCCTCTGTGTGAGGATGCAGCAAGTAGTGCCTACTTAAAGCAGGGAGCAGCTATCACTAGACACCAAATCTGTCAGCACCTGATCTTGGACTTCTCAGCCTCCAGACTATGAGAAATAAATGCCTGTGGCTTACAAATTTCCAAGCCTGTGGTATTTTGTTGTAGCAACAAACCCAACACTAACTTTAATAAGCTTCTTCTCTTAATGTTTAATATATTGTAATTATGTAATTAATTATAATTGGAAGAGTGTAATAGATTGTAACAGATTACCAAGGCAGACCAATAAAATGAAGAGTCTACCTGACATCACTTTTTGAGGCCGTTCAGATTCCACCGACCAAATAGAATAAAAGGTCATTGTATTAGTCAAGGTTCTCCAAAGAAACAAACAATAGAATATATACGCGCGCGTGTGTGTGTGTAATGTATATGCACACACACACACATGTATATCCTTACATAATGTACATAATGTACTTATGTAACGTACATGTGCACATACACATGTATATATTCTTGACAAGGTTAGGAGCAAAATTTGTACAACAGTTGAGTAATGTGGTGACTTGGTTGTCCTCTCCATATGAGTGACTTGTCACTGGCTGTGACATATACTAAGCTAAATCTAGATAGAAGGGGCTTTTAAGTAGTAACAAGTTGATACTTGGACTCTAATTTAGCATTTATTTCTCATTTGTCCAAAATTCATTTTTTCAGCCAGATGAAACAATGCTCAAGACATTGAAAGTCAATATGAGTTGACAGCAGGATTCCTAATTTTTGATCAAGTAAAATCCATGTTTTCATGTCTTCTCAATTCTTCCCAGGCACTCTTGAGTTGGGAAGCATAAACAATATTGAAAATGATGAGTTAAAAAACATTTATCCAGATATTCTGTTTTGTTGATTTCTTAACAATAATCTGTACTACAGGGCATAGTTCAAATATATAACAGTTTTGCTACTGGAAATCTGGTAAGCTTCCCATATACTATATTATATATAGTATAGGTGTGTATATATGTGTATGTACATTACATATTAATATATATATTTATGATACATGCCATATATAAAAAATATATAAACAGAGCATGTCTCATATATAAAATGTATGATACATAATGTATATTTCTAAATACACATAGATAAATATTATTATACAAATAAATACAAATAAATATGTATAAAATATATTCTATATTTTAATATATAAATAAATATATATAAATTAATACTACAATGAATCTCTTTCTCTCATTTTTATATAATTTTGTATATAATTAGTATATAAAAAAAGAGAGAGAAAAACAATTCATGTAAAAAAATCTAGGAATACCCAACTAAAATAAAAATTTTACTATATTTTATACAATTATTATATTTTATATTATTTTATATAATTAGTATATAAAATTATTGCAAAGGATATGATTATTATAAAAATGTATACTTTCCAAAGCAACAGAATGAAAAAAACGAAAATCTATGAAAAGGTAACCAACGAAATAAATAAACACAAAAAAACCTGGTGAAAACAAAATAGCATGGTGGAAACAAATCCAATGCTCCAGTAACCATAATAAAACCATACATATTAAATTTACCAGATAAAAGCCAGACATTTCAGATTAGATTTTAAAAAACACACACAAATTTAAAACATAAATGACACAAAGTAAAAGAACAGAAAAAGACAAATACTAACCCAAAGAAAGCTTGTATAGCAATATTAACATACCAAATAGACTCCCAAGAAGGGGAAAAACATTATTAAGGATGAAAAGAATTACTACATCATGGCAAAAGGAATAATTGGCCATTAAAATGTAATAATTTTAAATCTATGTTTATCCAACAACATGAGTTCAAAATATAGAAAGCAAAAATGGACTAAGTTACAAAAAACTGATCCTTGATAATGGGGATATAAATTGGTACAATCACTTTAAATTTCATATTTGCAATTATTAGTTAAGTTTAAAGCTGCCCTTAATCTATGATTTTACTCGAAAATATAAATCCTAGGAAATCTTACATGTGTGTACAAGGAGACATGATGTCCTCTGCAATATTGTTTGTAATACAGAAAAACTGGAAACAAATTATTAAGAGTTGCCAATCAATAAGGGACAGATGGTATAACCATGTAATCTAACACTACACAGCAGTTTAACTAATCAGCTAGAGCTACAAGTATTAATCTGGTTAAATTCAAAAAATATATTTAATGACAAAATGTGCAAAGAGCATGTGAACTAGGAAATCATTTATATGAACTTAAAAATACATAAGACAATGCTATAAATAAGTGTAAGTACAAATATAGAAAATAAAGGTATGAAGCAGAGGTGAAGGCTGCACAGGAGGGTGAAACATGCAATGTGTGGGGAAGAAGCCTCAAATAGTACCTTCTGTACCCTCAATGTATCTCTTAAAAAGTATTTACATAGTAGATTTTAATGACAAAATGTTAAATTTCACCTGGACGATGGGTACATAGGTGCCTTCTATCCACTGTATGTTTTGGATACCTGAAATATTTTACTATTAAATATAAAACCTTAGCATATTAAAAGGTATGGGTGATTCCACTTTTTAAAAATATACGAAGTATAAATGTATGTGCATGCATATACAATATTTGTATATATATAATGTATATGGTTTTGATACTTTTTAAAGGCTATGCTCAAAATACGGATTACTTCCAACTTTTATTTACTTCTTTATTTTTTTCCCCCAAATTATCTGATTTTTTAAAAAAGAAAAGTATTATCTTCCTAAAACCAAGCTAATAAAAAGAAGAAATTCCTTCCTTTCCTCCTCTTTCATTCTTTACCTTTATCTTACCAATTGAAAATATTCTTAGTTTAAAAAGAAAACAGACTGATGAGAATCCAAAATAAGTTCTCATCATTTTTTGAGGCTCCAATAAAAATACAAACAAACAAAAATACATACATAAAAAAACTAGTGCAAAAGGTTTTTCTAAAATCTCTATCACCATTAGCATTTCCAGAGCACCCATTACACACAAGCAACTGCTGGCCCCATGTTCATAAACATTAGAAATACTAACGTAATAGGTAAAAAGTCTGGGAGTAGAGAAATTTGTAAAAGCTTTAGTTGATAGTTTTAGGCAAAAAGAAAAAGAATTAAACCATATCGACTTTGCATACAGTTTACAACTAAAGCATGTCTAAGGCCTTTCTTTGAAAATGATTCCAACATCAAGTATCCCTTTTCATATTTACTCCAGAGAGAAAGACGGAGCTGTTTAAATGTTAAGTTTTAGCCACTAAAGGCACTATGACAAGCTGAATAGCCAAGCCCTCTTTAGAACTGCCATCACAAAATGATTGTCTTAAGTGACCACAGTACTATTGCCTCAGTATTTTAAAGTGCTGTTAAGGGTAACACTTGCTTTAAATTCAATGACTTTGATCCAGCTTGACTTACCTTCTTGGATTTGTAATGCAGTCCCGTCAAGAAAGTGGGATGAGCCTGTTCTATCATCATTAACAACAAAACCTTCTCCATCTGACCAGTCATCCAAAAGCAATTGTTATAAACAGAAATTTAGTTATTTATTTTTTAATCGCTTCCTAATATCAAGTTTATTGAAAGCTTTTTTTTTTTAATTACTTGACTACTTAAGATTCTCGACCAGCGGGTGTTGAACGATGAGAGCACATGGACACAGGGAGGGGAGCACTACACACTGGGGTCAGTTGGGGGGAAATAGGGGAGGGACGGTGGGGGGT
>NW_016107396.1:2190678-2350767 GCF_001604975.1 Cebus imitator
TCAGGGCTACTGTCCCTAAAATTAGCTGTTTAGAATAATCATTCCCTCTGAAGAGACCGTTATTGAGATCTGTTCTTTCTGAGTATGCCTTCACAAATTTGCTATTCATGTTTGAGAAAGTTTAATAGAACAGACTGTCCAGGGAAGGTGATTGGAGCTGCTTTTCCACAGCCTCCAAAATTACAGATTGATTTTGACACCAGCTCTTCAACTAAGGGTTCCATCCTACTTGGGAAAGGGAAAAAATACTCAAATGACCGCTTTCCTAGGCAACTCAATCTAGCTAGAGGAATCATAAGCAATCCAATCAGTATGGCTAGTCAGATTCTCAATTTTTTTGTGTGCGTGTTTCTGAGGGAAAGGGGGAGTGGAATTTTTCCCAACCTACATGCAGGAAGGAGCTGTGAAGACAGGTATTGAGTGGACCAAATACATATTTCCTGAGTGGTACTCCTTTCAAAACATTGCAATGCAGTGAAAATAACACAGGACAAAGAGAGATGACCCGGATCCTGGTGGAGGCTCTAGCATAGGTCAGCTGGATGGACTTGAACAAGCCATGTAACTGTTCCTGGCCTCAATTTCTAGGAGAAAGAGGCAACAGATTACACAAACTTTCACATCCTTACCCTCATACAAGTTTAGGATTCTGTGATTCATTGTTCACTAAGGGGCCACAAGACTTTTGCGAGAAGGCAAGTAAACCATGCCCACTATCCTCTGTTTACCCTGCACCATACCTTCTATACCAGACAGACCGCTTCAGACATCTCATGCATGCCTGCTGAAAGCTCCAGAATGTAAACGCAGTCTTCAGTGTTTTGCATGTACCTTTTGACATCTTAACACATGCATAAGGTATGCCAAAAAAAGAAATTAGCAAGGGTGCTGTCAGCCAGACATGAAGAGAAGAGGATAATCTGTGCCAAAAAATGTCCTCCCACATATAGAGAAACTGGTAATTGGAAGTAAGAGGAATCCCCCACCTCCCCAGAGCAGACTGTGCAGAGGCGGGCGCCCCTGCCAATATTCAATCCTTCGCCAAAAGCAGAAGCAGCGTGGGGAGAAAAGAAAGCTCTGCCACCCCTGCCACTCTGAGTATTTACGGGGATGCATTCCAGCTCCCAACAGAAACCTGCTGGCAGAGGTAAGTATTCCCTTCTGTGGGTGCCAAAGGGAATTTCAATATGACAGTTGTGAAACAGCAAAGATCACATCAAGCCTTGATAAAGGTTCGTTTTTTTTGCATAGCAGTTCAACATTTTTCTTTAAGCAGTCTCAGCTTTACAGACTCTAGGCTGGGTTCAGGAGAAGGATGTTGGCTCCCTCAATATAGAACAATCAAGATCCAAATCTTCTGAGGTTGGTACAAGGTTTTGAGAAATGGACAACTATTGACTTCGGACCCCAACAACAAAATCCCCAGTACAGTTTACTGAATCACTAAATGCAACTAGGGATGTGATTCATTGTTGTTTCACCTCAACAGCAAAGCAGCGAAAAATAATGGGAACAGAAAATCATTCATTATTCCAATCAAAGAGGCATATGTGATATTCAATCTATAGGATCATGACAGGAAGAAAAGTCCTTACTCAAAAGGTTGGATATGAGATTCCAATAAATAAACCATGGTTAGAGATGTTTCAAATGTAATTTTAAAGAGGATGTATTTGGACAATGCAGCAACTATTTCCTGGGCCACAGAGAACAACATGGTTTCTTTGAAGAAATCATGCATAAAATGGTTAGTGATGTTACTAAATGGTGTTTTGGTTATCTCCACAGTGCTAAGAAAACTGTACACCATTTCCCTGTTTTACATGACAGGCCTGGAAAATAATCTTGAAAAATGACTCTTGAGACTATTATTCCTAGCAGCAAACTAATCTAAAAATTATGCTTACATAGAAAATGACAAAATGCTATCACCATTGGCAGCTGAAGCAACGTGATCTCAACCCATTCAGACCCCCTGAACGTGATCTTTGCTTAGGCTCCCATGTGAAGCCGTGTTGACACTGCAGGCCTTAAGACTGATGAAACACAGCTGTCCATTGCATCCTCACCTCTGATATTTGAACTGGTCATTTCTGGCCCACAGGCAATGACATGACACCATTTGTTGAAAAATTACTTCATTTCTGTTGCCATAACACTAGGTATATATTTTTTAAATAGCACTCTATTGTTAGAATTAATATTTTTTTTCTCCTGGTATTTCTCCCTTATAAGATCAAATTCCTTAAAATTAGGGACAATTAAAGAAGATGCCCTGACTTAATACACAGGACCTTGTCTTCCCCTCCCTACTTGCTATTGCAGATTAACTTACTCAGCTAGGACCTCTGACTAGATCCCAGCTTTTAGCTTCACTTTGGGTATCCACCGATCTCCTGGTTCTATCTAACAGAGATGCCTACATGGTTTATTCATTCATAATTTGGCTGGTTAATTTCATCAATGAATCCTTATACAATTTTGTTCCTTTGATTTTGTAAGTCTATACTGCCTGATTCAATCTTATGGAATCCTAGCTGTATTCAGCTACAAATAGTTATTAAACACCTACTACATGTCAAGAAATGTTCTACTCACTGTAGAAACCAAAATAAATGAGGAACCAAAATGAGTAAGATGTCAAAAACTCACAATTCAGAGGTGGGGAACCAAGAAACACAGTTATGCTTGGTAAGTGCTAGGAAGTACATGTACACAAAGTGTTATTGGGGTAAGAAGACAGGCACAAAGTGTAGCAATGATCTCAGGGCAGGTGGTTAGGTGTTACTTCTAAGATGAAGAAATGCTTGAGCTGTATCTTAAAAATAAGTACATGTTAGCTCAACAAAGAAAAGAGAAGAAATAGAAGAGGAAACAGCCAGCACAAAGGCATAGAAGCATGTTGGGATTTGAGTGACTAGGCAATGGGAGACAATAAAAAATATCTCTTTCCAGACATCAAGAAAATGGACAGATAGGCTGACAGTGAAACTGGAAGTGGAAAGGCTTGTTAAGAGGCTACTGCTGTTAATGATTTGGTCAAGTAAGGATCAAAATCTGCACTGAATCCACTGCACTGCAAATGAAATGGGTAAGGTTGAACTGTGCCTACGGCACTGAAATGGGAGGCAGAATAAAGAAAATGTAGAAACCTAGGCAGGGTGCAGTGGTTTATGCCTGTAATCCCAGCACTTTGGGAGACTGAGGCAGGTGGATCACCTGGGGTCAGGAGGTCGAGACCAACCTCGGCAACATGGTAGAACCTCGTCTCTACTAAAAATACAAAAATTAGCCGGGTGTAGTGGTACGTGCCTGTAATCCCAGCTACTCGGGAGGCTGAGGCAGGAGAATTGCTTGAACCTGGGAGCCAGATGTTGCAGTGAGCCCCTCACCATTGCACTCCAGCCTCGGCAACAGAGCCAGTCTCCATCTCAAAAAAGAAAAAAGAAAGAGAAGAAAGAAAAGAAAATGTAGAAACTTGAGTGGGAACAGAGAAATGGTGAGGGCAAAAGTAAGAAATTCCTCTCAAGTATTTGGTTAAAGCTTGTTTTGAGATAGCATCTACCTTTATTAAGCAGGCTATTCATTGTTTTCTAAGTGATTTATATGCATTATCTTAAGTAATTTATATGCATCACCTAATTTGATCTTCACAATAACACTGGATGATCAGTATCAATGTGACAGATGAGGAAAATGAGACAAAGAGAGGATAGGTACTCCGTACAAGGTCACTAGGCTATTAAATAGCAAAGCAAGATTCTCACTCCAGAGCCTCTACACCATTCCCTGGGATAAAGAATCTTGAAGGAGGTTTAAAAGAAGTGAAGGCCGGATGTAGTGCCTCATGCCTGTAATCCCAGCACTTTGGGAGACCAAGGCAAGTGGATCACGAGGTCAGGAGTTCGAGACTAGCCTGACCAACATGGTGAAACCCCGTCTCTACTAAAAATACAAAAATTAGCGGAGCGTGGTGGCACGCGCCTGTAATCTCAGCTACTCAGAAGGCTGAGGCAGGAGAATCGCTTGATCCTGGGAGGCAGAGGTTGCAGAGAGCTGAGATTGTGCCACCGCACTCCAACCTGGGAGACAGAGGGAGACTCCATCTCAGGAAAAAAAAAAAAAAAGTGAAATAAGATGATGAGTTTAGTTTTATGCATACTGCGTTTCTGTTTCCGGAGCTTGCAAAATATATAAGAGGAGATCTCTAGTAATACTAGGAGCTAAAAGGTAGGTTCTAAGCTAGAGATATGTTTGGGGATCTTCAGGTTATAGGTGGTTGCTGGAACCTGGGTATGGGAATTGCTACAGAGTTTAAGAGAGAGGGGGAGAGAGAAAGATGCCTTTAATTTCTGCCTGGACCTTGAAGCCTAACATTTCAGGTATCCAATCCCCGATTACCCACTTCTTTGAGTGAACAGATTGTCCAATTATATCAATGATGGGGCATGGGCAAGAGAAAGATCTGAGAAGGTGGTGGCATTAATGGTTTGAGGAAAGAAATCTGAGGTTATGGTGAGTCCTTTCCCTTTCAGTCCAGAAGAAAATAAAAATCCACTGCATATAATGAACCAACACAGGTATTATAACTGATGACTTCTTTAAATATTTCTTAAACCTTTTTCTCTTTCCATATTTATTGCACTTCTACGTGTGTCTGAGCTGTGGCACCAGAGAAAGACATCGCACCACCCTCCAGGGGCTGGCAGTCTGGTGAGAAGGGGCACAGGTAAACTGATATTTACATCACAAAGCAGTGACTGCTGTATGTTTGTAGTGGTTCTAATTCCAAGATAATTTTGTCCCCCAGGGGACACTGTGCAATGTCCGGAGACATTTTTGGGGCTATACCTTGGGGTAGAGCACTACTAGCACCCAGCAGATAGAGCTTACAGATGGCGCTAAACACCCTACAATGCATACAAATTATTCGGTCCAAATTGTCAATAGTGTAGAGGTTGAGAAACTGTACTGTGACGAAGGTGAGCTGATAAAGAGCAGAGCAGGAGGCACGTTGACTGGGTGCCTCCCAGTCAAAGGCACCTGGGAGGTTCAAAGCAGCCTCACCAACATGGAAGCTGACTTCAAAAGGAGCAATTTGCTAGGCTAATGTGTCAGTGTCTGATTATTATTATTATTATTTTTGCTATGCAGTATTTGCTTTTCATGGTCTCACTCTATTATCAGTATTTGTTAAGAAATACTATTCTATGCAACACATTGCCCTCTATGCTATGGAAGAGAAATACTCATAAAAAAACAGGATTTGTACCTTTAAGTGTATAAAGAATATTAACGCTTGTCAAGCTTTCTAACATACTTTATCATTTAAACCTCAATAGTCCTATCAAGTTGGCAGTACTAGTTTTACTCTGTAAAGTCAGAAAGAGCTTCCTGAGATTAAATGACGTACCGCAGCCCATACAGGGCTGCTCTGATACATAATGTGTGTTACATTCAGATGATATGGCAAAAAGCTGTGGTCATTTCACCAAAACGCAGCACATTTGAATTTGCTCTACAGCTATGGTTATAGAACTTCAGAATGCTTCTTGTTTAAAACTACAATAGCTGACACAGAGGTATGAGATCTTACTCCTCTAGCATCCACACCACTGAGATTAATTAAGCAAAACTGTATGACTCATAATCCTGTCTATCAGATTCTGAGATTTAATAAATGAATTAAAGGTTAAATTACATTCGAAAATGATTTGGGGGTTGTTGGGCATTTCAATTTTTATACTTTTTTTGAAAACTGATAAGCATTTACAGCAATTCATGGTTAAACAGAGCATCTAAGAAACCAAAACACATTTCTGGCCATTCTTGACAAATATCTAATAAACTTTTAAGCAAAATAACTTTTATTAGTAACTCTTAGGTATCAATATGAGCAAATTTTATATGGCTAACTGTTCTTAAGTAAAACATTTTAACATAGAACTGGATAGGGATCCTAGAATTTTGACAATGGAAGCCCATGTAATAAACCCAGGGAAACTTGAACTGAGTCCCTTAATTGGCACAACTGGCCTGGAAATTTTACTGAGTAATTTTGAAATTTCTGAGAAAATCTGAAGTTCTGTGTCTCTCTGAACCCACTGCTCGTGTTAAAATCCGGCCTGTGATATTATGTATCTAAAATTAATGATTTCTCAAAATTCTACCAATCTGTATTATTGCTTTCCTCCTATTCAAAATATTTTGGTAGAGGGTCCTAGGATACATTTAACTCTATCACTTTTGCTTATAACCTCTTTTCTCTCTCAAATTGTTCCTACATAGGATATGGAGTTGTGAGTTGAGGGAAGAAGCAACATAGTAAAAGAGAAAGAGCTTAGGTGACAGACACCTTCCCTAGTAGGCAACCAAGCGCAAGTCCCTTCACCTTTCCAGAAAATTCTTAGATGGAGTATCATTACCTTACACAGTACAGTGAGAACCAAATGAGAAGGCATGTACAAAATATTTAGCAAAGTACACAGAGTTCACACTAATAAATGTTAGCCATTTACCTTCCCTGAAAGATGAAATCCAAAAGTTAAAGTAACTTTTATCTCACATAGCCCTTCATACTAAAAGGGTGTTCCACAGAGTTCCCATGTGTACAGTAGACTTGGCTGGTGAACTGCAGTTCCTGATCCCCACGCCCTTAATACTTTTCTGCAGGGTCATGACCAGTTTCTTCTCTTTACCTAATGGTACAAGCAGAGTGAAGTGTCTACAATCCTCAGCATCTAGAGTCCCAGCATGCGCCCTCACTGCCCATTTCAAAATCTGCACTTGACCTTCTGGTCAGTGCACTACAGAGGAGAGCGCCCAGGGGCGGAAAACAGGAGAGCCCACAACTGCCTCTGCTTCCACTCATATCTTGTTGTGTGACTGGGTACCAGTACTAAATCTTTATTTGCTCCTCTGTAAAAACCAGGGGACTATATTACAAGATCTTCTAGTCTGTCCTAATCTAACAGTCGATAGTTCTAATCTAAAACTGTATTTTACAGTTCTACTCTGTTGAAAGACAAAGACTTACCTAAAGATAATGGAGCTAGAACATAGTGCTACTTTCATGTTTCTTTTATATTTTCTATAAAATTCATTTTATCTTATACTTATTCAAGAAATCATTGTTCAAAACATGATTTAGGTTTTGTAAATAATTTCTCTTAAATATAATAATTGATGTTAAAATTACTGCCACTTACTGATGTGCCAAATGTCATCAGTTAGGTGATTTTATAAACACACATACCTGCCGTGTTGATGCAATTCCCATAAACTGATGCTTTCTATAAGGATATTCTAATGTTTTATTTTTTCATTCTTGGAAATTTCAGTATGTACAATTAAGTAACGCACTGGATTACTGTAAAAGTTACTGTAAAAGTCAACTACATATTTACAAATATAAAAATGAATAGTCATCATTTCTGGTGACAAGATTGAGAAATATGATTATCTACTTATGCCACTCAGCAAAAGAACCAATCATCTTAAAAGAAATAGAAAAAAAGGACATATGAATTTAATTATGAAATACTTATGCATGAATGAAAACATGCACAAGCAAGAATCCACATTTAACATCTACAGAAACAGAACTTATCTAAACAATGAATTGTCACACCCTGAGGCTATGCCTCGTGTTTCTTACTGAGGACAGATATAACACCTCTGTTGATAATTCGGTCCAGAGAGTTATCAAATTGGGAAACATCTGCATAGCTAATATCCTAATGTTGTAGTTTAAGTATATTTCCTTTTTAACTGGTTATTCCTCAAGAAAGTAGATATCTGAGCCCTACATCATCTTAAAGCCATAAATACAAGCCTTCTCTTCTCCAGAATAATCCTAGTTCCTTTCACATTTTCCAACTTCTTAATCAAGCCTTATTGCTTCCCTAGAACTTCAACCCCTTCACTTCCTTCTTTTTTGTTAATTACTGAAAGTGACACAGTAATCTCCAAGGGATCTCCACTAGTGTGTAGTATAATAAACTTATTAGGTTTCAAAATGTTATTCTCCCCTTTCCTGAGTGGTACTTGCCATGCTACCTTCAACTCCCATACAACTCATCATGAAAACTTCCACCTATGAAAGGAAAATTATTCTGAGAATCAGAAACTATGCTCTAAGACTTAGGAATACCTACCCTTACACTTTTGTATTCTTTCCTACCTTCAAAAAGGCAAACAGGATTTTAAAAGCTTTTTAAGAGAAAAAGACACCAGAAGTTGGATAGAGCACTAAACTACTCTAGTAGAAAGTTTAAACCTAAATATTCTCAAGTCTAGTAGCCAAGAAGCCTCATGCATAACTGTTTTGGGGAAACATAATTAAGGGTATGGAAACTAAGTTACAATTTTGATCTAGAATTCCCTTTACATATTTGAGTTCTGTTGGCTTAACCAATGGCAAACAAGACTTAAGAAGCCATGTGGCCAAGTCCACATGGTTGCATTCAAACAGAAAATAAAAGGGTTGTTTACCCTTTTAAGAACTCTAACCAGGCCAGGCCCAGTGGCTAACACATAGAATCCCAGCACTTTGGGAGGCCAAGGTAGGTGGATCACCTGAGGTCAGGAGTTCGAGACTAGCCTGGCCAACATAGTAAAACACTGTCTCAACTAAAAATACAAAAATTAGCCAGGTATTATGGTGTTTGCCTGTAATCCCAGCTACTCGGGAGGCAGAAGTGGGAGAATCACTGGAACCCAGGAGGCGGAGGTTGCAGTGAGCCGAGATCACACCATTGCACTCCAGCCTGGGTGGCAAAGCAAGACTCTGTCTGAACAAACAAACAAACAACAACAACAACAACAACAAAAAACCTCTATCCAAATAAAAATATCCATTCTGCTACAAAGAAATTACAGAAGATTTTGCAATGGCCTTTAATGATGTTATGTTATTTTTTACTATAAACACAGGTAAAAAAACATTCTTTCCTTTTAGGCATCTCAGTCTCTTGCACTACTACCTTCATATAAGAAACACATATTGTCACAAAATTATAGAATTAGAATCTTAAAGGTCAAGTCCTTTTAGCATTGATAATTAAAGGCCATCTTCTGCCCACTCACTTCAATAGCATTCAAGGATTATTGATGAATGAACTGCGTGACTGCCTCCACCACAACTGGAAGGTTTCAGGTTTAGAAATAGGTTCTCCATGAAAAAGTGCCTGGGAGTACCACAGGAGTACCTTATAAAAAACCTGGCTTCCAAATGATGCTGGCAAAGAAAAAGGAATGTGCCTTTGAGCACAGTTTTAAAGTAACAGTATGTTAACACAAGGCAAATTTGTTTTATTTGAAAATGCTCCAAGTTCCTATCTGAGAAGGACATTCTTATTAGTTCTTGCAGGGGAGGGGGTTTGGTTGGTTTGTTAGAATTTTTTGGTGAAAACAAAATCTCAATGCTAATCACCTAGAATATCTTCTAAAGCTCTATGGTTTCCTTTCTGCACTTCAAGTTGATGTTTAAAAGGGGTAAGGATTTAATTTTGTATCCATGTGGTGGGAAAAACCAGGCATCTAAGATGAAGAGGTTAGAGTTTTCCTAATCTTCCCTAGATTCTCTCTGCTGGTCTAAAAAGATCATCAATTTCAATTCCCATATGCCAGTTTTTGGCTGATAATAACATAGTTTCCTTTAGTGACTCTCAGAGTAGCTTATAAACGGTACATCTTCAGAGCAATCAGTTTGCTCTGACAAGCAGAATTCTAGTCCACGGCAGTTTTCAGCCCTGTTCTAAGCCAACTCAGTGGCTACCCCTTTTAGCAAACAAGACTTTGAAACACTCAAGTGCCGCACACAGAAACCACTCCCACGTACCTCTAACCATTCCTCTAAGCTTCAGTGAACAAGACTGGTCCCTGTTCAAGCTCCTGGATTTACTGTATTAGAGATCATTTATCTTTGAGGTATAGGGCTGGGATTACTTCAGAAAATAAAAACCAAAAAGCTGTCTCAATAAATTATTTTCTCCCAAAATTGACTGTTAGTTGTTTTATAAACCTAGTTACACACCTAGATATATACACACAAGTGAAATAAAGAATAAGGAAAAATTCTAGATAATTCAAGTTCAAGAGTCCCCTTACAAATATACAAAACATTTTTCTTCAAAATATCAACATTATTTCAGAAACATGAGATTTTCTTCAACTGAAGGATTATTTTCTCAACTGTTCATTTT
Source organism: Cebus imitator (assembly GCF_001604975.1). Taxonomy (NCBI): domain Eukaryota; kingdom Metazoa; phylum Chordata; class Mammalia; order Primates; family Cebidae; genus Cebus; species Cebus imitator. Next base: position 2,200,884 of record NW_016107396.1, read on the forward strand.
GCATTTCAAGGCACCTTTTACCAAAAGAGCAAAAGGTGATCCCCAAAAATTCATCTGAAAATTATTTCTAAAGTTTATGTAAAATAATGTGAGATAACATAGCATCATGAAATGGCTAATTCTCAGACTCTTAGAGAAGGTTTTCAAAAAGAAAAGCAGCATGAAAGATTACCGTTAACAAGGTTATAAACCTCCTTTTATTCCAAGCAGAACAAATGTAATTTTGAAATTACAGAAGAGCAAAGAAAATTATTTTCTTCTGTAGACAATAAGCTTCTAATTAAGGGCCTTTCTCTTGGGGATTTGTGTGGAGAGAAAAGAACTAGAGGAATGAGGAGCAGTCTTGCTAAAACAGCCTATGCTATAAAATGACCTATACACTTACTTTTACAGTGAGTGTTTTACTAGGGCAGAGACCTATCTCTATCTCAATTTAAAAGTGCTTATTGCAAGGAACTTTGAAATGTCCAAATAAGACATCTGGTTTATTTAATCAAGTTAACGAAAGAACTGCCTGACAAAGTTCCACCAATAAACTCTGTTTAGAATTTAAACAAACTCAGTTAGATCCCTGGAAGAATAAACCCATTACAAAAATCATCATAAAAAGTCATCATCTAGGTGGTGATCAGTGTCCCAGGTCCCTGACATCATTCCCTGCTGTCGCTCACCTCCAGAGCCAGGTGTCCCAGGAGCGCCTTGGCTCTCTTCAGTCTTTTTCAGTGGCTCTGTGTGGTAAGAAATTAAGAATTTTTATTATGTGAGCTCCATAATTGACAATGTTGCAAATGCACACGCATGAAGCATAATGTCAACAAGGCAAATCCTCTTTCTAGATATAGGCTACCTTTTTCTGACTACTTTCTTCCATATTTATATCCAAAAGAATATGTCAGAAATGACTGAATGGTCACGTGTTTCTCTCTGCCACTGGATGAGATACTATGACAGAGATAAATCCATTTGCAAAAAGATAACAAATAAATGTAAATTTATCCAAATGTAAATTTTTGTATATTAGAAGAAAAGCAAAAATAATCCCAAACTAACATTCTCAAACTTTTAAAGAAAAAGGAAAACTATTCTGCTAGAAAATTTTATAGGAGAGATATCTACCTGTTGACCAGTGTGATTTGATCATCACTTCAAAGGTTAAGCTTGATAGAAAATAAAAATATTGAATGATTACATATCAGAAACATGCTATTCCTTTCTGAATCAAGGAAATTGCAAAGGAAAGTTTGAAGTTTCACAACAATTAACATTTCCTTTTTTATTAATTAAAAACAATAATTTTTTGGTCAGGTAACATGGATCACACCTATAATCTCAGCACTTTGGGAGGCCAAGGTAGGAGGATCACTTGAGTTAAGGAGTTCAAGACCAGCCTTGGCAACATAGCAAGACCCCCATCTCTATAAAACATTTAAAAAATTCACTAAGTGTGATGGCATATACCTGTAGTCTCAGCTACTTGGGAGGCTGAAACAGGAGGATTACTTGAACCCAGAAATTTACGGACACAGTGAGCTATGATCATGTCACTGCTTTCCAACCTGGGAGACAGAGTAAAATCCTTTAAATAAATAAATAAAATAAAAATACAGGTAACAGAACATTATACAGCCTTTAGAAAGGCATGCTTACAAAAATTTCATGTTTACAAAAAAAAATAAATGCATATAATAAACCACAAAATAGCATTCACAAACAGTAAGCTTATTCCTTACAAAAGACTAAAAACAGCTTACAAATGTTGAGATCAAGTACTTAACAAGTGATTTCTTCTTTTGTCTTTTTTCTTTCTTTTTTTTTTTTTTTTTTTTTGAGTCTCACTTTGTTACTCAGGCTGGCATGCAGTGGCGGTATCTCAGCTTCCTGCAACCTCCACTTCCCAGGTTAAGGCGATTCTCGTGCCTCAGCCACCCAATTAGTTGGGACCATGGGTATGCGCCACCACACATGGCTAATTTTTGGATTTTTAGTAAAGCTGGGGTTTCACCTTGTTGGCCAGGCTGGTCTTGAACTTCTGATGTCAAAGGATCTGCCTGTCTCAGCCTCCCAAAGTGCACGGATTACAGGCATGAACCACTGCACCCGGCCTCTTCTGTTCTCATATAATTTGAATAAATTATTCCTACAAACTTCTTTGGGTCTCATGGCCTTCAAAATTTTAACGCTTGTCAGAATTATTCAAAAAAATATTAAAAAGGAAAAAATAATCTTTTGTACTCATAATGAAGACAATATTTACTATGTCTTGGTATTCATTTTTATATAGATGCCAACCACATGTGATTTGTTAAAACACTAAAAATTAAAAGGAAACTAAAAATACTTACTGGTCTTTTAAAATCACAACAGCTCATAACTTATTGATCAATATTTTCAGAGAACCAAAAAGCCATGTCTGGATACACAGCTGAGTGAAGATGGCTATGGGAACCAGATTATTTTCCATCACAGGCATTCAAGTGTTCACATTTCAATTTTATTAAGAGAGCATCATGCCTATTTCAAAACATCAAAGTTAATAAGGTCAAGAATGGGAGCAGATTATCCCCCGCCATGAATACTCCCCATCTGGCTGTTGTGAAATGCCAGCATGCTGGAACTTGCTGCTCACCTCACAGTGTCTCATTCTCTCCAGGATAGCATTGCTGACTTCCTAGCAATCAGGAAGAGAAAAACTCCAAGCCAAGGGGGGCTTTTTCTGAGCTCATTAATGCCCTTGGTTTGATATGACATGTTCCTCAGTTGAATGACACCGTCCTGCCCGATGCCACAGACAACTAATGAATCCCATGGAGCTGCCATCCTAATTCAATTGAATGTAACAAATTTAATAATGCCTGAACAAATAGATGGGGGCCATAAAGAGGAGTTGCAGACACAGTGTGACATCATGCCTGGCCTCAAGGAACTCACACAGTTTCCTGGGTGAGATGGTTTGCTTCCTGGTCTAGAGTCACTAGGGAGCCCAAGCAGGTGCCTTGAGGAACCTGGCCACAGACAAATGACTTCACATATAGTACAAATGTTCCTGCTTTGTGCTACTGCCTTGCCTCTGCCCCAAGAAACTGGAGGGAGAAGTTCTTGAAGGCCAGAGGAAGGGGGATACTTTCACTAGGGGCTGCAGTCATTCCCCTGAATCAATCCACCAGTCTCCAAAAACCAAGCACTCAATTCTCCATCAACAGAGCTGAAATGGGCCCTATTTTTTGGTAACATTGCCAGTGGTAAAATCACTAAATGGAAAAAAAAAATCATTCATGTTCCACTCTCCACTCAACTCTTTTTGTAGTCCTAAGGACATGAGGTCCACTTCTACCACTTATAGCCCTGGGTTTAGGCTAAAGACAGAAGATAGATCAGTCACTGTAATTTCCTACAAGCTTAGCTGCTGGCATGAGCAAAGCTGAAGGTACTAGAAGCTGCAACCAACTCTCCTGAGACAGGTCAGAGAAGACTCCATGGAAGAGATGAACTAATGGAAGGTGGGTCTAGAAGAGTGAAAAACGCCTCCCCAGCAAAGACTTCCCATCTAGGCAGAGCTAACAGCTGTTTTCAATAGCACATGGGTGCCTGCCGGGGGGAAGGGAATGACACTGAGCAGTGTCCACTCTGTGCCACACACTGTGCCACATCGTTATTTACATGACCTTTCATACCAACCCCCTGCAAGTCCTAAGGTGGTCATGCTGCCCTACACTAAACTGAGACTCGCAAGGGGAAGCAATTTGCCCAAGGTTTCATAGCTCTTAGGTGATAATGCTCTAATCCTCCTGTGATTTTCAAATTATCCTTGGCAATGGGATTCTTTTTTCCAAACAAAATCTCAATTGAATCATAAGTAGCCCAAATCATAAAAGGTTCACTATATATCTTTAAAACTATCTTTGAAGGAGAGCCACTCCAGTAAGGCAGCCAGATGGCAGTGTGTTCTGGAGTCAACGGAAAAGGAAGCCACAGATCATAGAAGCTGTAGACAGGTCGGTTAACCAGCCTTTCAAATGCTAACCTTCGGTCAGCAATTTCTCAAATTCTACTAGATAAACTATGGAACTCATGAGTAAAAACCAAATAAAGCTTTCTGGTTCCCAGATTTGAATTTTAAAATGACACTGTCATTCCATAAACTTTTAATTTGTGCATCTCAACAGAAAAAAAAGTAGCCTCCCATTGTCTAGGTACAATATCATCCTGTCTGTGTGGCACAACACAAGGCAGCTTTGGGACCGCCCTCCACGTTCTGCTGTTGTCACAGAAACATGCTGGACATTCTCTGATCATTGTATTGGGAGAATTATTAGAGTGTCTGGCACTGTAATCCGAGGCTGATACTTGTTCTTCCTCAACTTCTGCAACTGATATATGTGTCCAAAGGGAAGTCAACTTCTGCAAATATAAATATCCTCCCTGATCAGGAAAACAGCTCCACTCCCCTCATGGGTCATCTTCAGAGGTGGTTCACCCAAAGGCACAGATTTAAAAAAACAAAATTACATTTTTTTGGTTAGGGGCAGACAAGAGGATGGATGATCAAATACAGCCAGCAATATCCAGCACTGCTTCTTATGACACATTGCTGATAAAGGTCATCCATAACTGACAGATACTTATGCCAGGACAGATAGGACCACTGATAAGTTCCCCTTCTAAGCATTCAGATAAGAAGACAACAGTGCCCAGGATTGATTGGATGCTTCTTATTAAACCGGAGACCCTGAATGGCACCATGCTAACTCCTAGACAACCAATGTCTAGGTAAGTTTTCACATTATACTTCGAAATCATAACTTAAGAGAGTACCGCAGATATATTATATATTATTAGGTGCTTTGATAACTTCATTTTAAAAATTACTTCTGAAACTTAATTTTTATTTTTTTAGAGACAGGGTCTCGCTCTATTGCCCAGGCTGGAATGCAGTGGCATGATCACAGCTTACTGCAGCCTTGAATTCCTGGACCTAAACATTCCTCCCACCTCGGCCTCCCAAAGTGCAGGAATTACAGGTATGATCCGTCACATCCAGCCTTAATTTTTTAATAGTTTAAATATTATAAAAAATGAAAAGACTACATTGGTAGATTAGAGAAATGTAAAATAAATGTAGTCACCCCTAATTTGACACACAAGGCTGATTTTTAATTTTTTCATATTCATTTCATGTACTACCAGTGACTCTGGTGTGTATTTCACTGTAGGAAAATAAGAACAAGGATGTTATGTTCCCTCAGGGTCCACCATCACATACAGAATGGGCCGAGATAAGCTCCCAAATGGAAAGGCTAAAAGCAACCTCCAATAAAAGTTGTATTTTCTTGTCAATTTTAATGAGCTAAAATGCATTCATAATAAAAGCCAGGGTAGCCTTCAGAGTCTTCTGCTAGCTATTTGAGCGCTTCTCTTTTAAATTTTATACTTTCCTTATAGTGTCCTGGCAAATAGCTTAAACTTCTATTTGTGGCTGTAAAAACATCTATAACAAAAATAATATATCACCTGGTAGTAAGCCTGCAGATGCTTTAAAAAAGGATAAAGGTCTACTCAACTGGAAGGAAGCAATGGAGTTGACAGTAAGAATAGATTAGTCATCAGCATGATCATGAAATCGACCTTCAGATGCACTATTCTATCATTATTTTATTGTGAAGGTATGACTATGTCTATTCTGTTCTAACAGTATCAACAACTATGACATGGAATTCAAAAAAAGATTTTCAGTAATTTTTAATCCCATTTCACTCAAAAATTTTAAGGTTATACTGCATCAGAGTTGCACTTACAGAGTTAACTGAAGAAACTGAACCCAAATATTCAAAAAGTGCTTCAGTAAGGACCAGGTGTGAACAAAGCTTTGTTGCTAATATCATGGAGCTTTCATCAGCAGCAGCACGCCCCAGCTTTTCTCCTACTACTGGGGCTGCTGCTTCTTGGTATGCTCTCTAACGACCCTGAAATATAGAAACCCCCAAAGCTTGTTCCTAAGCCTCCTCCTTTTCTCAATCTCTATTCTCTCCACAGATTTATTTATCAATTACATGCTAATGACTCTTAATTTTAAGTCTCCATTCTGTATTTCTCTCTGAGCACCAGCCCCATCCGTCTGTCTGAGCTCCTGACTCATCTCCTCTGAGGTCCTGCCTCATCTGTCCCATCTGTACTCTTTCCCCTAAGATGTCTCATAGGCATCTCAAATTTAATGTGAGCGGTACTGAACTCATGCCCTAACTAATCACACTGACTGGTTCTGGCCAGTCTATGGAGAATGCACAGTAAGGGTTTTTGTATCCTCTGCATTTGTATCCTTCACCATTTGACAATGGAGGATGGCAAGATCCACCCACAGATCATGCTAACCCCACCATTTTTTGTATATGGCACCCATAGAGAAGCATGAAGCTCAACTGTGCATGTGCATGTTTCTTCATTAATATTTATGACTCCTCCTATGGCTTTTTTGAATATGCTTATTTGGCCACTACATTCAGCATAAATTCCTGTTCCCTTTGTCCCTCCCTCTGAGTATCTGTTTCTGGCTTCTGGCTGGAGACTATGCTTCCCAGACTGTCAGAATGTCCACCCTGCAGCAGGCTGTAACCCTTTATAAGAAAGTCCCCTCTTCTCCTTTTCTAAATTGTAATATTTTTCAATTTAACACAGTGTTGTCTGAAGAATTCTCTTCACAGCTCTCTACCAACAACAAAATTTTGTTCACACCTGCTATGGTTTGAATGTGTCCCCCAAACTTCAAGTATTAGAAACAATCCCCAATTCAAGAGTATCCAGAGGTAGGACCTCTGAGAAGTGATTAGGCCACAAGGCCTCTGTCCTCATGGATGGATTACTGCCATTATGGAAGGAGTGGGTTAGTTATTACAGAAATGGTTTCTTCATGAAAAGAATACGCTCAACCCCCTTCTTCTTTTGTACTCATATGCTCTTGTCCTTCTGTCTTCTGCCATGAGATGATATAGCAAGAAGGCCCTCACCAGTTGCCAGCACCCTGATATTGACAGCACTCTAATAACCCAGCCTCCAGAACTTGATACATTTCTTTTCTTCTTGAATTTCCCTGTGATATTCATGTTATAGCAGCATGAAATAAACTAAAACATCATCCAAAGTAAAATATCTCCCATTAGGCTTGGGAATTCTCTGGGCTATTCTTACTCAAGATATTTACCAATATCACTTTCACATGACCACATGATTTCTAAGAACATTGAACTTGAGTTCGGGCCTCATCAGACAGGGCCCATAGCCAATGCAGAGCAGACACCTGGGATTTTACTCACTGTATATTTCCTTCTGAGACTAACAATAAAAGTGAGAGTTGGGCCCACCAAAACCCCTACTGATGGGCCTGAACTCTAATTCAATATTCTTAGAAATCATGTGGTCACATGAAAATGGCATTGATAAAGGTAGCCTCCTAGCAGATACTTCCCATACAACTCAGAGTAAAGTCTCAAGTTTCCTTGTGACCCCAAGACCCTCTGTGAGCCTCACACAGTGAGGCTACTAATGCTACTCACACATTCCAAGCCAATTCCCACCCAATACACCAACTCCTCATAGCCTTTGCACTTTCTATTCCTCCTGTGGCACACTCCTTCCAGAGGTATTCTAAAGATTTCTTCCCTCACATCATTCAGGTCTCTGCTCAAATGTCAGACCTTATCAGAAAGGCCTTCCTTGGCCATGCCACTCTACCCCCATCCTAATTGCTCTTAGTCCCTGGGCTCTGCTTTATTTTTCTTATTATTTGTCACAATAAATTATACGTGTACTCCCTGTCTTCAACAGCTGAAGTATAAGGCTCATAAAGACAGGATATTTGTTTTGTTTCCTATTACATTTCCAGTGCCTAAAATAGTACATGGTAAGTACTCAGAAAATATTTATTGAATGAATAAATAAAGGAATAAATGAGTAAGGCTCTACTGGAAATGAAAGCAGCAGGATGGAGGCCTCTTTCCAATCCAAAACTGCAGGAGGACTTGGAGGAGCAGCTTAGGTCACTGCACCCGAGACAAAAGAGTCAATATGCAGCCCCACATGCAGAAGGATGAAGAAGGGAGGCTGGGCTCATGGGACTGTAGGTAGGGATGAGTCCCAGAGGCCTGCAGCCAGATGGGTCTTCTGCCAAATAAACAGATGAGATTCTGGCAGTTGGGGCGGGAGAACGGGGAATCCCTAGGGCAGTAGCTCTAGAAATGAGAATTGGGATGTGGGTGGCCTTGTTACCTGGAGATGGATGGCATGTGCTGCTTGTATTATTTCTTTTTTCTTTTTTGCTTTTTGAGATGGAGTGTCACTCTTGTTGCCCAGGCTGGAGTGCAATGGTGCAATCTGGACTCACCACGACCTCCGCCTCCCAGGTTCAAGTGATTCTCCTGCCTCAGCCTCCCAAGCAGCTGGGATTACAGGCACCTGCCACCACATCCAGCTAATTTTGTATTTTTAGTAGAGACAGGGTTTCTCCATGTTGGTCAGGCTGGTCTAGAACTCTTGACCTCAGGTGATCCACTCCCCACAGCCTCCCGAAGTGCTGGGATTACAGGTGTGAGCCACCACGCCTGGCCCATGTGCTGCCTTTTTATCTTTGACTTCTTTTTTGTAATCTGTCGTTTGAAATCACTTAACGGAATACCAGATTTAAGGAATTCCTGAATTAATTCAGTTTCACTCCTCATTACTGCCACCCCAACTTAGACTCAGGGAGTCCCATATATCATCTTATTGCAAAACTCTTTCCCTTGCTCTAAGTACTTAGAGTATTACCTGATGGCTCTCTAGCCTGTGAGTTTCTTGAGAAAAGCTTGTGATGCTCTTAGCATAGAACACAATGGCCAGCACTTAATATGCTCTCCATAAATGTCTGATGACTTAGTAAGTATATTTGAATAGATCTCCCAGAAGATATTGAGCTAAATATTCATTAACAAGACTCATTAATTACATGTTATCATCTGATATTCAATTATGCACAGAAATTTCTGAATAGAGGTTAGCTAGAGAATTGGGAGACTCACGAAATAAGGAATTTCCACATGTCAAGTAAAGTGTGATAAGACCAAGTGATATTAATAAAATCTTTACCTAAAATGTGGACTTCCCAGAGATTTCTACTTAACCAGGAAGGAAAAGAAATGTATGTGAGGAAGATGATTAAACTTGTGTATTTTTTTATTTTTCAATGTTTCAATTTTTAACATTTTGAATACAATTTAAAATTACTATTAACATTTACAGTATCAGCAATACATTATCTCTTTTTTTTTTTCAAAAAATGGCTTAGTCTTTTCATAAAAATACCGTTTTGTGTGATTTTGCTGGGTGCAGCGGCTCACACTTGTAAGCCCAGCACTTTGTGAGGCCAAGGACAGGTGGATTGCTTGAGGTCAGGAGTTCAAGACCATCCTGGCCAACGTGGTGAAACTCCATCTCTACTAAAAACACAAAAATTAGCTGGGCATGGTGATGCATGCCTGTAGTCCCAGCTACTTGGGAGGCTACTTGTGGAGTCCCAGCACAAGAATCACTTGAACCAGGGAGGGGAAGGTTGCAGTGAGCCAAAAATCACATCACTACTCCAGCCTGGGCGATAGAGCAAGAACCTGTCTCAAAAAATAAATAATTAATTGAATATGATAATTATTTAATGTAATAATAATTAAATGTGAAAATAATTAATTTAATGTGATTTTATATCCTAGGGTAATTTTTTTTCTTAAAGGTAGAATGTTTCATATGGTTAATTCAGCAACATTTACCAAATGCATATAATGTACAAGTCATAATGCCAGTCTCAGTTGAAGAATACAAGCTTTACCTAACAAAAACTCTGTGGTGGACTTACTAAGCTCTCTACATTCTATTGAAATTGCTATTTATATTTAGTTACATTTATATATTTATTAAATATATTCATGTTATATTTATATTAAAGCCCCTTCGTAGGTGGACATACGTATAGTGATATATGACATCTCTTGAGCATAACTACATGTAGCCTCTAATGTGAGCACTGTTTTTGCTCCCAATACCAATATCACCATTACGCTGAAGGACTACTTTGCATTCTTCATCTCAACACTCATTTTTAATAAATGACCTCAAACATCATGCTCCAAAAGAGTAACCTTCTAATGGCTTTCCAGTGCACTGAGTATAAAACCTACTCTAGTGCCCCCTTCCCCAGGCATGTGAAGCTGGCTCCTTATTATCTTGCAGGCTGTAGCTCAAATGCGTCAAATGCAGAGAGGTCCTCTTTGACGGTCTGACCTAAATGAGCCCATGCCCTCTCTACGACATCAGATTTCTTGACTTCCCTTACGGCACATTTGACTGCCTAAAATTGCCTTGCTCATTTATATGTTTCCTGTTTGTCTCCTCCATTTACAATATAAGCTCCTCCATAACTCTTCGTTTTGGTCCTTACTGGATCCCCAGCTGCCAGCACAAATATTTAATGAATCCCTTATTAATTAATAAACATCCTCCTGAGCCAGGCTTACTTTTTAACGCATGTTATGAGAGCTTTTAGGTGTTTCGTAAGTAAGCAAACAACTGTATAGGGCATGAATTCCTATACAGGGTTCTGCATTATTGTTGTATAAAAAAATCTGTCTCACATTTGACAAAATGGGTCATAAATATAATTTAACAGCACCTGCTGAATCTACCTAATCATTTGTTGGACAAATGAATGAAAATAATTTTGCTCAAAATTATTGACTGAGGTCCAAAAAGGAGAATAGTTATTACAATATAATAATACTATCCTTCAACTTTTAGAAGAAAACCAAAATATTTTTTATTTTAGTCGTAAATTATTTTTGTAGAAATATAATAGTTGTGGAAAAACTGAATTTGGCACTCAAAAACCACCTCAAATTGACTGCTACAGTAAGTTTAATAGTTCCCTTTACTCTCAATAAGTGTTTTTTAGACAATAAAATACCCAGCAAAGGTATGTGTAATATCCAAATTTCTCCTTCTGGAATAAATCAAAGTTAATTACCATAAAAACTAAGTACTGTGATGTGGTTGAATTTTCTTTGGAAAACAGAGTAAAACCAGAAGTTTCAAAATTCAGGATCTTTCTTTGTTTCTGACTAACACAGAAGTTTTCTAGGGGAAAAATCTCAAGCATTTTCATGGCCAGGTGTGGTAGCTCACGAATGTAATCCCAGCACTTTGGGAGGCTGAGGCGTGTGGATCACCTGAGGTCAGGAGTTTGAGACCAGCCTGGCCAACATGGTAAAACTCCATCTCTACTAAAAATAACAACAAAACAACAAAATTAGCCGGGCGTGGTGGTGCACCCCCTGTAATCCCAGCTACTCAAGAGACTGAGGGAGGAGAATTGCTTGAACCTGGGAGGCGGAGATTACAGTGAGCTGAGATCATGCCACTGCACTCCAGCCTGACTGGTGAAAGAGCAAGACTCCCTCTGAAANAAAAAAAAAAAAAAAAAAAAAAAACCCAGGCATTTTCAAAAACAAAAACTCAGGCATTTTCAGATTCTACATCCCAGTACAACTTGGTCTAAGGTCATTTGCTGAGGATACAGCCATGGACAAAACAGATACAGGCCTCCTCTCACTTGGGTGACAGACCCAGTGGAGACTGCAGTTAGAAAACTCCATGTCTACTAGAACCTACTATCCAAGGGTAGAGAGGCGGGGCTGTCAGGGGTTTAGCTCTGCCAAAAGGGGCTCTCATCCTGCATCAATCACCTTCTCTCATAGGCTTTCCACACTAGGGTCTGAAGAGCGCCCCCACAGGATGTGTACACTGGCTTTCAAAAAATCATTCACTAGCTACTTTTCCCTCTGTCATGGGCCCCTATCTGCATATTCAGAAACACTTGTAAGTAAATTTTTTAAAGTGAAATGAATCACAATATCTTACACAGTCTACATTCTAAAAGGGAGATTTTGGTAACAAAGGAACAAAGTCAGCAGTTAGTATAAACTATTCCTTTTTTCAAAACGGTAGTTTTAAATTTAAAAACAAAAACAACCACCTAGTGAGAGCATGTGGACGGTAGTTCCATGCACTGTCAGTCATAATTTCATTTATTTGAAAATCAGTTTGGCATTAAGTATCAAGAGCCTGAAAATGTTTATAACCTTTGACCCAAGAATTATCCTTCCATGAATCTTTCTTAAAGAAGAAATCTGATAAACATACATAAAATGGAATATAAATAGATTTATAACCCTTATGCACAAAAAAGAGAATCTGAAATTTGAATAAAGATTCATCAAAGTGCCATTTATAATGCCAAATATTTGGAAATGGCCTAAAGGTCCAATTTTAAGGGAATAGTTAATGAATTATGCTATGTCCACATAATCCAATATTATACTGACATTAATAAAGTTTGCCTAGAAGTTGGAAAATATTTAGGACATAAGATTAAGCAAACAGAGTAGGTTGTAATATGCTATTAAGCAATATGGAAAAAAATCATTAAAAATAAGGAGAAAGAAATTGCCAAAATGTTATGAGTGCCTTTGGGTCATAGGATTACAGGCAAATTTTCTCCCTGACTTTTTATACTTAATGTATTTTCCAAGGTTTTTACGGGGAGTATGTATTGCCTTTATGATTAGAAAATATAACATCTCTTCGGAAATGCTTACTCCATTTTATTACAAATACTTGCACAGGTATGTTCACTAAGCCGAGTGGACTTCCCTTACCAAGGGAAACAAAATTTGTGTCTCCCCAATGCCAACCTCAGCTTAGAGACGGTGCTGAGATTCTTTGGATTCACCCTGCATTTAAGCCCAAATATGTTGATTCTCAAAAGGAAAATATTTTCTTTTCTCCCCAGCAGCTGCTAATCTATCAGCACCTCTGTGATTAGCTCACTATTCACAAGAAAGAGCCTACTCCTATTCTGCATTGCTTTTGTATCATGAGCCTCTAATACTCTGCATCTCTCTCCCAGCTTTATTTCAAAGCATTGCAACCATTTGTTTACATATTATTCTATTGAGTTGTTTTAAACGTTTTCCACATGGTGGTTTTACCTCTCTGAAGAGGCTACAAGGTTCTCATAAATAAGCCTATTTTTATATACCTTCTCATTCCCCTTCTTGTCGTACGTATATACACAGTCAATTATACACACATCCAGTCACACACCTAAGCAGATACAAATTTGACCTTGCATTTGTTGGGGAATGATACGATGTCACTCACATTCTATTAGTAACTCATTTTATTTAGAGTATCTTCAAGTATACACCTTCATAACTAGAGTGTGTTTCAGGAACCTACTACATTCAGCATGTGCTAGCAAGTGTTCTCTCTCCCTCTCTATACGGATCTACTTCTTATTTTTCACATTTCAGGGTAGAGAATCCGCATGAATAAAGGTAAATTCAGGCCATGGCAGCTGGCAGAGGTCCCTTCTCTTTAACTGAAATCGGTGACTTAAATTAAGCCTTCCAAACATCTGACTTGCTGACGTATCTACCCTGCATAATGATAGAGATCCTGTACTGAGGGGAAAAAACCTACTAGATTATTAAGTTTTCTGCCAAAGCCGGATATAATCCTGCTGGACAATTCTCTTCAGACCGTCTGCTCTTATCTCACGCTCAGATGTCTAAAAGTTAGCTTACTGTCTTCCTTCACAACACATGCCCCTGCTGATTTCCCCATTTCCGTCTCAGACTTGATATTGACCTTGCCCTGCCAGCACCAGGATGACTCCCTGAAGATCTAGGAAGAGGTCTGGATTCCAACAGATCTGAGTTCCATGCTAGCTCTTTCACTTTCCAGTCTAGCTCCAGGAGCTCAGGCAAGTCACTTAACCTTCTGAGACTTCATTTCCTGGCTCAAGAAAAGTGGTGGGGATGGGAAGACATAATATTTACCCTTCTGGGACTATAATGAAAATTTAGTGAACTTACATATCTAAGGCACATGACCCTACAAATGTTAGCTCCTTTCCCTGATAGTGCCTGACAACTAATAGAATCCTGTCTCCCTCTGAGGAGCTGCCCATTCCATATTCTTATTGACTTACACCAGGAGGGATACTTAAAGCCACAGAAGATGGTAGAGTTCCTTTCTCAGATCAACAATCAAACCTCAGTTGTTCTATTGATCCATCCATCTGTTCGACTTCCTGATAATTCTTCCTTCCCCTTTCCTTGCTCTACCCCAAACCCCAAACCCAGAATGGATGCATGCGATATTCTTTCCTTTCCGAGAATGTCTTACCTTGGCATTCTTGTCCAGGTTGGCTCTGAGCATGCGTGGATGCTACGTACTTCCACCCTAATAACCTCTGTTCTATGTCTTCTATTCGACCTGGACTTCTGGCAATCTCATTTCCTATCAGAAGGGCCAACTTTTAGCTGGTCCTTCGGATTAGCCTGATACAGTGGATTTGACCTTGGGCTTGAGAGGAAATATTGCAAAGTGGTTAAAGCAAGGCTTTGTTGTCCAACTGCACAGGGTTTGAATTCCTGCTGTACCATGTAATGACCTCATAACCTTCAGCAAGTTATTTACCTTCCTGACTTTGTTTTCTCTCATTGGAGGGCTACTGTGAGATTTACATAACATTAATATAATAACTTTAAAGTACGCAACATGAACCTACCATACTAAGGAGATCCTCAACAAATGTCAGTTCTATACATGCCCCTAGGACTCATGGTGACCACGGGCCTCCTGTCTACACAATCCATTTGCTATTGACCTATCTGCCATGCACAGCCATTTCACCTACTGGCCCAGGCTGTCTTAGTAGTCTAGTCCCTCCTGGTTTATTTCATTCCAAAAATGCTTCTGTCAACACAGATGCTCCTTCATCCTGACATATGACCTCACAAGAACTTCATAATATTGCTCACAAATTCTTGCTGCCAATATTCTAATTGGAAACCAATCATCTTATTCCTTCTAAGTGGCAATCCTAATCTGTACCCACCACTCCCCTCTGCCCATTTCCAACAATCCAATGAATTTACATAAACAATAGTTATGTGTTCATCACTTCAGCTCCCTGTTCAAACTTCCACTGGCTCTGCAATGGCCAAAATAGGGGATCTCCAATCTCATCATCACCAGATGGGCAGGGCTTTTGAAAACAAAATCTCTGGGCTAGAAATAAGGAACAGGGATGTTTGCTAGAAGTGCATAGATATAAATAAATGGTGGCTTCCCATTCAATAGCATTCTGGAAACAATCCTCCTTTTAATAAAGTTTAAATGTGAGGGCATTATTTCATCACTGGGCTATACCTTGCTTGGAAGGAAGGTCCCACTTATGGGATATGCATTGCCTTGGGCATATGAGCTGCTACCATGTGCAAACTCCACAGCATTGTGCAGAGGGCTGTCCCAAAAACAGAAGGAATTATTCCCAATAATAGACATATTGTTTTTGATTGACAACATTATTTTCTTAGAAGAACCACACCTCTATGAAATCTTGACAGAAATGCCTATCATGGTGCCCTACCAGCCTCCTCCTCCTCCTCATTCCAGCACCAGAACCACATATCCACAGAGTTGGGCACACAATCCAGTCCAATACAATCAGAGTAGCACTCTCTGCTAGATACAGACACCGATTCAATTACCACGGAGCAGGGCCAATCAAAGCCCTTCAAGGAGATTTATATAAATGGGACCTGGAAGAAAAATGACCTCTCTCTCTCTCATAGATGAAAAGCCCAGGAATGTAGGTTTAGAACTACCCACATTCATCTTTCTCCATGCACAGAAAGAGTGCCTTAGAATACAGCTGACCCAGAGAGAAGCAGGGCCTAGAAAGGGGGAGAGAAAGAACCCCAGCAAAGTTGTGTACGTCTCTGTTCCAGCCATGATTGAAGCAAAGACCATCTTTGGATTTTCTGGTCACATGAGCCAATAAGTCCTTTTTTGCTTTACCTAGTTAAATATTCACACGTGCAAGTAAATGAATCCTGAATAACTCCCTTCTACATGAACACAGAGCGGGGTGGTGAACACAGAATTGGGTGGTAAGAAGGGACTTGTCCCCCATTGGTGCACTTCATGTTCAGGGCAGAGAGATTAGGGCTCTACAGGAAGGAATGTACAGATGCTCATCCTACACCTTGCTAGATTTCTATGCCTTCTGTGTAATTTCAACTCTGGTGACAAAGTTTCCAAAGCACATCTTACAGAACACAACCTATTAATTAATGATACACTGGCCCCAGAACCCTCAATATGAAATGCATATGTTTCCTTTTCCCAGCATCATGAAAAGCTCTTAGAAGAGTCATACCAATTACTCTGTGATAGTCAACCCCCAGAATTCCTGCTGGGGAAGTGGCGGGGGGTGGGGGAGTGGAGGGGAGGGGGACCTGAGGTGAGGAGGAGGACAGAACAGGAGCAATCAGATTAAACATCAATAATCGGAATTCAAGGCATTTCAGGAAGTCTTGAGCTCATAATTGGAGACTTCTGTGTTCCAGAATGTAACCTAAATTCTTACTTAGAAATTCAACCTCACCTGTCATCTGACGCCAACCTTCTATCTCTCCCCTGTTTGTACTCAGAGTTTCCAAAGTGAGCTTTAGCTTCTCCTATCTCTACAAATCCTGCAGAAAGGCAGTGGAGCACACTGGTGCAGTTGTGCTTCGCAGCATTAGTCCCGGCTTCATCACCTTTCCACTCTAATTACTTCTGAGGGTTCTTAGGAAAATCAATTGCCATTATTTGTGAAAATTCGTGGAAAACCACCCAGTACTAAGTGAAAGTTGGTATTTTTATTATTTTATTATGTATGTTCAATTCAGATAATCAATGTTAGGCCAGATGTCCCAGGCCAGACATTTTTTACTTCTCTTTGCCATTTCCATTTCAATACAACCAGCAAGACCTCCAGCCTGTCTTCCGCCAACCAAAACCCTACAAACCACCTTCCCACACACATGATTTCTCTTTCTTTAATTCTGCCGGAATTTGCCTTGCAGCATTTAAAAGGAGAACATAAAGCTCACCAGTCCGAAGCTCTCAATCTGCAGAAGAAGGCACCAAGGACCAGAAAGGCACAAGAACTTACCCACAGCCACCTAATCAGTGACTCAGTCAAGATGACAACTCCCCATATGGGGCCCTTGACAACCCACTATGCTGCTCCCCAGTCTGCACTGGTCCCTGATGCTCTCAGACCACCTCAGCTTCCAGGTGATCCGTGATACATTTATCAGTTCCCTCTCTCCATCAGCCTATAAGCCCATAGCAGAGTCCTGGAGGGGTAGCTAGGATGACACCACAAGCACTCATTGATGTTTTCTGAGTTTTTGAGCACATATCAGTTAAATATAGTGTAAGTCCAGGAACAAGTGGATGTGCTTGATAAAACTGTAAATCATATATATATTCTTTAATAAAATGAGGTCCATCTCATTGCAGTTTTGGTTTTCTGTCCCTAAACAAGTTATTTTTCCAAATGTGTTTTGCTCGACAAAGACTCCCCATGATGTTCTGTTTAGGGAGAATAACACTATACAAAATTTATTTTTAAACTGCCTCCTCTTTTAAATTCTACCCTCTATTTGATAAGTAATGTATATGACTACAAGGACTTATTTTTTATCCTCTACTAATTTTGCTTAAGAAATGTAAAAGGCGACACTTGCTTTTATCTTTGTTCTTATCTATCTTCCTAAGCTAAATATGAAATTCTTTCCTTTATGCTAAGAGTCATGAGAAGTAGAGAATTTAACCAATCAGTTCAGATCCACTCCCTCTATATGTCAGTAGTTATCCTTTTCTGTCCAATGAGCTATTGTCAAAATTCTGAAACTACACAAGTCCAAATATAGCAATCCAACTCTTAAAGTATTCAAAAGCTTCACTAAAAATTCCTCTAAGTTAAAATAACAAGTGCAGCCATCTCTCTTTACAGTGATCTTTCCTGAAGAATCCCTTCTGATTATGGGTGTCTTTAGACACTATACCCATTTACCTAAACCTGTCTCAAAAGCAACAGGTGAAGCCTTTCTGTGCTAACTGCCTGGAAATTACTCTCTTTACCCAAGGCTTTCCACAAAGCTAATTATAACTAGGGTTACAAATTGTAGCTAAATTATCTCATAATTATGAGCTGTCTAGTAGGACTTAGTTTAAAAAATCATTCTAAACACCTCAATGTGTATTTTTAAAGTAAAAAAATCATAATGTTAAATTGTCAAAGCATTTAACTATAGTTTCCACTTAATGGAAGCATCATTTTGTTTAGAAGGACTTATGTTCTTCACTTGAGGTGTTTAAAAAGAATAAACTGCAATCACCTGCTTCTGTGTAGGCAAACAGTAGTGGGAAAATAAAGATTTTAAAAGTTTCAAAATTTAGTCTACTTTTCACAAAATGATAATATTTTCTAGTATCAATAGCCAAATATCAAACTGAAGGTCTTTTGATAAGTGTTTCCATAACTCAAGAAAAGATAAAATAACTAGCTTTCGCAAGCTCTACAGGAAGTGTCCCTTTGAACTTGGTTTGAAGGCAAAACCGAGAGTTCAACATTCTTTCTCACAAAGAATAATTATCGACTCTTGAAATGTTTTCTACGCAGTTGTCCATAACTACTTCTGAAGGTATTCAGAAGAGACAAGGCAAGAGACACGTTAGTCCCACATATTCAGTTTTTAAATACACCAGACAACATATTTAGTTTTAAAACTAAGTAGTTCTTAAATACAACATAATTAGCTTTTAATTGGACGGGGCTGATTCCAATTAGTCAATTACATGTATGTGCTGCATCTGTCTTTCTCTCTGACATTACCAATGCCTGGTATTGAACAATGAATTGTTATTAAAAACACACACACAAACACACGCACACATTTCTCTAAATCAAACAGAGGTAAGCACAGAGAGCTTGCGCCTACACAATGTGATGTGTTGGCTTGAACAATTTAGCGCAAAAGAATGATTAACGAAGCAAATCTTGAAAGCCCCAGTCCTTTCTCTTACGGACAAGACTATACAGGGAGAAGAGTAGTGCTGAATTTTGCAAATAATTGCTTTGCCTCTCCATTTTGCCTGTGTAGATTCTACCCCGTCCAGATACTGCTTTAGGAAACCCTGACCATACTTTGCTCAATCATAAATTAACGCTGTGGACATTACAGAGAATGCTGACTCTCAGGAACCGAGACAAAGGAGGGTGTTGCTTGGAGAAGCCCGGCTGGGCGCTCCAGGACTCCGGGTTCTCCGAGGCTGCCCCGCACGGCTTCTCTGGCGCTCTGGACACTGGGGAATCCGGACCCAATGGAGGACTTGGTTGATTTCCCAAACTTCAGTAGAGACAGCGTTTACCTAACTCTGGAGGCTGCCTCGGAGGGGAGTGCCCGGTTTCGGCTGCGGTGGCCGACCACCCACCTCCCCACGCCCGGCAGCACCCTTTCCTTCCCCTCACCTGTCCTGAGCACAGGGCCCTGGGGGTCGGGTAGCCTCTCCAGGTTCTCAGTCCTGGTCTCGCTCCAGGAGCTGTCGGGACGTCGGGCGCCTCTGGAGGCGGACGAAGAAGGCGGTGGGGTCGGGGGCGTCAGCGGGAATCTCAGCCGCCGCGGGCAGCCGCGGTCTCCCTCCCCATCCCAGGGCTTGTGCGGCCACCGCGGGCGGATGAGTCAGGCGAGGGGGCGGGCGGCGAGGGGCGCGAGCTGGCGGAGGGTGGGGGTGCCCCTATGCCCGCGCCGGGGGAGGGGACACCGGTGGCCTCCGGGCAGGGGACGCGCCGCTGTCGGTGCTCGACGCGGGCCGCCGCCACCGGGGCGCAGAGTCCCGACACGCCTGCCTTCGAGGGCACTGGGCGCCGCGAGCCGGGCAGGGGCCAGGGAGTCGCGGCTCTGGCGGCGTCGCCGCCGCGGCCAAGAAAGACAAAAGGAACCGGGAACTGGGAGGGGAAAAGTTTTCTGCTCCGCTCCAGATGGATCCCAGCCGTAAACCTCACGCCTTGAAGCCCCGAAAAGGCGGGTTGGGGGCGGGGGCCGGGGCGGGCTTCCAGGGGCGTCGCTGCGCGCCAGCGATCCCGGACGGAACCCAGCTCGCCGCCGCCCCAAATCTGTGGGAACCCCCGGTCCCGCCGACCCTCCTCCTGGAGGACGCGGCAGGATCCGCTCCTCCCTCTGCGGGACCCCAGGCCTGCCGATCCGCGCCCCGGCGACAAAGTTGCACTTGGAGAGCCCGAATCACCAGCAGAAAAAACCCATCTTTAGGAACAAAGTCCCGCTTCCAGGCGCTCTTCCCCAGCGGGAAGGCCGGCGTGCGGAAGCGGACACACCCACCCGCAGGGCCCGCCGCTCGCTACCGCGGAACCACGGGTTCAGGAGCCAGGCACTCGGCTCCCCCAGTTCTCCGGAGCGGCGGGGGAGCTCCGGCCGACTCGGGGTGTTCCCGGAGCAGGCGCCGCAGGACCCCGGCTCCACGCCCCTCGGACGCTTTCTCGTCAGAGGCCGCCCGGAGGGTCGGGGTCCCCCTGGCGGGCTGCGCTGGCGCTGCGCGAGCAAAACCAGACCTGGCCCGAGAACACCCGGCCAAGGCCCGCCCCGTCCGCTAGTCCCGCCGGCCGGCAAGGGGCTCGGGACAGCGGCTTGCGGGGTGTGGGGGGCGAGAACCATGGGCGAGGGTTATGGGAGACAGAGGGATCTGACGCGCAGGGGGCTTCGATGAGCAGTGCGGTTGTTCAACTGCAAACATGAAAGCCAATGAAAGGTTCAAGTTCCTTGACCCCAAATATCCGGTGAGTGGAGACTGTGTCCTGTTCATAAAGTATGTCATCTCTAATTCGGCAAAGACAGTGATGACTATATATGCAGACCAATTCTGTATGTACATTTTCATGTAAAACTGATTACCTGATATTTCAACCACCTCCTCGACCTGTGCAGAGCAGGCCAGTGGTATGCACAGGGGGCGCGCTATGCTTGTGTCCCTGGATGTGTTTTAAGTGATGGACTTAGAAGGCAAGTATGATATTCTGGTGGACTTAGAAGGCAAGTATGATATTCTGATGCAGTGTATTTGTGTATTTCAGTATGTGATCTGTTTATCTCATTTTCAGGAAAAGTTTGCTTCTGCGAGATATAAAATGTATGTGTGGGGGATGGAGGAGATCCCTGCAAAAATTTCCACATTAGAAAAAAAATCTTTAAAATCTGTTATGGCAATGAGAAGAAACTGTAGGAACGGGTTTCCTACGGTATAAACCTTCTTGCCTTGACTAGAAGAATATAGAGATTGTGCACTTTTAGTGGAGATTTCACAATCAAAATGTTTTATAAAAAGAAAGAGAAATAAAGTAAAGGAGTTGGGTGGGGGAAGGATGAGTCACCTTTATAAACCATCTGTAGTTTTATTTTTACCCCACCTGCATCTAGTATTCTAGCCCACAGCCACCTGCTCAATTCTCTTAGGTTTTCTTAAACACATTTGTCAAGCACCCTATCAAAGGAGTGTGCTTCCATTGGACCTTCCTCCTAGTTGCCTCTGTATTTTATAAAGAAATACCCTGAAGCCACATTGTCCATAAAGCTCCTGAGAGGGACACCTTCTGGTTCCCCTTGCCAGCTAAGGAATGAGTAATAAAAATGGGATCATAGTCCATAGATCATTTGCGATGACATCCTCTCTAAGACCCATGGCGAAAAGTTTAAAATGGTCATCTAGCCATTTTAAGCATTGAATGAGCCTTCCTCAAAAAGAGACTGATAAGAGCCATGAAAAAAAGGAATAAGCACATTCTTAAGGCCACAGATATTGATGATTCCTCATTTATGAACTATGAACTCAGATTTTAGTGATTTACCAAGAAAGAAGAAAGACTAAGTAAGGTCACCAAAAAGGGAATTATTTAGATTTCTTTTAAAAATAATCACTGTTAGTCTCAGAGAAGATGGGTAAAATGGCCTGTAAATAGAGGATTATCTGCAATTCGGTAGTCTGAGCAACTCTCAACATATTAGTTATAAATTTTCCCTGACATTGAGTACTCAAGGGAATCTCAGGTAAATTATTTATCTTTACTAATGGCCAATATCTTCCCATCTGAAAGTGAATATACTGTGCCAGTAATGGATTTTGAATTTAGCTGCACATCTGCTTTTGAAATAATGGATAGAAGTCATCTATTTTCTACTTCACACCATCAAGCAGCGCTGCACTTCACACATGATATTTTTTGCTATGTCCATATGAGGTGTGTAAATTTCCACTAGAACAAGCTCATCTTATAAGAGTGCATAGTAGGAAGAAGAGTAATCCAAGTTTCCTGTAATCCAAGCTCAACCACCTACTAACAGAGGGACTTTGTACTTCATTTCTCCCATCTCTAAGTAGGAACAGAGTGTCTATTTCAAAGTGTTGTGAAAATTGAATGAAATGACGTGTATAATGTTCTTACGAGTCCTCAACATATAGGTAATTGAACATATATACATTCACATCAAACTTTTTAAAATGCAATTAACATCATCCAAAAAAAAAAAGCCTCCTCATCTGGAATCAAGAATCAACTTGAAAAAAAATGTCAAAATATGAAGATCAACATTTTCACGCTTGATATACTATTATGAAAGTCTAATGGATGTCAATTAATTTTTAATGAATAAATTTTAGAAACATACATTGAAATGAAAAAGAATCAGTATTCATAAGAGGCCATGTAGCAAGTCTAAGGGAAGGGCTATTAGAAAGTTTGTGTGGGATTAGTCTCAATTCTCTTGCCATAAATTTAGCCGATAGCATTTTTAGAACTGAGAAGGGGTCCTCAAACAGAAAATAAAAATGTCTTCAATGGGAAAAAATGGAATTGTTTGCTAGATTTTTATCTGAATGGCTTTGTTCTTGTTGTGAAATTGATAGTCTTAAAACCCCTGAAGTATTTCTGCTGGCAGCCATAGTCACTTTTTCAAAGTAGAGGGTAAAGTCAATAAAGAAAATGAACTTTCTGACTTTATTCCTGAAATAAGGAAATGGGGGGAGAAGTATGTTTAAAAGTACAATTTTAAGGTCATTTTTATTTCAGTGTGATTTTGAATAGCACTTTATCATACTTTTCGTTTTTTTCTTTCTCATTATGTACAATTGACTAATAGTTCAGTGGATTTCACAGTAGAAAGATATTGGTAATTTCTGTTCATTAAATGTGCAAGTAACAGTGCTAACCCCTCTCAAATTGATGTTTTATAATGTTGAGGCTGATACGACTACTTAAATATTTATAAATTCTGTGTTAGATACAGAATCATCTATATTAGATAATTAGATACCTCCTTGTTAGATAATAAACCCGATTAGATTCTTTTTGCCTTAGGGGCACTGGCAGCATACCATTTAGAAATGCAAAAGAAGCCACACTCTCCCTTCCAAAGCCCAGCTTTTCCTCTGAACAGATTTGTGCAATAATTGAAGGCAATAATCACCAAGTAGCTTATAGAAATCCAAAAATTACTTTTTAAAGATTTTGACTGTGTTTGTTGCAAGAGCCTACCCGTAGAAGATAATAGAGATTGGACTGAAATGAGAAGATGGTAGTGGTGGCCCACCTGTTCCACTGTCCATGGTACTGAAATAGTGCCTGACTACTCAAAAGCATAGTCTGAGAGTCAGCAATGTTTGCATCACAGGGGAGTTGTCAGCATAGCAAGATCTCAGGCCTTTGCCCAAACCTATTAAATCATACTCTGCAACTCAACAACATATTCAAGTGATCTGTCTGCATGTTAATATTTGAAAAGCACTGCACTAGGGCACAGTTCACATGTACTTTGACTTCCCTGGTGCCTTCACTTCAGTCCCTTCCAGAAACACAGCCCAAATGCTGCCTTTTTAGCTACATTTCATTTAGTGATGGCGGTGTGGTGTTTCACAGAGAGCACAACCTTTGCATCTAAAAGCTGGGCTAAAATATTAACTTTTACTAATTATTCTGGGTTTCATTGCCCTTATCCATAAAGTCCCAATAATTTTAATATGTTCATATAACACTGACTTAAGTATTCACTGATAGTAAAATGATAATTGTAAAACATTTAGCTCTGCATGTAGCAGATATTCAACAAATTTCTCAGGCACTGTATGAGTGATACATCCTCAACCCAAGAAGGGGTGCCTCCTCAATATAGTATTCTAAGGCATGGTGAAAATTTATTGTAAAAGGATTTAATTCTCCAATTTCTGCTCAATCAAAACAGTAAAACCATATTAAATTAGTTGACAAAATAAAATTTTTAAATTCACTAAATCATCTTTCCGTTTGGGGTTTCTCCATCCATAATCATGACCTAGAGTAAAGAAACATAAGGCTTTTCTTGACAATTAGATTTGTTTTATTAAGTTAGGACAAAACTACTTGGCATCTTGAATTCTAAAATGTTTATAAATATCAAGATGTCTTAATCCTACAACCAACAGAAATCTGTACACACATACAGCTGAGTTTGTAAACAGTAATCATTTAGACCCGAATTAACCCAAAATGTTGGTAAAATAGAAAGCAGTTGAAATCATGCTACTTAAGGGCCCAGGGAATACCCTTTCACACATGAGAAATATGTTGACACATTCATTTTTTTCAAAAGAAGCTTCAAACTTGATAGTCATGTAATGAGTTTTGACACTAGAGATTATTGCTCATTGTGTCACTTCTGAACTAGAAACACCTGTTTATATAAGGGAATAAGTTATAATGAACTTGAGTATGTCAGATCTTCTTTTAGACATTAAATTTATTCTTTGCTATTAGATGCCCTTTTTTGCCACTCCTTCATTTTTTAGTTTATGAATACTAGTGTCCAGCTCAAGATCACATAACCACCAAGTGGTAGAACGATAACTGGAACCTGGATCTACCTATTCATAGTTCAGTGTTTATTCAACACTCATAAAACATGACTCATGTTAGAGTGCTTTATGGGTCCCATGTGACTGAAAGATTTCAGCATATCCCTGGAGGCTATGCATTTTCCCAGCCCAACCACACCTTCACGCCTAAGGAAACAGCCTTGTGATAAAATATGAGCAGAGCTTCAGTTTTAGATTGTTGTTTTATTAATCAAGAAAGCATTCACATAATGTATTGGGCATTATATTCAGTTAGGGCCCTATAGAAATGACCAAGTGAGAGCCCTTTTCCACATATTTATTGTGGTCTTGTGTGTTTGGCACTTTTGTAAGCAAATAGCTGCAGTATGAAAAGTATCCTAATGGGTAAGGATAATCATAAATCCTTGGTTCAAAGGAGATTTCAAAGACATAGGGATCCAAGATCTTGGCTTTGAAAGATGCAGAGGCTTCAAAAGATGGACAAGGATGTAACAGAATTCAAAAACAGGGAAATGTGTGTGCAAGTTCCAGAAAAGTACACAGTATTGTACATTCTGAGAAGTGTAGGCAGAATCAGTATGGCTGGAGTTTGGGAAGGCAGAGGAGAAATAGGCAGAGGCCAGCTTGTGGAGGGCTTTGCACTTCAGGTTAAGAATTTGTTCTGTGTCCTCAAACAAATCATACCTATTCAAAAGTTGAAGTTTAGATACATATAAAATCAGTGGATTGTAGTATTGCATATAGTGATAAAAACATCATATAAAATTATTATGCAGTACTTAATGAAATAGGCATTATTATAAAGCATTTTCTATTAGCTCTTCATGATAATCTTCTAGCATAAGCGCTAATTGTTTTTCTCCATTTTACAGCTGAAATAACTGGAGAAAGGGAGAGTAAGTAATTTATCCAAGTAAGTAAGTGGAGGAACTGGGCTCATGAACCCATGCAATCTGATGCTAAGGCCTGTGCTCTCAACAACTATGATAGCTGCCTCTCAGTGAAGCTGGAAATCACCTCTGTGCCCATCAATAGGAGACTATTTAAATTATGACATGTTTATACAATAGAATATCATGCAGCATTGAACAGGAAAGATCTATATCAACTGATATGGGTAGGTGTCAAGGAGACACTATTAGTGAGAAAATAAGTTGTAGAATCTTGTATAGTGTGATCTCATCTTTGTTAATATGTGCATGTGTGTATGTGTAAGACATGGTGGGATATACACAAAAATATTTACAGAGGATACCAGTGGGGAATGAAATTGAAGAATAAGGGTATTACTCTAATTTTTAATTTCGACAGTTTTTTTCTTTCAAATTTTTTTGGTGAAATTTTATTATTTTGATAATGAACAGTTTAAAAAAATAACAACAGCAACCATCAAGCCCTTTGCCTCCTCTGCCGACTGTGGACATAGCAGTGAGTTCACCTTCACATTTTCAGAAGCTTCCCGACATGTACACACAACAACAAATTTAAAAACTGAATTTCACCTTAGAATTTATCAGCTAGAATGCAAGATTTTTAGAATCCTTACTGAGATCCGCAATCAGAATTGAAAGCTTCCTAAACTCTCAGTGTGTCTAAAAGAAAGTTTTAAGGAATCTTCAGGCAAGTGTAATCAATGTGCAGCTTCCTTCTATTTGCTTCTTTTAGATACATGAAAGAATGATTTACTTCAAAACACAGAAAAAGGCAAGGTAATGGTTGCTTGATTTTTTAATATCCTGGTAGGGAAAATGCTATCTACTTAGATTCTTCTGCCTCGGTGGCAAGGAAAATGCAGCTTTTTGCCAAAGGATATTTGATTAGCAACCCACAGCTGACAAAAGAACAGAGAGAAAATAATAAATTTCTGCTATGAAAGAAATTAGCCCTACTCATTAGTCTTATACATAATTTAGTATTTCTTTTGTTACTGACAAATCTTCATTCCTCAAGTGCTTTTCAAATCAGCTGTTTTGTCTTCCTGTTAACGTCCTCATTAAGTACTTAAGCATAATTTTGACATGTGCCAACAAAAAATTTGAGAACTGTGCTTTTATAAAGTTTACCCAAACATACTCATGAGCAATGCTCTTTTACAGTGTTTAATAAAGTGTGTCGAGTACCAGCAGGTTTTTCCTTCACAGGTTGATCAATTACCTACTGGAGATTTAAAATTAATTTTTTAATCTTGAGAGGGAAGATACACATTGGAATGTTGGAGGTCTGAGAGTTTAACATGCCAAGGATCTGGCAGTAAACAAATGCTAAGGCTAGGACAAGAACACAGGGCTCCTGTCTTCTTGCTCATTATCCTCTATGTAAAAATACTCTTAGAGGAAATGGTTATAACAGGAGCACAGGCGGTTTGCCAGGGACTCTGCAAGTCAGGAGTTAATGTGGTACAGCCTCCTGAATCAGCAATTTTGCTAGACGATTGAAGAAAGATTTTTTTAACTGAAATAAAAAGATATCATAGCAGATAATTTTTTAAATCACATAGATTTTTAAAGGTAAAACACAAAATAGCAAGAAACTCTCCATTCCTATCTAATGATTTGACCTATGCCCCCACTTCATAGTACAGTAGACATAAATGTAGAAGTCCACTTTCCTCAGCAAAAGAGATATTTTGATGGAAGTCTTTTGAATCACTTGCAAAATGGGAAGCTAAGCAACATTGAGTCACTCAGATTTGAGAGCATATGAAACATGAATTAATTGTGGCTGATTGCCCTCTTAATTTCTTCCCTATAGTTCCAACAGGTAAGTGACTTCTTCATAGAAAGGAAAGTTACTAAGTCCAGAAACAAGCAAATGATTGAGGACCAAGCTCAATTCAATGAATTCCACCCTCAGAGAAAAAAGGAAAACTAAGAAAGCTGTTGGAGACTCTGGTACCATCTACAGGAATGTCAGAAACAATCAACTTGTGATAACAACTATTCGTTCCTTTATTCAGTACTCAGTACACTTTTCATGAATCCCTACTACTATGTTCCAGGCCACAGTGTCCACCCTTAATGACGTAGATGCCAGAGGGGCAGATAATAATTACATACATAATATAACGTTTGGAAGTGATACATGCTATGAAGAAAAATAAGGTAGGGTAAGAGCCTAGACAGTGATCCTGAGATGCGAATGTGATTTTATGTAGAAGTATCAGAGAAATTCTCTTTAGGATGCAATATTAGAGCAGATATCTGCATAAAATAAGGCAGGAGCTTTGCAAATATCTGCAGCAGGGGCAGACCAGGCTGAGGGAAAGGCAAATGCAGAAACTGAACTAGAGTGTTCTGGGCAGGTGTAGGAACCAACCAAATGGCCACTCCAGCTGAGAAAATGAGGAAATGGGTGAATACAGATTGGTGAGAAAGTACAAGGAATCCAGGACCTGATCATCCAGGGCTTTGTAGGACTCAGGTTTTGATTATAGGTTTGATGGGAAATCAAAGAGACTTTAAAACAGGTGAGAATCTTGATCTTATTTGTATGTTGTACAATCTTATTTGCATCTTCACAATTCTGAGAATTTAGTAAGATTTTCAAACAATGATGGCAACTAAACAAAGGAACAGACAAAATAGGCTGCACCTCTACAAGGCTATGGCAAGGAAAAAATGGAACTAATGGAAAAGTGTCTCAGAACGGAAAAGATAGTGCAGAATTTTCATTGACGTAAATCTTTTGTGATTTCTCCAAATGTTCACTAAATCATGCTGCTCTACACCTTGTGTAGATGTTTATCTAATAGCCACTGGGCTGAAGTACCCAACTACCCCTGCTTCCACTTGCGGTATTTCTGGGACTGCCCCTCTTGTCTCTGATGCCACTTACTGGTACTTCTCCATTTTCCCTGTATCTGTCATGCCATCTTGCCTCACTAATGATAGATCCCTGGGGGCTACCCCACTGAAGCACAATTTCCTTTCATTGCCTGGTGGGTTTAGCATTTTTCTTTTTGAAAATGGAATTCCCTGATAGTCACAGCATTATGGGACCACAAGCTTCCTCCAGTAAAGAAAATGTTACATCTTTTCAGTCATTGAAACCACGTGGATAAACAAAAAGAACTGCATTAAGGAAGAGTTATACATGTCATTCAAGTTTAAAAATGAAGGTGACATCAATGTTAGTTGCATCTTTTTTTTATTTATTTATTTATTTTTTTTTTTTTTTTTGTAGAAATATAAAAGAATCTATTTCATACTCATTTAATGCATTTAATTTGATGAGAGCCTTGAGTAGGGGCAAGTATCCTAGTCTTCATGAAATTTTTTGAGTCAGAGTCTCCCTCTATCACCCAGGCTGGATTAGAGCGGCACAATCTCTGCTCACTGCAACCACCACCTCCCAGGCTCAAGCAATTCTCCTGCCTCAGCCTCCTGTGTAACTGGGATTACAGGCACATGCCACCATGCCCAGCTAATTTTTGTGTTTTTAGTAGAGACAGGGTTTCACCATGTTGGCCAGGCTAGTCTCAAACTCCCTACCTCAGGTGATCCACCATACTCAGCATCCCAAATTGCTGGGATTACAAGTGTGAGCCACCACGCCCAGCCAGTTGCATCCTTATTGAAAACAAATGTACCCTACAGGCACTGCTACAGATGTCAAATAGGATGCAAAGTTCTGAAGTTCACTTTATCTGGGAAACCCACATATCACTGATTGCTGAGAAGGCCAGAGTCTTTAAAGAGAGACTTTTTCTGTGTTTTTAATAATCAGTTGATTTCCCAAGGAAAGTGTGGCTCTGGAATGCCATAACTTTTTTAAAAATTTAGCATTGGATTAAAAGATTAGCAAGTCTTAATCAGAGAAACAACATCTTGATCCCATAAACAAAAGGTGACTCTGCTATCTCTTCCAATTTGAATTAGCATCGTCAGGTTGTGCCAAGGGACATCAACTTTCATTTATTTTTGTTAACTTTTATTTTAGGCTTACGGGTACATGTGCAGGTTTGTTATATAGGTAAACTCATGTCATAGAGGTTTGTTGTACAGATTATTTTGTCACCCACATACTAAACCTGGTGCCCAATTGTGATTTTTTAAATTCTCTCCTCCTCCCACCATTCACCCTCATGTAGGCCCCAGTGTCTATTGTTCCCCTCTTGTGCCATGTGTTCTCGTCATTTAGCTCCCATTTATAAGTGACAACACGTGGTATTTGGTTTTCTGTTTCTGCATAAGTTTGCTAAGGATCATGGCCTCCAGCTCCATCCATGTATCTGCAAAGGATGTGATCTTATTCATTTTTATGGCTGCATAGTATTCCATAGTGTATATGTACCACATTTTCCTTATCCAGTCTCCAGTGGTGAGCATTTAGGTTGATTCCATGTCTTTGCTATTGTGAATAGCACTGCAATGAATATATGCATGCATTTGCCTTTACGTGTCTTTTTTTCATATGCTTGTTGGCTGCATGAACATATGAATACATGTGTCTTTAAGACAGAACAATTTGTTTTCCTTTGGGTGTATTCCCAGTAATGGGATTGCTGGGTCAAATGTTAGGTCTGTTTTTAGGTCTTTGAGGAATTGCCACACTTCTTTCCACAATAATTGAATTAATTTATACTCCTACCAACAGTGTATAAGCATTCCTTTTTCTCTACAACCTTACCAGCATCTGCTTTTTTTTTTTTTGACTTTTTAAAAATAGCCATTTTGACTGGTGTGAGATGGTATCTCACTGTGGTTTTGATTTGCACTTCTCTAACGATCATTAATGTTGAGCTTTTTTCATATGCTTGTTGGCTGCATGTATGTATTCTTTTGAAATGTTTCTGTTCATGTCCTTTGCCTACTTTTTAATGGGGTGGCTTTTTTCTTGCAAAGTTGTTTAAGTTCCTTATAGATGCTGGATATTAGACTTTTTTCAGATGCATACTTTGCAAATATTTTCTACTCTTCTCTAGGTTATCTGTTGAAACCATTAGTAGTTTCTTTTGCTGTGGCATACCATACTTTTAAGGAAAACTGATGCCTGAGAGATGGCTTACAGCCTGCAGACACAGATGTGTTAGTTGATTTTGTATCCTTCTGTGAGTCTCAGAATTTTAGGAGAGTTAGTCTGATCTTTTCTTCTGGTCTCGTTTGTCTTCTGCTTTCCCTTTATCCCTTTGCTCCCTAAAATAGTATATTTGAGATGGCTGATGTAGAAGTCAAAGCTTATTTTGGATAAACAATTTTATTTTTGTAGTAAATTTTAGGGTTATAAAATCTAGATTAAAAAGAGGGTTGGAAATCCCAGCTGACAGCCTACTTTGTTGTTGGAAGGTATCACAAATCATGTTATTTGAAGTTATACCTTTATTTCCTATAATAAGTGCAGATGTAGAAATTAGAATTTTATTTTTGGAAACCTATTTAAAACATAAAATACAAAAATTAATAACCTAAATAAATAAAACAAAAGCATATGTGTTAGGTGCTTATGTCCTGGAAGCCTCGTCTCCTCTCCTCTAGGTTTAACCAACAGCATGTACACAAAACAACTGATGGCCAGGTAGAGGCCAAAGTATCCGTTTTATTCATGGTAATGCAAACAAATTAAATAACTCCCAAATGCAGAGCTATCAAATCAAAGCTGGATTAGAGATACTATTATGGCCTGAATCATTCTACTCCCTCTCTCTCCATCACTAGATCTTCTATCTCAGACAGTTAAGCTGGAGCAGAAAGAAAGATTAGATACAGGCCAGGCATGGTGACTCATGCCTATAATCCCAGTACTCCTTGCCCACTTTGGGAGGCCCAGGCATGTGGATCATGATGTCAGGAGTTAGGGACCAACCTGACCAACATGGTGAGACCCTGTCTCTACTAAAACAAATACAAAAATTAGCGGGGCATCCAGCAACCAATAAAATGGGAAAAAATTTTTGCAATCTACCCATTTGACAAAGGGCTAATAAATATCCAGAATCTACAAAGAACTAAAAAAGATATACAAGAAAAAAACAACCCCATTCAAAAGTAGGCGATGGATATGAACAGACACTTTTTAAAAGAAGACATATATGAGGCCAACAAACATGAAAAAATGCTCGTCATCACTGATTATTAGAGAAATGCAAATCAAAACCACATTGAGATGCCATCTCATGCCAGTTAGAATGGCGATCATTAAAAAATCTGGAGACAATAGATGCTGGAGAGGATGTGGTGGAACACTTTTATACTGTTGGTAGGAGTGTAAATTAGTTCAACCATTGTGGAAGGCAGTGTGGCAATTCCTCAAGGACCTAGAAATAGAAATTCCATTTGACTCAGCAATCCCATTACTGGATATATATCCAAAGGATTATAAATCATTCTATTATAAAGTCACATGCACACGTATGTTCATTGCGGCCCTGTTTACAAGAGCAAAAGCCTGGGGCCAACCAAAATGCCCATCGATGATGGACTGGACAAGGAAAATGTGGCACATATATACCGTGGAATACCATACAGCCATAAAACAGGATGAGTTCGTGTCCTTTGTAGGGACATGGATGAATCTGGAAATCATCATTCTCAGCAAACTGACACAAGAACAGAAAATCAAACACCGCATATTCTCACTCATAGGTGGGTGTTGAACAATGAGGACAAATGGACACAGGGAGGGGAGCATCACACACATAATGCAGGACATTATGGGAGGGACAGCAGGGGATAGGGAGGTTGGGGAGGGATAACATGGGGAGAAGTGCCAGATATAGGTGACAGGGGATGGAGGCAGCAAACCGCATTCCCATGTATTTACCGATTCAACAGTCTTACATGATCTGCACATGTACCCCAGGAGCTAAAGTGCAATAAAAAATACATATAAATTAGCTAGGCGTGGTGGCATGCACCTATAATCCCAGCTACTCTGGAGGCTGAGGCAGGAGAATCACTTGAACCTGGGAGGCAGAAGTTGCAGTTAGCTGAGATCGTGCCACTGCACTCCAGCCTGTGCAACAGAGACTCTGTCTCAAAAACAAAAAAGAAAACAAGATGTAGGTGATGGGGAAGAAGGCAGCAAATCACACTGCCACGTGTGTTCCTATGCAACAATTTTGCATGTTCTTCACATGTACCCCAAAACCTAAAATGCAATAAAATAAATAAATGGGGGAAAAAAAAAAGAAAACAAAGAAAGACTAGATGCAGAATAGAGTGCTGGCCTTTCTAAGTGGTGGTGAGTACATGATTTTAAAAGGAAATAGATGTGAACAAGAGGAACCTTTCACACAAGATCCCAAAAGAAAACAAGAAAGGAACAAGAAGCATTTACTCTTTGCTTTTTTTGCTGATAGAAATGTGAAGAAATGGAAAATAAATGTGTCAACTCCTTCCAACATTTTAGTTTTAAACAATTATTAATTGGGTAAAGCCAAAATTTTTTACAGTATATCATAAATGACCATTTTAGCTAAGGCTCATTAGTATAAGAGCTCTGAGAATCTCAGAATATAGATACATCTGTTATAGGTAAAGCTCCCCAGAGCAGCATGTTTTCTTGCTGCTCATAGGAACTGTGAGTTCCATTCAAAATTAAAGTCTACTCTTCAAAATGTTTAATTTCCAACAAAGTGGGCATGAAGACCCCAGACACACTGGAAAGGCAAGTTCTGGGAAAGAGAAATTTTCATAACCTTCAATGGTCTTCACTCTAAGTGTAGCTACACAGTGAGCTGGAGTGGCCCCGTCCTTCACTTTGCATTAGCACTTAGATGCGCAGATCAGGTGGGTATTTGGGGTCCCTTTGATTGGAGGTAATTTGCAATCATAAATAGGAGAATTGGTGGTTACTGATGGCTGGGATGATGTTTTATTTATAGTAAGAAAAGTCATAAAGTGAAGAGGTTCCAATTCAAAACCCCTTAAGTTGTGAGTCATACTGGAGTTTTAAAATATGATGAGAAAAACTGCTGAAATAATTTTAATGGGCTTCTACTCATAAAGCCTTAATATCTCGATTCATTAATATAGCTCCTTGACTCGAGCTGATCCCCCTTTCTTATGTAAAACAACCATATTAATTTTTAATCAAGTTTTTCTCTGAAAACATCCATAACTGTATATTGCAACAAGATAAAGTGCAAACTATTCAGCTTGTCATAACAACCAAGTGTGCTTTTTACCCTTCTAGGCTTATCTAAAACCCCTCTCATGAAACTAACAGAGCTGCCTTCCCTGGATGTCCTGACAGTTAATTTGGGAACAGGCATAATGACACATGACCCATGACAGATACTGAGACTTTTCTGGTCCCAATTATGAGAATCTGTTCTCTGCCTTTTGCTTGTTGAACTCCCTACATTCATCTGTGAAGTCAGGCAGTCTTCTTTTGTACCACTTGAGGACAGCTGACAAATTCTCTCCTTCCTGCTGTGTGATGGGGCTTAGAAGCTCAGAGTCTGTATTTACTCATCCAATAAACAGGTGCCAAGAGCCTGCCATGTGCCAGGTACTGAGGATTCAAAGGCATTCCAAACCCTGCTGCCTCTTGAGGCTGTTTCAGGAGACTTGGACACACTCCCTATCCCCATATCTCTCAAACCAATCTCATCCATAATTTTACCTAAACCTTGTCATAGCCTGGGGGATTCGTATTTGCCAACACAAATACAGTTCCATCTAGATTAACACAGCATGTCCTGTTTTATCCAAAACACTCCTGGATGATGAACACCCTGACAGGCAGGAGGAGCTGAGTTGTCTACACAGCTGCCTGACAGGAAATACTTCAGTGGATGGCTGCTGCTTGTTTCTCAGAAAAGAGGTTGTGAGTTTCTGAGGCTTGTTTATTTCATTCCTAGGCTGCTTTTTCTAATATCCTTCTCCCTTTAGGGGAGCCACCTGTCCTCTACCTCCACCTCCACACAGCCATCTAATACCTTCCTGTTCTATGCATGCTTCTGCCACATCCACCCCCATGCCCCGATCCCCACAACAGAAAATTCAATTCAACTTTGCACTCTTTTATTAAAGATATATATATTAAGTATTGAGCCACTCATTGCCACACATTAAGAGATTTAGAATAAATGGATGAATTGATAGAAATTTAATCACAGCCTAGTTTTAGATCCATAAAACATCCCTTTTCCTCCATTTGGGTACTATGATAGAAACAAGTTGTGTAGACATTTTGGTAGAGGAGATGGAGGGGATGGGTTGGGCTTGGGGCGGCAGGGGCAGGTGTCCTGAAACAGTAGAAGAAAAATCTTTTAGACCAAATGAATGCAGTCTCTTTTTTTGTTGTTGTTCTTTCTGCTTCCCTTCCCTCCCCTTCCTTCCCCTGTCCTCCCCTCCCCTCCCCTTCCCTTCCCCTGCTTTCTTCCTTCTTTCTTTCTTTCTGGAAAATATGCATATATTGAGGTGAGTGGCATCTGCAGCAAAGGATTGCCGGATAGAATCCAGGGAACGGCTGGACTCCATGGTTCACGTCAGTAATCCCAGCACTCAGCACTTTGGGAGGCCAAGATGGTGAGTCACTTGAGGCCAGGAGTTCAAGACCAGCCTGGTCAACATGATAAAGCCCCATCTCTATTAAAAATACAAAAATTAGCTGGGCCTAGTGGCATGTGCCTGTAATCCCAGCTGCTCAGGAGGCTGAGGCAGGAGAATGAATTGAACCTGGGAAATAGAGGTTGCAGTTAGCAGAGATCACATCGCTGTACTCCAGCCTGGGTGACAGAGCAAGACTCTATCCCCACAAAAAAAAGAAGCCATGGAAAGTTAGAAACAAGTATCTCCAGAAGAATGTTTAAACATAATATATTAAGAAAATAAATTTAGGTTAAAATATTAGATTCCAGGATTTTGCCAGTGGGCAAACATAGACAGCTAGAGATACACATGTAGGGAAAACACTGGGAGGACAAAAAACAAAATGTTAGCA
Organism: Cebus imitator; assembly: GCF_001604975.1. Classification (NCBI taxonomy): domain Eukaryota; kingdom Metazoa; phylum Chordata; class Mammalia; order Primates; family Cebidae; genus Cebus; species Cebus imitator. The sequence goes on from NW_016107396.1 coordinate 2,236,623, forward strand.
GCTGTTCTTACTAGTTTAGTTGGGGTTAGAGGAGAATTTTCTTTTTTATGTTTTATGAAATTTTCTGCAGTGAACATTCATTACTCTATAATAAAATCAATAAATTGATAATAAGACGAGGAAAACAAAAGCCAGAAAAGCTTTAGTCTCTGAAGGTTACTTGCTGCCTAGGGTGCCCAGCGGGCCACTGTCTTATAACTGTTATTGAGGTAAAAGAGATCCATGCCTCATTTTTTTTTTTTTTTTTGAGACAGAGTCTCACTCTGTCGCTCAGGCTGGAGTGCAGTGGTGTGATCTCAGCTCACTGCAACCTCCACCTCCTGGGTTCAAGTGATTCTCCTGCCTCAGCCTCCTAAGTAGCTGGGATTACAGTTGCCTACCACCATACCCGGCTAATTTTTTTTTTTAATTTTTAGTAGCAACAGGGTTTCACTATGTTGGCCAGGCTGGTCTCAAACTCCTGACCTCAAGTGATCCACTCACCTCAGACCCCGAAAGTGCTGGATTTATAGGCCTGAGCCACCGCTCCCAGCCCATGACTCATCATCAATGATTTCTTCTAGTACTGACACTTTTTCTCCTGCCATTTTCTTCCACTGCTAAGCTACTTCTCAGTACACCCAGCCCCTAACTCACCCAGCCCACGCATACCCTTTGCCCTGGGACTGAGCTCTCCCCACAATGAATCAGCTCTCATAGTCTGACTTCTAGGAGAGGAATATGTAGACAATCTTTGAAGCAGGAAAATAACAGAAAATTGAGCCTATAGGACACATATAGCTTTGTTATAATACTGCAGAGATATGCCTTTTATTATTTAACTATTTCTTCACCCATGCATTAGTATGTTATTTTTGTACTGATCGTGAAGTGTGTGACAAAGCCCTATGTGACTACAAAGCATTCTTTTCATTGTTTCAGTCACGACTTTTGATATCGGTAGCTCACTTGTGATCCTGATTTGTGGAGACTTGGAGTTGACTCAGGGGACCTCAGGGAGAATGTCTGAGCTTTCAGTGAAATGTAATCTTTTTCATGATAAGTTTAAAAGACTATTTGAAAAAGATTCTGTGTTTATTGATAATGCAGCCCTTAAATTGCCTTTTATACTAGATTTAATATAAAATTAGACAAAAAACTAAAGTACACAAAAAACAATAATTCTAGAAGTGATTAAATTTTATTTAAAATTTCCAAAAATTGTCTATTTTCAGAAATTTTCTAAAATTACTTAACGCATTTTAGAAAAGCCAAGCTTTGTTCCTTGCATAATGGAATCAAGGCCCCAGCATGGTCAAAATTTCCTAGGTTTACCATCTAAATTGCTAACTAAGTCGTAATCAGCACTTCCTTTCCTTTTATACACTATAGATAGAGTCTTTGAGAATTTTATATGATTTGAATAGTATTTCTTATTGCCACCTTTCAGGAAAGCTACTTAGGTCAAGAACTGTTCAAATCAATTAAATATTGAGTTACATATAAAATTACATATACATATACATTACCACACAATTAAGTTTTGGGTTAAACAATTTTCTTTTTAATTTTTAATTTTAATAATAGAGTCTCACTGTTTTAGTTATAATTAAAGAAAAAGAGGTGTTTATGTATGTTTATTGCAGCACTGTTCACAATAGCAAACACTTGGAACCAACCCAAATGCCCATCAATGATAGACTGGATAAAGAAAATGTGGCACATATATACCATGGAATACTATGCAGCCATAAAAAAGGGATGAGTTCATGTTCTTTGCAAGAACATGGATGAAGCTAGAAACCATCATTCTCAGCAAACTAACACAAGAACAGAAAACCAAACACCACCCGTTCTCATTCATAAATGGTAGTTGAACAATGAGAACACATGGACACAGGGAGGGGAACATCACACATCAGGGCCTGTCCAGGGTGGGGGGTTAGGAGAGGGAGAGCATTAGGAGAAATAGCTAGTGTAGATGATGGGGTGATGGATGCAACAGACCACCATGGCACATATGTAACTATGTAGCAAACCTATATGTTCTGCACATGTACCCCTGAACTTAAAGTATAATTAAAAAAAAAGAAAGATGTTCATTCCTAGTATTATGAAACCCTGTCTGGCTGATATGGTGTTTTATATTTTTTAAAGAAGAGAAATTCATTAAAAAATAAGATTATGCTATGGTTTACAAAGTCTCTAAAGTGAGTTTTAAAGAGATTAACTTTAATAAATTGTAAATGTGATTGCAAGATATTAAAATTAATAACCCAATTCTTAGCTAAAATTAATTGAAAATTATGCTTAATGCACAGGTTGCTTAGCAATTACATTTTTATGTTTTCACATTAATTTTCCAAAAAGCTCTTGCTCAGTTTATGCATGATAGACAAAAACAGCTCATTATGATTCCAGATTTTTCTGGGGTTTGTAACCAACATCTTGTTAAAAAAACAAACAAAAAAAAGGCTTTCAATCTCTAGTTCTTAACTGTTCTATTTTATTTGATATATATTTATTAGACACAGGGTCTTTTGAGAATCTGGTAAAAGCTATGGCCCCTCATCCCAGAAAAAGACTGATGTAATCATATTCACAATTTTTCATGCTCATAGAGGGTTTCCTGACAACCTGATAGATATCCTTCTGTGGACCATCCAACTAACTGTAAACCCAAAGTTAAGTACTGTCCCAAAACCAGGCAAATAATTACGGTAAAGTCAGGAGATGTGTCAGTGTTTTGGATATAGGAACTCTTTATTTCCTTATCAAGTTTAATCCATTGGTGGAATAAAAAAATTTTATGGATGTTTTAAATGTATAGAGCTAAATTTACAAAGGTGTTTGGGAGTGGAAAACACATGATTATATATTTTAATATTTTTGGCAGTTAGCAGGATCACAGAAAATGGAGAATACATAGTGAAATGTCATCCTTTAGCCATTTATTTCCTAAAAGCTCTCAAAAGATCATGTTTCCATATGTTTAACAATCTGCTACAATAACAACAAGCCTCCCACTCACAAGTGCTGCCATCAGCCCCGCCCTCATTATACCAATTCCAGGATGTCATCCACGTCCTCACATACTGACAGATGAAAGGCACTCCTCATTGTCAAAGTTCTCACTGCAAACACACCCCTGCACGTGCCTTGAACTTTACCAAGAATATTTTCATTCACCTTTATATAATTTAAATATTGTTAAAGTTTTAAGCTGGAGTGGGCTTCAACTAACCAGAGATGGCTTCATTTAACTTTGAGGCAAGTGAAGAATGATTTTATCCCACTTCTTATTCAATAAATCTGCTCAGCTCGTGAAAGAAAACAACAAAATAACTAAAATCTGAGTTACAAAACAAGAACTAGGCATTACTATGCATCTTTATTCTAAAAAGTCATTTAAGTTTGATCATTTTGCATTGTACATGGGATAGTCTAAATCATCATTCAGCTGAAGGATTCTGATGCGGTGTCATATGCTAAAGTAAGATAGAATGATAGACCATATTGGTTATTATCACTAATTTATTTCCTTCCTTCCCTCCCTAACTCCCTTCTTCCCTCCCTCCTTCCCTCTTTCCTTCCTTCCTTCCTTCTTTCCTTCACCCCTCCTTCCTTCCTTCCCTTCTTCCTTCCTTCCTTCCTTCCTCCCTCCCTCCCTATGTCTTTCTTTCACAGCAAGCTCAAACAATACACAAACAATAACACTGAGATTTGTGGAATCCCACATCGATAAGGCTTAATTATTAAAGGTACCTAAAACTTCATGTGTTCTAAATGTACTGGAACCCTTGTAATACTTCTGGCATCATTTTTTGCATCCAGACAAATTTCACTGAAGGATGACACACCCTGAGAGGCCTGACTACATCACAGAAATCAAATATCATCAAACAAATAAATAAACAGAAAGGTTCAAGAAAAGACTGAAGCACGTAACCTTCACATTAATCATAAAGGATACCAGATGACTGGTCATGATAGCAGGAAATTTCATGCTAAGCTGTTTGTGAAGAAAGTCTCAAAAGGATATAAACATAAATATAATCAGAGTATCCAATTGGATCAGACCGAGTATTTTCTTCCTTTTAGCATTTCCAAGGAATTTTTGTAGAATTAAAAGATGAAATTGTGAGAATCTATTTTCATTTTACTTTAACCCTTCTAATTTTTACTTAATTGATTAGTATTTGTGGTAATAAGAATAATGGCTCCTCAAAGATGTCCATACCCCAATCCCCAGAAACTGTGAATATGTTATGCTGTATAGCAGTGGGGAATTATAAATGTAGATGGAATTAGGTTTGCTAATCAGCTGACAATGAGATGGGGAGATTATCTTGGATTATCCAAGTGTTCCCAATGTAATCATCAGGATCCTTATAAGCAAAAGAGGCAGGGAGGCAAGAGAATCACAGTCAAAGAGAAATTAGAAGATGATATACTAGTGGATTTGAAGATTGAAAAGGCCACAGGCCAAAGAATAAGGGAAAAGGCAAGGAAACTGATTCTCCCCCAGCGCCTCGAGAAGGAACAAGGCCTGTGGATACTTTGATTTTAGCCCAACAAGTCTCATTGTGGACTTTTGACTCCAGAAATATGAAATAAAGTTGCATTGCTTAAACCACTAATTATCTGGTCATTTGTTATGGCAGCAATAGAAAACTAACACAGTATTATTTAACACATATTGTGTAACTATCTGTGCATTATAGATTAGATGTAAGTCATGGTCCCTAACCTCAGTAAGATTAGTGGAGATTATATCCTCTGCATATCGTTGAGTGAGACCTCTGTGGGAATCTTTCACAATATTAAGAGTCCCATATTTGAGGGGGATATAGATGATTACATAAACAGAGAGAAATAGACTTGGAAATGAATGGAGAATATTCAAATTGGGAAGGCCATCATCTTTCATTGAATCAGGACATGTATCCTGACATCCACACTACTACTGATATTTCTTCTACACTCAACCACCGATTGTAGAAGGTAAGAGTGTGAATTAATGCTTGAGAGTCCTAGTTCCTGAAAGAGGAGTTTAGAAGGGAGAAAGAGAATGGAAAAAAAGCTTAAATGTGGGTTTAGTCCATTCACACTGCTATAAAGAACTGCGCTAGACTGGGTAACTTATAAAGAAAAGAGGTTTAATTGACTCAAAATTCTGCATGGCTTGGGAGGCCTCAGGAAATTTACAATTACAGCAGAAGGAGAAGCAGTCACATCTTACATGGCGGCAGGGGAGAAAAGAGTGTGTGAAGGAAAAACTGTCAAACACTTATAAAACCATTAAGTCTCATGAGAACTCACTCACTATCCCAAGAAGAGCATGGGGGAAACTGCCCCTATGATCCAATCATGTCCTTCCAGGTCCCTCCCTTGACACGTAGTACTTATGGGAATTACAATTTGAGACGCAATTCCGGTGGGGAAACAGAGCCAGACCATATTATACTGTCCCTGGCCCCTCCAAAATCTCACATTCTTTTTACGTTTCAAAACCAATCATGCCTCTCCAACAGTCCCTTCAAAGTCTTAACTCATTCCAGCATTAACTCAAAAGTCCAAGTCCAAAATCTCATCTGAGACAAGGCAAGTCCCTTCCACCTAGGAGCCTATAAAATCAAAAGCAAGTTAGCTACTTCTAAGACACCATATGGGTATAGGTATTGGATAAATGATCCCTTCCAAATTGGAGAAATTGGTCAAAACAAAAGGGCTGTAGGCACCATATAAGTCTGGGGCAGTCATTAAATTTTAAAAGCTCTAAAATAATCTGCCTTGACCCCATGTCTTACATCCAGGGCACACTGATGCAAAGCATGGGCTCCCATAGCTTTTGGCAGCTGTACCCCTGTGGCTCTATAGGATTCGGCAACTGAGGCTGCTGTCATGGGGTGGGATTGAGTGTCTGGGGCTTTTCCAGGTGCATGGTACAAGCTGTTGATGGATCTTTCACTCTGGGGTCTGGAGGATGATGGCTTTCTTCTCACAGCTTTACTAGGTGGTCCCCTAGCGGGGACTCTGTGTGAGGGCTCCAACCCCACATTTCCCTTCTGCACTGCCCTAGCAGAGTTTTACCATGAGGGCTATGCCCCTTGCAGCAGACTTCGGCCTGTATATCCAGACATTTCCATAAATCCTCTGAAATTTAGACAGAGGTTCCCAAATCTCAATTCTGAACTTCTGTGCATCCACAGGCCCAACAACACTTGGAAGTTGCGAAGGCTTGGGGCTTGCACTCTCCGAAGCAATGGCCCAAGCTGTATCTTGGCCCCTTTTAGCCCTGGCTGGAGATAGAGCAACTGGAATGCAGGGCACAGGGTTCTGAGGCTACACGAAGCAGTGAGAGGTCTGGGCCCAGCCCATGAAACCATTTTTTTCCTCCTAGACCCCCAGGCCTGTGATGGGAGGGCCTGCTGTGAAGTTCTCCAACATGCTCTGGAGAAATTTTCCCTATTGTCTTGGTGATTAACATTTGATACCTTGTTACCAATGCAAATTTCTGCAGTGGACTTGAATTTCTTCCCAGAAAATGAGGTTTTCTTTTCTACCACATGGTCAAGCTGTAAATTTTCCAAACTTTTATGCTCTGCTTCCCTCTAAAACATAAATTCCAACTTAAAATCATCTCTCTCAAGTTCAAAGTTTCACAGATCTCTAGGGCAGGGGCAAAAAGCCACCGATCTCTTTGCTAAAGCACAGCCAGGGTACCCTTTGCTCCAGTTCCCAATAAGTTCCTCATCTCCATATGAGACCAGCTCAGCCTGGACTTGATTGTCCACATCACTATCAGCATTTTGGTCAAAACCATTTAACAAGTCTCTAAGAAGTTCCAAACTTCCCCACATAATCCTATCTTCTTTGGGGCCCTCCAAATTATTCCTACCTCTGTTTATTACCCAGTTCCAAAGTTTCTTCCACATTTTGGGGTGTCTTTATACCAAAGGAAAAGGGTACCACTCCCAGTACCAATTTACTGTATTAGTCCATTCTCACACTGCTATAAAGAACTGCCCAAGACTGGGTCATTTATAAAGAAAAGAGGTTTGTTGACTCATTTTATGACACATCTTATTGACTTACAGTTCTGCATGGCTCTGGAGGCCTCAGGAAACTTACAATCATGGTGGAAGGGGAATCAGGCATGTCCTAAGTGGGGGCAGAAGAGAGAAGAGCGTCTGCATGAGGAACTGTCAAACATGTATAAAACCATCAGATCTCATGAGAACTCACTCACTATCACAAGAACGGCATGGGGAAACCACCCCCGTGATCTAAACACCTCCTACCAGATCCCTCCCTCAACACATGGGGATTGTGAGGATTATAATTTGAGATGAGATTTGGGTGGGGACACAGAGCCAGACCATATCAAGGTGCCAAGCTGTACTCAGTACAAATGGCACTGCTGGTGATGGTAGAAATCAACATTGCCCAATTTGCATTTGTGTCAGGCTGGTCTCACAATCTTTTCTGCTAGCATTAACATCTGATGGTCTAGTTAAGCCTTGGTTATAACTTATATTCAGGGCTTTATAGCTGAGGCATACATTTGCATGAGTATAAACAGTGATTCACGTGTAAAGTGGCCAGAAACTTATCTTCTACAAAGACCACCACAAGATTGTCTAACAAGATGCAAATTCCACATCTTGAATGAAAGGGTTGAAAAAGAGTGAATTACACATTCATATTTTGACGTAAGTACAAAGAAATGGTATCCTACCCCTCAAAGGAAAGCAATTACCTTTCCCTCCTAGAATAGAGACCCAAAGAATCACCAACGAGCATTCTTCAGGCATTTAGCTACACTATATAAGCAGGAAGCACAATGATGGCAGGCACTTCTCCATTACTCACATGAACAGGTGAATTTTTAGGTGTCCCTCTTATAGGAAACACAAATATGAAAATGGAACAAAATATGGAAAAAAAATATGGAACCAGTAATCTAAAATGTTACTTCCACTCACTGAGGATATTCTCTACAGCTATGGTAAATATGCTTTCCTTTTTTTAGCATAAAACCTTCTCAGAGATAGTCCCATGCACTAGGTTTGAACTCTCCAAAGCAGTATTACATAATGTTTAGATGTAGATATATCAGAATTCAAATCCTGGCTCTGCCACTGTGTAACCCTAACAATCTCAACCCCATTTTCCTTATCTGTAAAGCAGGGATACTAGAAAATATCTCATAAGTGTTTTTTGATCATTAAAGAGATAATTTATGTAACATGCTTAATATATTGTATTACTAAATGTTAGCTTTTATTTTAATAGCTGAAGCATAGTCATCTACTCACACAGAGTATGTGTCTGATAATGTTGGCCTACAAAACCCCAGCTTTGATCATGTTGATTGGGTAAATAAATGAATAATGAGTGTGTATCTGACTTGTTTATATCTGCAGCATGTAATAAGTACATTGTCCTTCACTTAGCAGAACATAGGTGGTCCTCTATCATGAAGATTCATTAATGGAATTCTTTCCTGATTGGCAATTCAGTTGGGCTGATCCATCACATTCCTTGATGTGTTTGGTGACAAGTCACATACATTGGAGAGTTGGTGTTGGTTGGGATCAGAGCTATACTACTCAGTCCTGGCACACTGTTTTCTGGTTTTGGAATGAACCTACTCACACAGGGAGAGAACCCACAACCTTGGCCTTATTTCCATTCACCCTGGAGCATGAAAAATCTGCTAATTGACTGCCTGCTGACCACTTGGCTCATCTTTGGGAATAGGAAAGCCAATTTTGAGAAAAATAGCATCTGGGAGCCTGACCCTTTGCTGCTTTCAGGTCTTGGCCCCATCCCCTGCAGCTCAGAGACAAAGGTGATTGATATTGCCAAGTGTTTTGCAAATACTATAAATCTTTTAAATGAAAAGAGTTGATTGATAAATGATACGTTGTCCTTTTCACACTAAGCCTGCATGCTGGCTGTCTGCTGGTAACAGATTTGTCTACTGTAAATATAGCCTGGTTGTTCATATCTCCCTGCCTTTCTCAGATAACCACACTGATGGTGCAGCATAAAGAGAGTTATACCAGAAGTTGGGGAACATGGGCTTTCATTCTGGATCTGCCACACATTGTATATATAGCTTTGAGTGAGAGGGAAGAAACTAGCATTGTTGAATGTCTTCCAAATACAAGTCTCTAGATAAGATACTGCATATGCATGTAACCTCTTTAAATCTTCCCAATAACCTTGGAATGCAAGGATAATGATCCCCATTTTATATATGAAGAAGGCGAATCTCAGAGAGACTGTAACACTTGCCCAAGATTACTGACCTTAACAAGTAGCAGAATCAAGAAGCTAACTTAGTTCTGCTCATTTTAAAGCCATTGCTGTTTCTAGCATACCATGTTGCCTCTGAAACTCAGTTGTCTCATCTGTAAAATGAAGGAGGTGAACTACATGGGCATACACTGTTTTCAGTAAAGGACTGCACAAGAGCAAAACCCAATGCTTGAGGACCACAATCTTTTCTTTTTCTTTCTTTTCCTTAAAAGTTTTCTTTAATAATGTATCCATGCCTTATGTAGAAGTGTTGCAGGATCTTCCACTGAGATAATAATTTGTTTAAATGGGTTTCCCTCCTCTTTTCCCTTCCCATTACCAATTTTAAGCAATGAGCAGGGTTGTGCTCCTTTGCCTCAGAGGACATTTATGGCAGGTTGGACAGCAGAAGCCACTTGAAATCAGAGAATTTTCTTAGTTTTTTTTGTTTTTTGTTTTTTGTTTTTTTCCAATCTAAGCTCTTGGATGTTATTATGATAAGCATGCTAGGGGATGAGGAAGGAGAAAGCAGTGACTTTGAGGTCAACAGAGGGAGGAGGAAAGATTTCTCCAGAGAATAAAAAGAATGTTATTTCTGTGCAGGAACCTGAGCATAGCTCCTTGGCAGACCCGCAGGGAAGCTGCAGCCCCACTGAAGAGGCTGGCTGTCCTCTGAGTCCAAAGAAACTGGATCCCAAGCCCAGAGCTTGCAGCCTTAGAAAAGACTCCTGGGCCTCCATGTGGCATGAAAGCAGAGCACATAGGCTTGAAGCATGACTATAGATGACTGATGAGCTAGAGATGAAACTTTCTCCATCTGTCAGCATCATGAACATTTCCTTGACGTTTATGCAGCCTTAATGACTAAAACTGAATTTCTCCCCTGTTGGACAGTACAAGAGCTTATACCAGATTTCATATTGATTTAAAATAATAAACGAATGTGATATTTCCTTCCACCAGAATTTGTAACCTGAATCACACCTGCTCTACAGTATTGGATATGACTCAAACTTGAGTCAGGTGCCTGTGGAAGCTTTATTGAAACCTATCTTCGTTCTGTTTATAATCTCTCAAAAGGTCCCTTTTTCAAGGTTTAATTTTAAAGGAATTAAATATGAGCTACTCAAAATTCTATATTAAATTAGACTCAGCTTCCAGTAAAATTGCTAAATGATCCAAGTCTATTTAACAATATAATTGTTAGTAGTCAGTCATGAAGCAATCATTCAGAAAAGGGTTATGATGTGCTGAACCACTAATTCATTCTTAAGTTACAATATACGTCTCATAATCTTAGTTACTTCTGAGGAGAAGGTAGAGCAATGAGATCAGGAAGGAGCACAAAGGGACATGGGTGGTTGTTCAAAAGTTCAAAAGTCTAAATCCTAAATGAGTGATGTGAGTATCAGTCTTTGCTTTATTATATATAATTCATAACTTACACACACAATGATACTCTTTTGCAGATCTCAAATATGTAAAATATGTTTTTATGCTGAAAACCTCTAGCAAGAAAGACCTAGGTCATAATCCTAATACATATCCCTAGAAGATTTGCTTTACTATTCTGCCCAGAAGACTGATTTACATCTTCTCATCACTCCTCAAACTTGTCACACCCGTAACACACACACACACACACAACTGTGGCCACATCTTGAACTTTATTGAGGAACTAAGAACAATGATTATGTTCTAATCACTAAATCGACCAAGTGGCTTGCATCTGACCTTTGCTTTTTCCCTTTTCTGCTACCATAGAAAACTTAAAGCAGTCCCTCCACAGGTGTTAATCCTATCTCCTCCAGCAGACAAAGATCTTTCTCCTGTACAAGCTTGCAGGTGCTGTAGTATCTCTCCTTCAATAAACAACCATAAACAGCCTCTCAGGACCTAGGGTCCCCTCAGCTAATTCTTTCTCCTTCACAGCAAAACTTCTTTCTAAAAATCTGAACATCCTAATAGCTTACATTTTCTCATCTAGTTTTCTCCTCAACCTGCTTGGCTGCATATCTCCACTCAAACCACTGATGTTGAGAGCACAAAAGTCCCCCCATCGTCAAATCCAACTGTTTCTGCTGGCTGCTTTCATGAGCTGTCAGCATGTTATTCACTATAGTTGAGTGCGTCTTCTAAAACACTCCACTTCCGTGGTTTTCCAACCACCTCAACTGATCCCTTCTTCAGTCCCACATCTGACACCTTCTCTGGTGAATCCTAACTACTGCCCAGGACATTTTCTCTGACTTTACCTCTAACCTCTACCTTTTGCTCTAAACTCATATATACAGATGCTTTCTTGACATCTCCATCTGAAAGTCTAATTTACCTCTCAAACTTAACATGTCTAAAACAGAACTCCTGCTTTCCCTCTAATCTTACCCAATCTTTACCTTTTCAATAAATAGTGCCACCTTCTACAGCCTCAATCACTCAAAACAAAAATCTAGTAACCACATTCCATTCATCTCATAACTTCCCTTTCATGTTCAAATTTTCAAGCCCTGGCAACTCTACTCCAAAGAATGCCACAAGCTTATTACTTCTGCTCTGGTTCTATCGACCATCCTAATTCAACCATCATTGTATTTTGTCTTAGCTACTGCCATAGCCTCCTAACTAATCCATTACTTCCACTTTTACATTTTCACAAACTACCCTCAAAATGACAGAGATACTTTTAAGCAGAAATCAGAGCATGTCTTCCTGGCATGATTAATCCCTAATCATTACAGGGCCTACTTCAGCTTGATGTCCAGGTATTGTGTCAAATATAACCTCTTAAGAGAATACATACTTCACCATGCTACGTAAAGTTGTAAACACACAGAAGCATATACACTTACACATATATATGTATTTTTTACCATTTGTAAAATTAGTTAGCATACTGTTGGTACATACTAAAAGATTATAAACTTCATGTATTTATTTTTCTCCAGTCACTAATATGACTTCTCTCATCAACTCTAAGATTTTTCAGAAACAAGTTTTCTTGAATTTTCTATTTGACAATCTTATTTTCTGGATATAATGTGAATGTTGTCTTCTTCTTTATATTGTCTTACTTGCCTTGTATTATTGCACTGCACAGAATATCCAAAGCAATGTTGAATCTCAGCGATCATAGTAAACAGCAGCCTTATGGTCCTGGCTTTAATAGAAGAAGCTCCAGTATAACATTAGCTATAGTGACTTCTTTGTTTGGGAACTCTACGCAAATTCCACTTTTTCTGCTTATATATCTAATACTCTAATATCTTTGATTTAGTTATAAATTTCTTTAATATTCAGTTGTGGCTTAAATTAATTTCTACTCCCTATTGCACCCGTTTGTATTCTAAGGATATCCTACTCCTTAAAATGAGTTCTGCAGAGAGCTAAACTCATCCATATTCTGTTCATTTTTTTTTTTTGTATCAATGTGCGCAGACGAATGTTTCTGGTAGCAAATGACCTGGAGATTTTATAAATGGTAGAGATTACAATGTTGGTATTTCAGAAGCTTCTTTTCCTAATTCTTCTAAGCTAGGTGAAGGGAGTAGGCAGCACCCAAACAGCCAATGCCCACTCAGCTCATCAGAAGAAATACTCAAGCCACCTTTAATCTATCCTTTCCACCAGTGATTTTTGGTACCCCCATTTGCTGCTGCAAATTCCTAGCTTTTCAGTTCTTCTAGCTCAGGAGCATCAATTACATAATTCTTCTTTAACTACACTTCCTCAGTAAGATATTAATATGTTCCTCAAATCCAATGGTCACATAATTTAATTTCTTCCCTTTTCCTATTCTAAACTAACCATCTCCAGCAGCCATATCCAGTTATATTTCTAAGTAAACCAGTTTTCAAAAACATAGCTAAATTTCACTGTATGCTTTGAAGTCCTGATATTTGTAACTTTAGATTATTAATGTAGACTAAAGCTTTGATAGAAATATAAACTCATATAGGCTATTTTTTTAAAGTTTATATCACAAAATACAGCCATTTTAACTGCATCTCAGGTCTCCTATATCAAGAACCCAACATGTTTTTCCATCTTAATGGGATGCCCTCCGTTACCTACAAGTCCCCTTTGTTACCCACCTCAAATGTAGAAAATATCCTCTCATCTCCTGGGCCTGTTTAACTTTCAGGCAACTATCCTTACTTCATCATACATGAAATGTACTATGCTGCAATTATTCATCTCCCCCACACTTATCAGTGTCACTGAACCATCTTTTTTTTATTTTAAGTTCTGGGATACGTGTGCTGAATGTGCAGGTTTGGTACATAGGTATACATGTGCCATGGCGGTTTGCTGTACCTATCAACCTGCCATCTAGATTTTGAGCCCTGCATACATTAGGTATTTTTCCTAGTGCTATCCCTCCCCTTTGGTCTACACTTAGATCCCCTCCCTAACTTACTTGTGGCCATCTAAAGACAATTTCTTATATTCTTTTTTCTCTCTGACACTCTCGACCTTGTCTTGGTAAATCTGCCATTTTTATCTTAAGGTGTAATTGATCCTAGTAGTATTAGCATGGTGGGCTGCAGGCAGTAAACAGAGAGCGTGCAGAGTAGAAGCTGAGAGGACCAAACTTGATTTGGGTTGACCTCATGTGTAGTCATCTAATAATAAAACCTCAAAGTCCAAGACAACTTGGATTCAGTTTCCTTATAGGCTAGTGTGAATAAACAGAAGGTCTACTCTTTTAGGTGGAATTATGGGATTCGTATTGCCTGTGCATTGATGGCATGTAAGTGGTAGCATCTTAACCCAAAAAGAAGTGGGGGAAAATGAATTTCAAATTGAAACAGGACCCTAGCCAGTGACTCTACGTAGTAGACAGAGTTCAGCCCATCAGGAAGTGAGGATTGGCTAGTACTAGGCTGTTGTTTGGCCAAACCAGATGCCAGAGTTCAGCACACATAGCTCCAGGCCCAGAAGTTCCTGTAATATGAGTCAGACTTGGAGCATGAGTCCCATCACATGATTGGCTGACCAAGAGAAACTGTGGAAAGGGTATCAGTCAATTATCCCACGGGTCCACTTCCAGGGTCTCACATGAGATCTGCAACATTGATCAGCAGGTGAATTTCAAATCTCAGCTTCAGTGGAAAACGCAGAAAGTAGGTAGAAGGCAGGTAGCTACAGATGGGGTAAAATAGGCCATACCTAGAGAGTTAGAGCCTTCTGGGCTGGTCTATATTTTAATATTTTAACCTCAATTCTGGAGAAAAACAATGTTTGCCTCATTAATTCTCCTGGTTCCTTTGAAAAATACTTACTTTTTAATTAATTTTTTATTTACTTCTTCCTTATTTTCTTTGTTGATCTCTTCATATATATGCTTCATTAGTCATAATATGGGTACTGTAGTCACTTCTACCTTACAAATTCTGCTGAGTATTAAAATGACTAAATGTTTAAAAGGTCTTACATTTAGCATAATGCCAGATACATACCCCTCAGTATGATGACGATTATAAATATTAATATCAATATCTGTTCCATACAGATTATAAATACCAGCTGTCAATTTAGTAAGTCTGTAACCAGGCTTCATGCCAAGTTGACCATTTACTCAGTTTTAACTTAGATACCTTTTTGATGCATAAGTCTAATGGCTATTTTTATTAGATTCCTTTTATTTAAAGAGTTGTCTGATTTGTCATCCATTAATTTAGAATTTGCTAGTTACTAAATATAGAATTTCATGTTTTTCAGTCCTAAATATTTAAGAGATTTACTGATATTCTAGAGAAAAATGAATGTTTTTTTAAAAGCTATAAGTCTGATATTTAATAATAAATTCAATTTAGTTTAGTTCTAGAATCTGGAGAAGAGCAGTATCTGTTTACTGGCAGCTTTCTTTGCAATGAACTTCTTTAGCCTCTGATTTCTTCTAATCAAATTTTGACTGATGTATTTCATGAAAAAAAGGCACATGCAATGCTTATTTTTCATAGTAAAATCCATTGATTTATAGCTGTCCACCTATATAAACGTCATGTTCTAAGGGTTTTTAATTCATTTAAGGAAACAAGAATATAGTCTAGGAAAGGAAGGTAAAGCATTTCATAATTTATGAGGTACGTACTGGGAAGAAACATATCGTGCTAAAACAAATGCTTTCCTATGAAAACAGAAAGTATCAGGGGAATTATAATAGAATTATTTGTTTATTTTTTAAAATATATTATATGTATATTTAAATACATAATATTTTAAACAAATATTTGTTTAATATTTGTTTATAAATCTAATTTTTTAAACCTGAAATAAATTACAATTTAAAATATAACTACCCTACAGTTTAAAATGGTATTCACTGCAGTATCATGTCTATATCCTCCAGGGTAGTGCCTGGATGATCAGTGCAGTTTACAACTGGAGGGGTGGAGTAGACATTCACATTATCCTCTATGGGACTAGATTCCATGCCCAGAATAGTGCAGTGCACAATGTGTACAGCTGTGCTCAGTGGCTCTAGATATGGCAGACACACTCATAATTAGTGGCAATCCTAAATTCCTGCGGCATCCAAATTGTTCATTCCACAAAAAGAAAAAACAAGTACAAATATTTATGGACTGCCTTCTGTGCACCATTAAAATTACTACAATGCCTAAGAAAGAATTCCTACCCGAAAGGAGCACAAAGGGAAAGTCAGAAAGATGAACAGTAAAATTGAATGTGATACAAGTATTCAGTTAGGGAAATGCACAAGGTACAATAGGGCAAAAGAAAGGGGACATTCAATACAATCTGGGACTTCAGAAAAGAGTTACTAAAAAATACGTCACATGGGCTCAGCAGTGAGAAGGAGCAGGAGTTTGCAAAAGAAAAAGAAATGACCAGGCATTTCTAGAGATAGAAACATCCTGGGTAAAGTCATAGGGGCAGGAAATATCAGGGTATATGGCAGAAGACATAAGCAACTCAAAACTACTTAAGCATAGAACATAAAGGCAAGTGTAAAGAAACATGAAGCTAGAATTAAGGCAGGTGGGTGAGATATAAATAGAGTCAGAAAATCCAAATTAGAAGCTACTGCAATAGCCCAGATAAGAGAGGCTGAATGCTGAAACTAGGATCGAGATGGCAAGAATGAAAAGGAGGGGACAGATTGGATAAATATTCATCATTTATTCATTCCTCTGATATTTGCTGAGTTTTAAGGACTATGATCAATATGCCTCTGAATTTATCAACCCAGTCCCTGTCCACATGGCAGATGCAGTCACATAAGGGAGATACACGGAAGGCAAAATTGAGGATTAAGTGTCTAACAGATTGGAAAGTAAGTAAGTGAAAGCCAGGCAGGTCAACTTCTGGATTCTTGGTGGGCAACAGCTAGATGTGGCCCATTCTCTAAAATCGGTACTCCTGTGGAAGGAGAGGACGACAACGAGTGCGGGAATGGGCACATCGAACTGGAAACACTCAAACCATGACATTTAAAGAGTAATTTCAGCATTGAATTGTGCCAAAAATATAAAGAAATACATAAGTCATACATACTGTGATGGTTAATTTTAGGTGTCAACTTGACTGGCTTAAGGGATATCCAGATAGCCAGTAAAGTTTTATGTCTGGGTGTATCTGTGAGGATGTTTCCAGAAAAGATGAGCAATTGAATTAGTAGACTGAGTTAAGAAGATGGCCCTCACCATAGTGGGCAGGCATCATCCAAGCTGTTGAGAACCTGAACAAAGAGGCGGCAGAGGGAAGGTGAATTCTCTCTCTTCAGGAGCTGGGACACCCATCATCTCCTGTCCTTGGACATCAGACCTCCAGGTTCTCCAGCCTTCAGACTCTGGGGTTTGCAGTAGCAGCCCACGAAGTTCGCAGGATTTTTTGTCCTCACACACCTTCCTTAGCTCTCTAGCTTGCAGACAACATATCATGGGTCTTCTTGGCCTCCAAAGTCATATGAGTCAATTCCCATAAGAAATCCCTTCTTACATATCTCTCTATATACATATAGGTTTTTTTTCTCTGGAGAATGCTGAATAACATACTACATATATATAAATACATAAAACTACTATGAGGTTTCTGCTAAACAAAAAACCTGCTAGATAGAGCTCTTATGAATGGATGCAGTTATTCAGAGCTGAATTGTGCATGCAGTATTTCATTTAAGGCTACACTGATATTTATGGCAATAAAAAGATGTTTAATTTAAAATGACAAACTTATAATTTAAAGCAATAAAAAAAATACACAAGAACCCCTGACTCCATGGCAAGATTGAACTGCAGCCTCACAGCATGAGACACCGGGAAAAAATCTGTTCTTGTGCGTAGGCTGGACCCAGACCAGTAGGCGATTGCATCTGGGCAAGTTCTGTGAATGAATTAACATTTTCTATTTAAACAAATGTTCTCTAAAAAGTCGTTTTTGTTATTTTACTTTCAGCTGTTTTCAAGGATTATTCAGATTTTTTGAATTCAGGAATTCACTTGAAGTATTTAACAGATCATCCAGCTTCTTCCCAGCCTAATTTTCCTAATAAGTGGCATTTTAACCTACCTTCTTCGAGAAAAGAGAAATAACTTCAAGGAGAAAGAAAGTACACAGTAAGCTGATACAAACAGTCCAGAAAGTGCTTCACAACTTGAAAAATATCTAAGAATGAAATTTTATATTTTGATGGTAAAAAAAAAAGCTGGTTCCAAAAATAATTATGCCTTAATATGACACAAGTTCATACAACCATATGAAAAATATAGACTGTCACATACATACTTCACAGACGTTTCTTAACAGTAAAATCAACCACAATGAACATACTCATCATATTTATGGCTTTTGCCAAATTGGGGCAGCAATCTGTTTAAAATGAGAAAAAAAGTACTGAATTTAAGTTTCCGTTTCTAATCTGAAAATAAGAGGGTTGACCTAATTGTCTCGAAAGTAACTTCTCACTAAAAAAGCCTACTATTCTAGTTTGGTATTTTGGTATTAAACTAATCTTTCTAAACTAAAGCTTCTAAACTTTGTAAATTATTAACAGTAATTTGCTCTATGTAAAATGTTAAGACTTTTTGTAGGTTTATTTACACTTAAAATGTTCTATTTTTAATCATGCAAAATTGATATGTTATTTTAAAAAGTTCCAAGATGTTAAATGCCAGAGTGTATTTATTCATTCATCCCTTGTGCATCCCATGCACCCCATCATATTGAGCCATTTATTTATTCATTCATTGGTTTAAATATTTATTGAGCATATGCTGCATATCTAGCACTTCAAAGGCACTAATGAAAGGGAACCACAAGGCACATTTTCTTCCCTTTTCCCTTAGAAACTGGTTGGATGGGAAATTCTTTCTTTCCTTCCTTCCTTCTTTCTTTCTCTTTCTTTCTCCTTCCTTCCTTCCTTCTTTCTTTCTCTCTTTTTCTCCCTCTGTGACCCAGGCTGGAGTGCAGCGTCACAATCTCAGCTCACTGCCACCTCCGCCTCCCAGGTTCAAGTGATCCTCCTGCTTCAGCCTTCTGAGTAGCTGAGATTGCAGGCACAAGCCACCACTCCCAGCTAATTTTTGTATTTTTAGTAGAGATGGGGTGTCGCCATGTTGGCCAAGCTGGTCTTGAACTTCTGGCCTCAAGTGATCTTCCTGCCTTGGCCTCCCAAAGTGCTGGGATTACAGATGTGAGCCACCATGCCCAGCCTGAACAGGAAATTCTTGAATGGTGCTTAACCATGTACAGAAACAGTCTAAGCATTCATCACACACAAAAAATAAATTGGAAATTTTACGATGCAAAATATTAGTGTGTCTTTGTCCATAATTTCAGAGAAATACAAGTGAAAGAGTCAATTAAGGTAATTGAATGATGTGACTTGTCAGGGATTCTCTGCCAAGTGCATCTCAAGAGAAGCCAGGAGTGTGGATTGGTAAAGAGGAAGTGGGGATCTGGGGAATGAAAACCCCAACATAGAGGCTGCAGGGAGCCTGGCTTTTGCAAGGTCTGGGGAAGCAGTATCTGTTGTCCTATTCTCTCATTGTCTTTATTCTGTATCTGTCTAACATTCACCTATCAGAAGAATCACTTAAGAACTTTATTATGTTTACTGTGAACGGCAGACACTCTTTGCTGTTTTGACTTTTTATAAAATGCTCCACGATAACTGCTTGTAAAAAAGTTTTATTTAATATGTCAATGACCTTTGCATGATAGCTCTTGTCTGACTTTTCACCTATTATTCCATGAACATTTTCTATTGTCAATTTTTAAATGTTAGGGAAAAAACCAAACAAACTAGTGGCTTGAGCTTCAAATCTAGTTATTCCATTTTCTGTTAACCAGCCAATCACTACCATACTGCCACCTAGTGGGCCATAGCAGCAACCTCCACGATTGACAGAAATTAATTCAAGTAAGCTCAAATCTAGGATTCTTCAAAATTTCTGCTTTTGCATGAGTTGCTTGGAATACTCAAATCATCTTAACATAAAAACGATATCATGAATGGTTGTTAGGTTTCCAGCTTGCTCACAAAACCATTGATCCCACAATGCACTTGGTTTTGTTTTGTCTTTTTGAGACAGTCTCACTCACTCTGTTGCCCAGGCTGGAGTGCAGTGATGTGATCTTGGCTCACGGCAACTTTGCCTCTCGGGTTCAAGCGATTCTCCTGCCTCAGCCTCCAGAGTAGCTGGAACTACAGGCGTGCATCACCACGCCCAGCTAACACAACGTACTTTGAATGAACACGTTCCATGTGTGCTAACCTATCTGTAGTCACAGCTTCGCGGAGGCTTCTTGTGTCATCTCACGTGTACCTTCTGCTCTTACTCATCCTACAATCTATGAGAAAATGGCTGATTCCCAGCCTTCCACTCCGACCTTGACCTGTACTCTGGCTCTGGCAGAAAAGGACCTTCCATGGGGCCTGTCTCTCTCTGCCTGCTGCTGGTTCCTGAAGCTGTGGCTCAACCAACAGCCATGCTCTGCTTCTGTCCCTGTCCCAGTTCTGGAGCAGCTTCTACCCCACCCTTGCCTGGCTCTTATGGATGCCTCACTCCAGCCTTGCCTTGCTGATGGCTCAGTTAAACCCTCACTAATGAGCTCCCATAGTGACTTTCACCCTGTGGCTGGATCAGGGCCTTACAGCTTCTCTTAACCAGAGAGGTAGTTTTCTTCTCCTCTATTTCCCTTCTCCAAATATTCCTAAATGTATGATGAATTAGTACTGTGGTTGCCTGACCCTAGGGTAAAGGGCACACAGTAGCTTAAGGAATTCCTCATTCTTCTGGTTTTTTGTGATGGTCTCTGTCCTTGAGTTGAGGCCTGAACATATGTAGAATATGTCTAGCTAAAAAGAGGCTGCCTTACAGTCTAGACTTTTTTTCAAATTTTATCTAAAGGTGTAAAATATGTAATGGATATATAGGTAATTTGGCCAGGCAGTGTTTTAGTATCAAGTTTACTGTTTGTTTTTCTTAGCCATGTCAAGTCTACAAATATTTCTATTTTTCCCTTCTGGGTATTTTTTGTTTATTTGTTTTGCTGTGGCTTTCATGCACTTTACTTTTACATGTTAAACTTATGTGTTAAAACCCCACAATATTTGGTTGTTTATTCTGCCTCAAGCCATTGATTATATTTTAAAGATATTTAATAAGAAAAAAGTCTCTATATTTTCTACATGCCATTTATAATTCTCTTCATTATATTGTATAGGGCCAAATTTCCATCTAGTATCATTTGCCTTCTGCTTGAAAGACTTCTTTCAACATTTTTTGTAGGGCAGGGTCTGCTGGTGATTAATTCCTTTAACTAATTTGTGCCTTCATTTTTGCAAGATGTTTTCCACAGATAAAAAATTACATATTGACCAAAAATCTAGAAGAAAAGGATAAATTCCTGGACACTTACACCCTCCCAAGTCTAAACCAGGAAGAAGTTGAATCCCTGAATAGACCAATAACAAGGTCTGAAAATGAGGCAGCAATTAATAGCCTACCAATCAGAAAAAGTCCAGGACCAGACGGGTTCACAACCAAATTCTACCAGAGGTACAAACAGGAGCTGGTACCATTCCTTCTGAAACTATTCCAAACAATACAAAAAGAAGGAATCCTCCCTAACTAATTTTATGAGACCAACATCATCCTGATACCAAAACCTGGCAGAGACACAACTAAAATAAAAAATTTCAGGCCAATATCCATGATGAACATTGATGCGAAAATCCTCAATAAAATACTGGCAAGCCAAAACCAACAGCACATCAAAAAGCTTATCCATCACAATCAAGTCTGCTTCATCCCTGGGATGCAAGGCTGGTTCAACATACACAAATCAATAAGTGTAATCCATCACACAAGCAGAACCAAAGACCAAAACTACATGATTATCTCAGTAGATGTGCAGAGAAGGCCTTCGACAAAATTCAACAGCCCTTTATGCTAAAAACTTTCTATAAACTAGGCATTGATGGAAAGTAGCTCAAAATAATAAAAGCTATTTACGTCAAACCCACAGCCAGTATCATACTGAATGGGCAAAAACTGGAAGCATTCCTTTTGAAAACTGGCACAAGACAAGGATGCCCTCTCTCACCACTCCTATTCAACACAGTATTGGAAGTTCTGGCCAGGGCAATCAGGAAAGAAAAAGAAATAAAGATTATTCAATTAGGAAGAGAGGAAGTCAAATTGTCTCTATTTGTAGATGACATGATTGTATATTTAGAAGACCCCATCATCTCAGCCTAAAATCTCCTTAAGCTGATAAGCAACTTCAGCAAAGTCTCAGGATACAAAATCAATGTGCAAAAATTACAAGTATTCCTATACACCAATAGCAGACAAGCAGAAAGCCGAATCAGGAGTGAACTCCCATTCACAATTGCTACAAAGAGAATAAAATACCTAGGAATACAACTAACAAGGGATGTGAACGGCCTCTTGAAGGAGAACTACAAACCACTGCTCAAGGAAATAAGAGAGGACACAAGCAGATGAAAAACATTCTAAGTTCATGGTTAGGAAGAATCAATATCATAAAAATGGTCATACTGCCCAAAGTAATTTAGAGATTCAATGCTATCCATATCAAGCTACCACTGATTTTCTTCCAGAATTTGGAAAAACTACTTTAAATTTCATATGAAACCAAAAAAAAGCCCACATAGCCAAAACAATCCTAAGGAAAAAAAAAAAGCTGGAGGCATCACACTATCTGACTTAAAATTATACTACAAGGCTACAGTAATCAAAACAGCATGGTACTGGTACCAAAACAGAGATATAGACCAGTGGAACAGAACAGAGGCCTCAGAAGTAATGACACATATCTACAACCATCTGATCTTTGATAAACCTGACAAAAACAAGCAGTGTGGAAAGGATTATCTATTTAATAAATGGTGTTGGGAAAACTGGCTAGCCATATGCAGAAAGCTGAAACTGGATTCCTTTCTTACACCTTATACAAAAATTAACTCCAGGTAGATTAAAGATTTAAACATAAGACCTAACACCATAAAAACCTTAGAAGAAAACCTAGGCAATACCATTCAGGACATAGACATGGGCAAGGACTTCATGGCTAAAACACCAAAAGCAATGGCAACAAAAGCCAAAATAGACAAATGGGATCTAATTAAACCAAAGAGCTTCTGCACAGCAAAAGAAAATATCATTAGAGTGAACTGGCAACCAACAGAATGGGAAAAAAATTTTGCAATCTACCCATCTGACAAAGGGCTAATATCCAGAATCTACAAAGAACTTAAACAAATTTGCAAGAAAAAAACCAAGCAACCCCAACAAAAAGAGGGGAAAGGGTATGAACAGACACTTCTCAAAAGAAGACATTTATGCAGCCAATGAACATATGAATAAAAGTAATAAAAGCTCATCATCACTGGTCATTAGAGAAATGCAAATTAAAGCCACATTGAGATACCATCTCATACCAGCTAGAATGGTGATTATTAAAAAATCAGGAGACAACAGACGCTGGACAGGATGTGGAGAAATAGGAATGTTTTTACACTATTGGTGGGAGTGTAAATTAGTTCTACCATTGTGGAAGACAGTAGCAATTTCTCAAGGATCTAGGTCTAGAAATAGCATTTGACCCAGCAATCCCATAGCTGGATATATACCCAAAGGATTATGAATCTTTCTGTTATAAAGACACATGCACATGTATGTTTATTGTGGCACTGTTCACAATAGCAAAGATTTGGAAACAACCCAAATGCCCACTTATGATAGACTGGATAAAGAAATGTGTCACACACACACACACACACACACACACACACACACACACACCACGGAATACTATGCAACCATAAAAAAGGATGAGTTAATGTCCTTTGCAGGGGCATGGTTGAAGCTAGAAACCATCATTCTCAGCAAACTGACACAAGAACAGAAAATCAAGCACCGCGTGTTCTCACTCATAAGTGGGTGTTGAACAATGAGAACACATGGACACAGGGAGGGGAACATCACACACCAGGGCTTATCAGCGTGTGGGGGACTAGGGAAGGGATAGCATTAGGAGAAATACCTAATGTAGTTGATAGGGTGATGGACGCAGCAAACCACCATGACACGTGTATACCTATGTAACAAACTTGCATGTTCTGCATATGTACACCAGAACTTAAAGTATAACAAAAAAAATTACAGGCTGAAAGTTTTGTTTTTGTCTTTTCAGTATTCCCTGATGTTGCTCCACTGTTGTCTAGTTTGCATTATTTTCATCAAGAACTCTGCTCTCCTCCTTGTCTTCGTTCCTTCGTATCTAATGTGTCTTTTGCCTCTAGCTTTCAAAACTTCCTTTTTTCACTGGTTTTAAGCAATTTCATTATAATGTGTCTTTGCGTACTTTTCTTCAAGCTTCCTATGCTTGGGGTTCTTTAAGATTTTTAGACCTGAGGGTTTGTAATTTTCATCAGATTTGGAAATGTTTTTAGCAGTTATTCCTTCAAATGTTTTTCCGTCCCTCTCTCTTCTCCTCTGTGGGTTCCAAATTCTCATGTATTCGTTTGCTTGAAGTTTCTCCACAACCCACTGATGCTCTATTCATTTGCTCAGGACTTTTTCCCTCTTGGATAGTTTCATTGGGGATAATTTCCATTACCATGTCTTCATGTTCACTAATCTTTTTTTCTGCAATGCCTAATCAGCCATTGATCCAGTCTGTCTTTTTATCTCACACATTATAATTTTAACTTTGAAAAATTAGATTTTTGTATCTTCATATCTAAAACAGATTAATCTTTTCTCTAGCTCTATAAATACATGGAATACCTATGTTCTGTTTTAATAACATCATTAATAACCTTATCAATAAGTTTAATGCCTTTTATAACTAATTGTTCATGTAATTTCTGGGCTAATTTCAATTGATTATTTTTTACCTGTTTGTGGGCCCTGTTTTCCTGTGTCTTTTTATGCCTATTAATATTTTATTAGATGGGCTGGGCACAGTGGCTCATACCTGTAATCCCAGCACTTTGGGAGGCCAAGGCAGGGAGACCACTTGAGGTCAGGGGTTCAAGACCAGCCTGACCAACATGGTGAAAGCCCGTTTCTACTAAAAATACAAAAATTAGCTGGGCGTGGTGGCGAGTGCCTGTAATCCCAGTTACTCAGGAGAAGAGGCAAGAGAATCGCTTGAACCCAGGAGGCAGAGGTTGCAGTAAGCCAAGATCTTGCCACCACACTCCAGCCTGGGTGACAGAGTGAGACTCTGTCTCAGAAAAAAAATGTCAGACACTAGATGTCAGACATTGTAAAATTTACCTTCTTGGGTGCTGCCTATATGTTTTGTTTCTATAAATATTCTTGAGCTTTGTTATGGGAGATAGTCCACTGGAAACCACATGATCATTTTGAATCTTGCTTTTTTAAGCTTTGTTAGGCAGAAGCAGAGCAGTGATAGTCCAGGCCTGATTTTTGCTATACTACTGAGGCAAAATTCTTCTGAGTACTCTACTTAAATGCCCAGTGAATTATGAAGCTTTCCATTCTGGTTGATGGGAAGAAGTTCCAGTCATGGCTCCATGTGAGCTCCAAGGATTTCCCCTCTAATCCTTTGGATTGTTGCCCCCAGCCTTGGGTGGTTTCCTAACATGCATGTGCTGATCAGAACTCAGCTGAATACTTACGAAAGACTCCCTACAGAACCGCAGTTTTCTCTCTATGTAGTTCTCTCTTTTCTGACATTCTGTTCTGTGGCCTCTAGCCACCTTGGCCTTCCCAGACAATCAACATTGCCTCCTTCCTCTGAGAATCTGCTTTAGGTCTGCTGCCTGAATACTCTCTCTAGGCAGTAAGCTGGGACATGTATAGGACTTAACTTAGTTCATTTCCCATCTCTTCAGCATCATTGTCCTTTGTTGCCAGTGGACAATGTCTTGAGAGCTGCTGTTTTGTATATTTTTCTAGTTTTCCAGTTGCTTCCAATGGGAGAATAAATCCTGTCCCTGTCATTCCATCTTGGTCAAGAGCAGAAATTAGAATTACATTTTTAGAATAGCCATTCTATGTATTCTGTCTTTTCTCTGTGTACAAAACAACTCATCCTTTAAGTGCAAATATAATGTCAGCTTCTTTGTATAAGACTTTCCTGGCATTCCCAGTATTTCCTAATGAACCCTATTACAGCATTTCTCACATTGTATTTTAATTATTTGGTTATATCTCCTCTGTTATGAGAGATATACATAATATCATATATCATAATGTAATACATGTACTTATTATATCTCAAGTGCCTAAAACAATAAGTAACACATAGTAGGTCTTCAACAAATACTTTATGAATGTTCTGTGAGCTCTTTCTGATTCTTCTTTGGAAGGTGCTCATGAACTGGCCATCAGTTCGTCTAAATCTGGAAGGTCAGCCTTCAGTATTTTAGGATTTTAGGGAACTGCTGGGCTCCATTACTGCCTTCTTTCTCCCACTCCCTTATCACCTAGTTGCTCATGGTTGTTGAGGAAAATAATAGCTAATAGTAATGATAGGAACAGTAAGGCAAATAGCTGGTGGTGGCTACTAAGTACATCCAAATTGTAACTCAGGGTTTCTCATTGGTCCATCTGCAGTGAATTCTAAAACTCCACAGACCAGGAGTCAGAATGCCTGATGTGCAGTCTGCTCTGTCGCCTCCTGCTTGTGCAAATCAGAGCTGTTAACCAAGCTCTGAAAGCCATTTTGTGGTTAACAAAATGGAATGATAATTATACAGGTTTACAATCTTTTGTCTGCAATTTCAAAATCCTAAAAGCTATGAAAACCAAACGCTTTGTCATAACCCATTCGGCATCAAAATCTGACCTATGTGGAATGAACTCTTGAAGTTCTTTAAAACTTTTATTTGATCTCATTATGGTCACTCAGACCCTCCTGGGTATAGTGTATAATGCATGCTAAGGCCACCAACTTTCTTTCTAAAAATTGAAAAATTCTAAATTCCACAATCTGGCCCCAATGCACATACCTTAATGGAGCATACACTTGGGCCAAGTATTTACTAAAAACGACTGTGGGTCTTTCCCTACCTCATGGGGTGGTTGTCAGGTGTGAGGATAACACAAATTAAAGCTGTCATCACGGCACCTGGATGCAGTAAGCCCTCATGAATTTATTATCATTTTTGAATTATACAATTTTTTAGCCCAAAATACATTTTCTCAGTTCTTCTGGAAAAGCACAAATAACCTATAGCACACTCTTCCAGCAATGTGCTCAAGTTCTCTCTTCCCTTTCTCTTCCTTTTTCTTTTTGTCGCATTTTCTTACCCTTCCTTCCTTCCTCTCTTCTTGATATCCCATTCTCTTTTTTTATGAGACAGTCTTGCTCTGTCACCCAGACAGAGTGCAGTGGCAGGATCTTGGCTCACTGAAACCTCCACCTCCCAGGCTCAAGCGATTCTCTTGCCTTAGCCTTGTGAGAAGCTGGGATTACAGGCACCCACCATCACACCCGGCTAATTTTTGTGTTTTTAGTAGAGATAGGGTTTTGCCGAGTTGGCCAGGCTGGTCTTGAATTCCTGACCTCAAGTGATCCACCCACCTCGGCCTCCCAAAGTGCTGAGATCACAGGCATGAGCCCCTGGGCCTGGCCCCTAATATCGCATTCTTTTAATATCTTTGAAAGTGTGACGAAAAGATAGGAAGCTTCTTCCCAGAAAATCACTCCTTAGCACATATATACACATTTTCACATGCCTCTTTACAGATGTCGCAAATTCCACCAAGTCCATCAGGGGATCCTATTTTGGGGAGCTAATTGTTCTAGAATTAATATCATATGTATAAGAAAAATACCATTCACATGATTACTACTGTTTACCAATAATTTAAAGTATTTAAAAAATCATTTTATATTAAAAATATTATGCAAAATGTTTAAATATTTGGGAAAAAAATGAAAATATTTTCAAAACAAAAGGAATAACAGATAAGTTACTATCCTAAATAACTTAGGCAGGTGAATGAACCAAACAACCTCTTATGTATATTATCAGTTCTATTTTTCTATGATTCTACTCGTCAACAATTCAAATTTGTGTAGTACATATAGCTTATAAAGTGCTTTCATATATATATTAATGTCATAAATCCTCATAGACTTCTTGAGAGTTGGGAAAGAGGCAGGTATTATCTTCATTTTACAGATTTAAAATTCAGATAGTCCAAATGACTTTTTGTAAGGTCACATAACTCAATCTCCAAATGTCTAATCCAGTGATTACACCACCACATTCACCGGTTCTCATGAAAATGATTCCCACATACAACTCTTCCATTCCAAGTTTTCATTGACACTCTAAATCATATTTGCATTTGAGTTCTTTTATATTTATGTACCATATATATATATATATATATATATATATGTATATATATTCATATGATATTTTTCTGACATACTATAAGATGGTGGCTATAACTGCTTCCCTCCCATAGTTTCCATTGGCCTTTATCTAAGCACATGACATGCCAGTATAAGCCAACAGACATTGCTGTGAAAATCAAGGACAAGAACACCATATTCTTCTCAATGCTCATTATCTTGTAAGCACAAGCACAATATAATATGTAGTCTGAGCAGGGAACTTGTGGTTTGTCCATATATTAAGATTCAAATAAGTCATAATGCAATGGAAATATTAATTCATATTTAATGAGGATGTGATAACGAATAATTTTTAAAGTGCTGGTATTTAGAAAGCACTGATTATTCCTAAAAGCATCTGGAGGGCATTTTTTTAAATCACATATAGCTATACCTGTAGAAAATGCAAAAGAAGTCAAATGCCAGGTCAAAGTTTTGTTCATACGACACTTAGTTTATTTCATCTATTATGTTTTTTACAATTCCCCTGTTGAGGGAATTTTACTCCTGAGAGATCCGTGACTTTTCCAGGGCCAGATATTTATCTGTGATGATTACCACCTAACATTTTGTTAATTATTGAATTTAAATTCAATATCTTTTTTGGTTATTTCTTATGGCTAAATCCTACCTGATCCCTTAAAAGTCATGAGTTGAGTTCTTTCTCATCAATAAGAGGAATTATACATGAGCAAGTATGACTAATACCTAAATAACACTTTCAGATTGCATCTAAGAGCAAATTACAGAGAAAGTCTAACTGTAAGAACGTATGCCTTTGATTTTGTGGATAAAATGGCGACCTGTAGTCTTTATGTTTTTAAGTGATGAATCATAACCCAACATAGGTGTCTATTTGGAATATATAAAGGGTTTTCATAAATACTGTCTTGCTCAAAGATGTCTATTTTGGAGGTCCGTTTATTTCAGATCCTCTTAAGGGCTATATCGTTAGTTTCAAATGTTGCTTTTGTTGAACAGATGATAAAAATATAACAATCAGGGCTTTAGGCAAAACAAAAAGAACATTTAAAAAGTGTGTTTTGTACCTTCAAATTTCCATTATTTTCCTTTAACCAAAACCATTGATAACACTTCTCCAACATACATATTTTACATCCTTTCCACCTTTCCTCTTATCAAAACCTAGTTTCAGATAAGCAGCTGGGAATTCTGGCTACACGCAGCAGATTAAACACACATGTTTACTATTGCTCCTCTGTAACACACCAAAATGAAAATAAATGCTTCAAAAGGCATAAATCTACAAGAACAAAGAGAATGGGAGAGCAGATAACAGCAGATGAGAGATGTCAACAAAACTTTAGACTCAGGGAAGCAGGTGGATAAATAGCAATTGATTTGGCAGACCAGAGGAGACAGAGCTGTGAGTTTCCAAGGGAGGAAGCTGCTTAGCCTGGTGAATCTTGGAAAGACTTAAATTTTAAGGTTAGTAGGTACCTCTGAGAGCAGGACTTCAGGTCAAAGCTGCAAATGGGATGATAGACTGAAAGTTTATGTGAGGCTCAGTTATACCCCCCGATTCTCTCCCCAGGAACCTGGCCCTTTTCTACCTCTATTGAACAAATTTACCTTTGGAGAGACTTATAGCTAAAAATGGACAGTGGGGTGGCATTAGTGAAAGGCAACACAGAAAGTGAGGAAATTTAATAGAGTCTACTAACTGAATAGTGAATCTCAAACCCCTTTACCCTTTGTCTCTCAGACTGCTTACAGCTACACTTTTATTTTCCAGTCAGGAGATAGAACTCCTTAAGGAGTTAGTGGTTATTAATGTAGGGCAATTTCATCCATTAGGGGTCATGTGAAAATGTCTCAAGACATGTTTGTTTCATACACCTGGTGTGTGGATAGGGGCTGTTGGGGATTGCCTCTGGTGTCTAGTGGCTAGAGGCCAGGGATGCTGCTAAACATCCAAATTACACAGGCTAGCGCCACAAAACAAAGAATTACCCAGCACAAAATGTCAATAGTCCCAACATTAAGAAATCTTGTACCACGACAGTGCTTTTCAAAGTGTGCTCCCCAAACCCACAGCATACTCAGCAGCTGGGAACTTGTTAGAAATCTAAGACTCCCCAGACCTACCCAATCACACACTTTGGCGGTAAGTCTCGGGCCTCTGGGTTTTAACAGGCTCTCCAAGAGATTCTAACTTCATTACAGTTTGAACCACTACCAAACCACTGCTCTTAGGAAGCCACAACCCAAAAGAAAAGCCCCACAGATGCTGGAAGCTGGTGGTCCTCAGAGTGAGGTTGTAACTGCCCCGTGTTCCCATCATGTGCTAAACCCCATGAGACTGCCATCAACTTATCAATGCATGACTCTTAAAAAAGAATAACCAGCCAGATAAATCACCAAATGATTGAGAAAAAAGTATCTAACATGAAAAGGACCCAAACAAACAAAAGGTATATGTGTGTATGCATGTATACTCACACATCAGGTCTATAATTAATATCTTCAACCAAATAAGGTGGGTTTCAACAAAACAGGACACATGCCATTTTAGGCTGGATTATTTTAAAAGAAAAAAAGAGTTAAAAAGCAAACATTATCATCAAAAGAATAAAGAAAAAGAAAGAAAAGACAAGGGACAGAACCAAAATAGGGAATTGCAGATCACAGCCCAACTGAAATGAGAATAATTTGAAGCTGAGTCCCAGAGGGAATGGGGTAAGATTTCTTTACTGTCTCCTACTCAAAGACTGGATTGGCCCTGGACCCATAGGTGGTTAAAATAAGAAAAGACTCCACCTCTGGCTGAGGAGGACCGTAAAGGTAAGGGACAGGAAGGACCTGAGGAGGACAGAGCACTCTAACAGTGTGGTGAGCAAACACGATTCAGGAATCAATGCATTGCTTTCATTTCCCACTGTTGTTTTACAATGTCTTCAGTGGAAAACACCTTCTGCTTTTTTATAAAAGCGTTAGCAGTTTCCTGACTTCTCACTCTTAAGTAATAGAGAGTTCAACCACCACTTAAAGTCACAAAATGAAGTCTTAATTTACACATGAAACTTGTCCAGTACAGTATACCAATCCACACTTCTATATTTATTTAGGGTAAGATGTCTCCTTCTCCTCTTTTAGCTACATGCCACAGAAGAAAGAACTATTCATTAGCAGGAGGCATTTGTTAGCTCTGCCTTCCCTCTTTCTCACACTGCTTTTCCCCTCTTGCTATCCGTGGTTTCAGCCCTCAGGCCTGCAAGTGGGGGCGAAGGGAGAGGCAAAAAGGTGCTTTCTGGGCTTGTTTCAGGCAGGCTCCTGCTCTCACTCATACTTCTTTGGGCTCATCAGAGGCCCGTCTCCTGATGGGGAATGAAATCTATTCCTGTAGTTGTCATTCTGTCCTCGGATCCTCATTCTCTAGCTGTTCAACCAAACAGAGATCCTGTTTGGAAGTTCCTCTAGGACAGGACTTCAAACTGCTCCAATCCATCTCATTTGGCTCTTTTTTCCCCTCTCCCCAAGATGGCTGTCATCTGGTCCCATAAGACTCTTACATCCTTTGCCCTGGTAAATGCGGGCATAGGAGACCAACTCAGCACCGCCACCTCCACTCTGCTGCACAGGCCTCTTAAACTACTGAGCCTAAAAGAAAGTTGTAGTCTGGCAGATGTCTTCATACATTTTTTTTTTCAACACTTTAGATATTCCCTTTGCTCTTAGCCTCAGCCAATTTTTAAGAACTATAGGGTGCCCATGCCTGCAAAATATCCCCTCACTCTCTTAGGAAACTTCAGAATACTGCTCTGGGCACACTATACCATGAGTGGCTACAACAGCAACCAAGGAGCTGTGGGCTGGTGGAACCCTCCTCGCCTCTGCCTTCAGGAGGGCACATAACTTCTCCAGGCTCCTGTGCCTTCGTCTCTCATAGAATGCATCTTTTGTAAAATGCAACTGCTTTCTAAATAAACTTTCAGTCCTAATATATTTTGATTCTGACCATATAAATAAAACATTATTTTGGTAGCTGGATGGGTAAAATCTATATTCACAATAGAAAAGACTCAAGTATAATAAAAGATTCAAGATTCTTTTTTTTTATTGCATTTTAGGTTTTGGGGTACATGTGAAGAACATGCAAGATTGTTGCATAGGTACACATGTGGCAGTGTGATTTGCTGCCTTCTTCCCCTTCACCTATATCTGGCATTTCTCCCAATGCTATCTCTCCTCACCTCCCCACTCCCATTTCCCCTCAACAGACCCCAGTGTGTAGTGCTCCCCTTCCTGTGTCCATGTGTTCTCATTGTTCAACACCTGCCTATGAGTGAGAACATGCAGTGTTTGATTTTCTGCTCTTGTGTCAGTTTGCTGAGAATGATGGTTTCCAGGTTCATCCATGTCCCTACAAAGGACACGAACTCATCATTTTTGATGGCTGCATAATATTCCATGGTGTATATGTGCCACATTTTCCCTGTCCAGTCTATCATCAATGGGCATTTGGGTTGGTTCCAGGTCTTTGCTATTGTAAACAGTGCTGCAATGAACATTCGTGTGCATGTGTCCTTATAGTAGAACGATTTATAATCCTTTGGATATATACCCAGTAATGGGATTGCTGGGTCAAATGGGATTTCTATTTCTAGGCCCTTAAGGAATCGCCACACTGTCTTCCACAATGGTTGAACTAATTTACACTGCCACCAACAGTGTAAAGGTGTTCCTATTTCTCCACATCCTGTCTAGCATCTGTTGTCTGCAGATTTATTAATGATTAACATTCTAACTGGCCTGAGATGGTATCTCAATGTAGTTTTGATTTGCATTTCTCTGATGATCAGTAATGATGAGCATTTTTTCACATGTTTGTTGGCCTCATGTATGTCTTCTTTTGTAAAGTGTCTGTTCGTATCCTTCACCCACTTTTGAATGGGCTTGTTTGAGTTTTTTCTTGTAGATCTGTTTTAGTTCTTTGTAAATTCTGGATATCAGCCCTTTGTCAGATGGATAGACTGCAAAAATTTTTTCCCATTCTGTTGGCTGCTGATTCACTCTAATGACTGTTTCTTTTGCCGTGCAGAAGTTGTGGAATTTGATTAGGTCCCATTTGTCTATTTTGGCTTTTGTTGCCA
Organism: Cebus imitator; assembly: GCF_001604975.1. Classification (NCBI taxonomy): domain Eukaryota; kingdom Metazoa; phylum Chordata; class Mammalia; order Primates; family Cebidae; genus Cebus; species Cebus imitator. The sequence goes on from NW_016107396.1 coordinate 2,269,904, forward strand.
ATGCTTTTGGTGTTTTGGTCATGAAGTCCTTGCCTACGCCTATGTCCTGAATGGTTTTGCCTAGATTTTCTTCTAGGGTTTTTATGGTGTTAGGTATTATGTTTAAGTATTTAATCCATCTGGAGTTAATTTTAGTGTAAGGTGTCAGGAAGGGGTCCAGTTTCTGCTTTCTGCACATGGCTAGCCAGTTTTCCCAAGACCATTTATTAAACAGGGAATCCTTTCCCCATTGCTTGTTTTTGTCAGGTTTGTCAAAGATCTGATGGTTGTAAATAGGTTGTGTTGCCTCCGAGGCCTCCGTTCTGTTCCATTGGTCTATATGTCTGTTTTGGTACCAGTACCATGCTGTTTTGATTACTGTAGCCTTGTAGTATAGTTTGAAGTCCGGTAGTGTGATGCCCCCCGCTTTGTTCTTTTTGCTTAGAATTGACTTGGCTATGTGGGCTCTCTTTTGGTTCCATACAAAGTTTAAGGTGTTTTTTTCCAGTTCTGTGAAGAAGGTTACTGGTAGCTTGATGGGGATAGCATTGAACCTGTAAATTACTTTGGGCAGTATGGCCATTTTCACGTCATCGATTCTTCCTAACCATGAACTTGGAATGTTTCTCCATCTGTTTGTGTCCTCTCTTATTTCATTGAGCAGTGACTTTTAATTCTCCTTGAAGAGGTCCTTTACATTCCTTTTTAGTTGTATTCCTAGGTATTTTATTCTCTTACTGGCAATTGTGAATGGAAGTTTGTTCTTGATTTGGCTCTCTTTAAGTCTGTTATTGGTGTATAGGAATGCATGTGATTTTTGCACATTGATTTTGTATTCTGAGACTTTGCTGAAGTTGCTTATCAGTTTCAGGAGATTTTGGGCTGAGACGATGGGGTCTTCTAAATATACAATCATGTCGTCTGCAAATAGAGACAATTTGACTTCCACCTTTCCTATTTGAATGCCCTTTATTTCTTTTTCTTGCCTGATTGCTCTGGCTAGAACTTCCAGTACTATATTGAATAGGAGTGGTGAGAGGGGGCATCCTTGTCTAGTGCCAGATTTCAGAGGGAATGCTTCCAGTTTTTCCCATTCAGTATGATATTGGCTGTTGGATTGTCATAAATAGCTTTTATTATTTTGAGATACGTTCTGTCAATACCTAGTTTATTGAGGGTTTTTAGCATGAAGGGCTGTTGAATTTTGTCAAAGGCTTTCTCTGCATCAATTGAGATAATCTTGTGGTTTTGTCTTTGGTTCTGTTTATGTGGTGAATTACTTTTATAGACTTGTGTATATTGAACCAGCCTTGCATCCCTGGGATGAAGCCTACTTGATCATGGTGGATAAGCTTTTTGATGTGCTGTTGCAATCAAAAAGCTTGCCAGTATTTTATTGAAGATTTTTGCATCTATGTTCATCATGGATATTGGCCTGAAGTTTTCTTTTCTTGTTGAGTCTCTGCCAGGTTTTGGCATCAGGATGATGTTTGTCTCATAAAGTGATTTGGGAAGGATTCCCTCTTTTTGGATTATTTGGAATAGTTTCAGAAGGAATGGTACCAGCTCCTTTTTGTATGCCTGGTAGAATTCGGCTGTGAACCCATCTGGACCTGGGCTTTTTTTGGGTGGTAAGCTTTTAATAGCTGCCTCAACTTCAGACCTTGTTATTGGTCTATTCAGGGTTTCGACTTCTTCCTGGTTTAGGCTTGGGAGGAGGCAAGTGTCCAGGAATTTATCCATTTCTTCCAGGTTCACTAGTTTATGTGCATAGAGTTGTTTGTAATAATCTCTGATGATGGTTGGAATTTCTGTGGAATCTGTGGTGATATCCCCTTTATCNCTGTGGTGATATCCCCTTTATCATTTTTTATTGCATCAATTTGGTTATTCTCTCTTTTCTTTTTTATTAATCTGGCTAGTGGTCTATTTTGTTGATCTTTTCAAAAAACCAGCTCCTGGATTTATTGATTTTTTGAAGGGTTTTTTTTGTGTCTCTATCTCCTTCAGTTCTGTTCAGATCTTAGCTATTTCTTGTCTTCTGCTAGGTTTTGAGGTTTTTTTATCTTGCTCCTCTAGCTCTTTCAATTTTGATGCTAGGGTTTCAATTTTAGATCTCTCCTTGCTTCTCATGTGGGCACTTCTTGCTATATATTTTCCTCTAGAGACTGCTTTAAATGTGTCCCAGAGATTCTGGTATGTTGTGTCTACGTTCTCGTTGGTTTTGAAGAACATCTTTATTTCTGCCTTCATTTCATTGTTTTTCTAGTCAATATTCAAGAGCCAGTTGTTCAGTTGCCATGAAGCTGTGTGGTTCTTAGTTAGTTTCTGCATTCTGAGTTCTAACTCGATTGCATTGCGGTCTGAGAGACTGTTTGTTATGATTTCTGTTCTTCTGCATTTGCTGAGGAGTGATTTACTTCCAATTATGTGGTCAATTTTAGAGTAGGTATGATGTGGTGCTGAGAAGAATGTATATTCTGTGGATTTGGGGTGGAGAGTTCTGTACATGTCTATTAGGTTTGCTTGGTCCAGGTCTGAGTTCAGGTCTTGGATATCCTTGTTAATTTTCTGTCTGGTTGATCTGTCTAATATTGACAATGGGGTGTTAAAGTCTCTCACTATTAAAGTGTGGGAGTCTAAGTCTCTTTGTAAGTCATTAAGTACTTGCCTTATGTATCTTGGTGCTCCTGTATTGGATGCATATATATTTAGGATCGTTAGCTCTTCTTGTTGCATTGATCCTTTTACCATTATGTAATGTTCTTCTTTGTCTCTTTTGATCTTTGTTGCTTTAAAGTCTATTTTATCAGAGATGAGAATTGCAACTGCTTTTTTTTGTTCTCCCTTTGCTTGGTAAATCTTCCTCCATCCCTTTATTTTGAGCCTTTGTGTATCCTTGCCTGTGAGATGGGTTTCCTGGATACAGCACACCGATGGGTTTTGGCTTTTTATCCAATTTGCCAGTCTGTGTCTTTTGATTGGGGCATTTAGTCCATTTACATTTATGGATAATATCGTTATGTGTGAATTTGACACTGCCATTTTGATGCTAGCTGGCTGTTTTGTTCGTTAGTTGATGCAGATTCTTGATTGTGTTGATGACCTTTACCATTTGGTACATTTTTGGAGTGGCTGGTACTGGTTGTTCCTTTATATGTGTAGACCCTCTTTCAGGAGCTCTTGTAAAGCAGGTCTGGTGGTGATGAAATCTCTGAGTACTTGCTTGTTCACAAAAGATTTTATTTTTCCTTCACTTATGAAGTTTAGTTTGGCTGGATAGGAGATTCTGGGTTGAAAGTTCTTTTCTTTAAGGATGTTGAATATTGGCCCCCACTCTCTTCTGACTTGTAGGGTTTCTGCTGAGAGATCTGCTGTGAGTCTGATGGGCTTCCCTTTGTGGGTAACCCGACCTTTCTCTCTGGCTGCCCTTAGCATTTTCTCCTTCATTTCAACCCTGGTGAATCTGATGATTATGTGCCTTGGGGTTGCTCTTCTTGAGGAATATCTTTGTGGTGTTCTCTGTATTTCCTGGACTTGAATATTTGCCTGCCTTGCTAGGTTGGGGAAGTTTTCCTGAATAATATCCTGAAGAGTATTTTCCAGCTAGGATTCATTTTCTTCGTTGCATTCATGTACACCTATCAGATGTAGATTAGATCTTTTCACATAGTCCCACATTTCTTGTAGACTTTGTTCATTCCTTTTTCCCCTTTTTTCTCTATTATTGCCTTCTTGTTTTATTTCATTGAGTTGATCTTCGACCTCTGATATCCTTTTTTCTGCTTGGTCAGTTCGGCTGTTGATACTTGTGCATGCTTCGAGAAGTTCTCGTGTTGTGTTTTTCAGCTCCATCAATTCACTTTTATTCCTCTCTATGTTGTCAATTCTCATTAGAATTTCATCAAATCTTTTTTCAAGGTTCTTAGTTTCTTTGCATTGGGTTAGAACCTGTTCTTTTAGCTCACTGTAGTTTCTTATTACTCACCTTTTGAAGTCTGATTCTGTCATTTCATCACACTCCTTCTCCATCCAGCCTTGTTCCCTTGCTGGTGAGGAGCTGTGATCCCTTTTAGGAGGAGAGGTATTCTGGTTTCGGGTGTTTTCATCCTTTTTGCACTGGTTTCTTCCCATCTTTGTGGGTTTATCCACCTGTTGTCTTTGTAGTTACTGACTTTCAGATTGGGTCTCTGAGTGAACTTCCAGTTTGTGGATGCTGAAGTTACTTCTTTTTCTTAGCTTTCCTTCTAATAGTCTGGCCTCTCTGCTGTAGGACTGCTGAGGTCCACTCTAGGCCCTGCTTGCCTGGGGATCACCTGCAGCAGCTGCAGAACAGTAAGGGTTACTGCCAGTTTCCTCTCCTGCTATCTTTGTCCCAGAAGGATGCCCGCCAAATGTCAGTCTGTTCTCTCCTTTATGAGGTGACTCTTTGGATATACGGGGGTCAGGAAGCTGCTTGAGGAGACAGTATGTCCTTTACTGAAGCTCAAGTCCTGAGCTGTGAGCTCCATTGTTCATTCAGAGTTGCTGGGCAGGCACATTTAGGTCTGCTGCAGCAGAACTCATAAACTCCCTTTTTTTTTCCCCTCAGGTGCTCTGTCCCAGGGAGTTATGGCTTTATTTATGAGTTTCCATTGTGCTGCTGCCTTTTTTTTTTTCTTTCAGGGCTCCCCTGACCAGCGAGGAGGCAGCCTAGTCACTATCTGCCTGCAGAGGCTTTGCTGAGCTGCTGTGGGCTCCGCCCAGCTGCCGTGTGATCTTCCCTGCAGTCCTGTTTATATGGGTGTAGTTTGAACTGCCTCGGCAATGGTGGCCCGCCTCTGTTATGGCAGACTCTATCTGTAGTTGCAGGTTGCCTCAGCAATGGCGGGCTGCCTCAGCGATGGTCAGGCTGCCTCCGTAGTGGTGGAGTGTCTCAGTAATGGCAGACACCCCTCCCCCACAGAGCCGGACGGTCCCAGGTTCAGCTGTGCTTGCTGTGAAACTCTCAACCCAGAGCATTTTCAATTACTGGTTTTTTTGTGGGGTGGGGGAGTGGGACCAGCTGAGCCTGATCACCTGGCTCCCTGACTCAGAGTCCTATTTTTTTGTTGTTGTTGAATGGTCAACTCTCTCCCTGTTGAAAAGGCGCCAGGATCTCCCATGCAGCAACTCAGGGAGCCAGCTGAAACAGCGGCTCTGAGATTCCTGGCGGTTTTTCTGCCTAGGAATCTCCTGGCCTGACTCACTGTTTCAGATGAATGGGCGACTCTGCCATCTCAGGGCTCCAATCGCCAGCTAAGAGGGCACCCGGACCAGTGTCTTTTGTATAGAGAACCGCTGCGCCAGGGCACAGGCAAAGCAGCTGCGTGGGCCGAAACAGTCGCACTGGCGACTAGTGGGGCTCCTCCACCTGGGAATCTCCTGGTCTGTGGGCAATAAAAATCCATCTGGAAATGTGGCATCCACTCACCCTCTGCACTTTCACTGGGAGCTGTAATCCTGAGCTGTTCCTAGTCGGCCATCTTCCCCCGATCTCCTCAAGATTCTTTTTAAATGCAGCTCCTCCCGTCTCTCTGTAGATGCATGATTTGGGGGAGGAGGTGAGGTGGTGCAGGGGATGTGTGGTTCTTTGTCAGAGCTCCTGGCTCAGCTTCACTCTCTACTCAGTTCTCCCCAGCGCTGGAGTCATACATCCAAGATACACCTCTCCAGTGCCCTCGCATTGTACTGATACTGACAAACTCTCCCTGCTTAATCCCCAGAAAAACAATATTAGCTGTGATTTCAGCTTTTATCTTTGAAAAATCAAAAGCTACTAAATTCAGCATATAGCTGTAGTTATTGAGAGTCCCACACTGGAGGATCCATTTATCTGATGCAGTGGAAAAAATTAGTGGCTATGTAAGTAAATATACATTTACAATCAGTCTCCAGCTCATTATTTTTGCAATATAATTCAGATCCTTAAGCCTGTGAGATATGCAGTCTACAGTTGTAGGGCATGGAAATTCACAGGTGTTAAATTATCTCCATAGAGCACATTTACTATAATTCTGAATTTAATAGAAGTACATTATTTATTGCCTGGAAAAATTATAGCGCTAAAATAGAATATAAAAACATTCAAGGAAATTGTGTTCCCCAGCTCACAACCAAAATTATATGTATGTACAATGTGTTGAATTTTGTTATAATGTGGTATGTTGTGCTTTTTTTTAAACAAAAAGAATTAAAATATTTTCATTAACCAAAAAGTATTTTTAGAAGACAGAGAAAATTAACCCTGGAAATCAAATTATTCCTTTGGTTAATTATAAATAAAATATAGATAGAAAACATTTCTATCAATAAAAATTCTCCTCATGAGAGTTCTAAAACTCACCATATATGAAATGAAATCTTCTCAAAAGGCAATGCAGTATAGTTTTACTAAGATTACATTTGCATTACAGATATTATAATATTCATAAAGATGTGGGAGCAATTACGGTGATGATATTTTGCATTCTTTGAAACAATTGAAACTGATTCTGTTTCAAATGAATAGGCATACCAGAAAATTCCGGGAGAATATTATTCTCTAAGGTAAGAAACCATGAGTGTACACGATTCTTCTCTTATTTTTCTATGCATCTGCAGCTCATTTGGGGTTTGGATTTGGAATGCACTATTATGCTCAGACAGAAACAGGTATTATCTTAATTGAATAACAGAATTACCTACAATTTTGTAAATTGCTGAAAGGTTTTTTTTTCTCTGTCTCTCTTCATATCATATTAGTAAATGGTTGCTTTCTGAGCTGGAAGGAGAAAACTGGGAAACCTGAAGTATGCAATCGAAAAGGTGTTAGGGAGCTTTTACCTCCCAATGGCACAGGAGTCTGGCAGAGGACAATCAAGGACATTGGTTAACAAATGCAATGGCAGTGAAAATGGATCCTGACTCTCCACTCAGCAAAATAATTGGCGTCCCAAGTCCCTCAAGTTTTCTTCTTTCCTCTGGCAAGTTTCCAGGAAACTCATCCTTCTGGGTTACTGTTAGGCTTTTTGCTGTTTTCAACTCCACTGCTTGGTGGCTAGATGTGCCGTGGCTTCAAGAGGACCACACCTGTGCTTCTTGGTCTGATTTAGACCATCCTCTGTAGCTGCTGATATCCATGATTTTAAAAGCACTAGCACTGACTTTGTGGACTTAAAAGCAACAACAATAATAATGGATTCAAGTACAGTAGCTACAATTTATTGAGGATTTTTTGTGTGTCATGGTATTAAATGTAATACCATCTGATCTGCTTACCACAAAAACCCTGTGAAGTGGGTTATAATTATGCCCATTTTATGGATAAGGAAAGTGAAACTTGCTGGAAGTCATACAATCTAGAGTTGGATTGTAAACACAGAATTTGGAATCTAACATTTATGTTCTTATGCCTCACATTCTAGTTTCCCCACATGATAAGAAATAGTATTTTCTGACTGTTTATACCATGGTAGGTATGATATCAAGTACTCTACATGAATCTTTTCAGTTTTGACTACAATGCTTGAAATACTCCGACTTTAGCCCAATGAATTTGGAGAAGGCTCTCTTCTCACTTGGGTCAAAATTACATAAGACTGCTTAAAGTTGTAGCCAAACCTTACTCCCAGAGATCAAATATGAGTGTTGATTTTGCCATTCACTAACTTGGTGAAGTTATTTAAATTCTCTGATTCTTTATCATTAAAAATAAGGATAATAGTTATTCATGTTTCATGGGTCTTAAAGAGAATTATGAATTATTTCATTAAAGAACACCATGTACTCATTCTCAGTAAATTTCATCTATTCTGATATTAATGTTGGTATTTTACATATGAAAGGCAGACTTATAACTCTCACTCCCAAGTAGCTTGGGCCATTTTTATCTGGAGATAGGTCAAAATGGCAATTGTGAATCAATATCTACGAAGCGTTTCAGCATCTTGATTTACTTCTATATTGGGATAAATTCATTTCTCACTGAAAAAAATTTCCTCTTGATTTGGGGCAGAGTTTATCCTTCCCTTGTTCCACAGTCTTAATCTAGTTATCTAGAAACTGCTCACCAGCCCAGAAATTCATTTCATTCATCTTTCGCAAGGTCCAATATGTTACCATCAAAATTGGGTCCTATGCTCTTTCCAGGATGGCTGAAGCTTCTAGATTGGTCTGCAGATGAGTTTCTGCACACCCCCTCACCCCCCGCCCAGGACATTTTCTACACATACAGAAAGAATGGAACGGAACGGAAATCTATGAACTTGCAAATTGAGGAGGTTGAGATAGAATGAGTATCTCAACACTCTCCAGAATTTATAAGCATCTAAAAACCTTCCAAGATTATTTTAACTTCCTGAAGAGAGAACTTCTCCCTCATACCCCAGGAATTTCTTAGTCATGCACACAAGTTTCTGATTTAATCAAGACTAACAGAGCTAAACCAACAAACCCAAACAAATAAAGTAAAAGCCAAACAAAACCTTGTTTGATCAGAGAGGCCAAATGTGCATCAGAACGTGTGAGAAACCTTCCAGGATTATATGGTATATAAATTTAACTAGTGATGGGTGTTCTTTAGAAACTTAAGTTTCTAAAATATTTGATGGGAGGCCTTCGGACTACCTGTGAGATGAAACTCTTCTGGCTCGTGGTTGGCCACAGACATCTATGCCAAAAGATGTTATGAAAGCACAGGTCTTAACTGGCAATGCACAAACTAATTTTTTACAATCTTTACAGTTCTAAAACAACTGTCTCGACTTCAATAGATGCTAAACACCTTCAGGCCAGCATCTATCTACTTATACAAAAACATTGATTATTGTGATTAAGTTAAATGAAGTACAGGCCTAGTACATTTTGTAATTAAAGCTTTTAAAAGCTTATTCTAACTTGTGGACATAACCATTAGCAACCAATTGACCTAAATTAATTTTGCAGTAAAATTCTATAAAAATGAACTGAGGATCATAGTTATTTGATTTTCAAAAGCAAATTCTCTATTTTCCCCATGGTTTGTGGAATAATCTACCTAAATATGAAGCCCAATTCTTCTTTATTAAATTATACACCTAAATTTCTTAAATGAATACTCTAATTCCTCTCTTAATGAATATTTGAATAATACTGTTAATAAGGTCTTTGAAGAACTCTTATTTTCACAGTTATTTACAAATGAGAAAAAAGAAAAAGAAAGCTTAACTCCAAATCTCTCTCTCCCCATACTCACAAAATATTAGCTACATTGTTTTCAGAGAACAGTGTAAAATATAAATGTGGGACCTGTTGTTCAAAAATTAAAAACTCCAAGACAGCCACAGAAGAGCATTATAGTGAAATGGAGACCCCGTGGACCTGCACAGATCTCATGCCCTTGTGAGCCTTGCTCACAGCTGCATTCACTCCATGCATAATCTCTCACATTTAGGGAATGCTTCCTTTTTCACTCCATGTGTAAGTTTAGATATGTGTATAACGTTCAATCTTTGTGAATTCACAAATCTCACAGAATTCTTTGGATACATGAAAGTGTTTCCAGAAGCACAAAAAAATACAGGAAAATGTATTAAAAAATGATTCCAAAAGTCTGGGAAACAGAGAGAATGAGAGAATAAGTCAGAACAATAGCTAGATCATCCACATCCTTTGTCACATTTTACCAACAGAACCTCAGTAGTGAATCAATAGTTAAAACTTTAATCAGTAGTTTAAAATATCATTACAGAAAGAAAACACCAGGACCAGATGGTTTATCAGCTGGTTCTACCAAATATTAAACGAACAAATAGTTCCATATTCACAAACTCTTCCTCTTCAAAAGAATAGAAAAAGAAAGAACGTTCTCTGGCTCATTCTATAAGGTTAGCATAAATCCTCATACTTGTGATGTCTAATGTTTTCTCTCTTCTCCATACTTGCCCTCTATACACTTATCTCTGGAGCTGGAAGTCTGCAAACTATATTTCATAATCTCCTTGCCATCTGGCTTCCTGTTTGCTTCTGCCAATGTGAGGCACTGACAAGAGGCTGGACAGTTAGAGGAATAGAAGCAATTTGTTTCTAATCTCTGTCAGTTCAACCAGCCATGGTAGCTTTAACTGTGGTGATAGCAGCCGCCTATGAGAGTAGGTGCTTAGCAAAAGAGTAACTGCTTAGTCAATTTCCTTCCAACTACAGCAACCTCAGAATCATAGCAAACATAGGCATCAGGTAACATCATTTTTCTTTTGCTTCTCTAACCCTCATTTACCTTCATTGGGTAATTAATCTTTCCTTTTTTGTTTCTCTAACTCTTCTAACAACTTTGTAATAAGTTTAATTCCCCATTTTAAATTTCATCTTCTTGCAATGTCTACAATGGTCCTATATTTTTCTGCTTGGACAGTGACTGAATTAGTGTTTAAATCATCCAAGAACAGTTAATAGAATTAAGTATTTTTTAAGTAAAAATGTCCTGCTATGGTTTGAATGTTTGTACCACCCCCACCCAATTCATATGTTGAAACCTAACCCTTAGTGTGATGGTATTGGAAAGTAGGGCTTCTCGGAGGCGACTCAATCAGTGGGATTAGTGTCCTTATAAAAGAGACCCTAGAGAACTGCCTTTTCCTTTTACCACGTGAGGACACATTATAAAGCACCATCTATAAACCAGAAAGTTGGCTCTCACCGGACCCTGAATCTGCTACCATCTTGATCCTGGACTTCCAAGCATTCAAACATAGGATAAATAGATTTCTTTTGTTAGTAAGCTATGCAGATTATGGTATTTTGTTACAGAAGCCCTAACAGACTAGGACAAGTCCTAAACAAAATATTAGCATTAGCAATATTAGCACATTAGCAATTTATTTAATAAGATGAGAATTCCAAGTTGTGTTTGTTCTAAGATTTCAGGGTTGTTTGAATATCAGCAGATTAATCAACACATTGCATTCCAATAATATCTGAAAGGAGAAAAAACATGTGACTCTTTATAGACTCAGGAAAGATATTTAACAAAATTTAGTATCCATTCATGACTAAAATTCTTATCTAACTAGTAGAATAGAATGTTCATAACATGAAAAAGGGAATCTACAAAGGCCTTATTGCTATCATTTTTTCTAAAATAATATAAACATTCTCTTTAGAATTAGGAAAAATTATTATTTCTACTATCACAATTTCTGTTCAACACTGTTCTGGAGATTATAGACAGGGTAGTAAAACAAGAAAAAAATAAGTCAAAGAATTATGTATTTAAAATTGAGGATAAATACTATAATTCTTTAGATGATATGGTTGAAAGTCTACACAGAATACCTAAAAAATGTATAGAAAAATATTAGGATATATGAGTTTAGCAGTGTTACTAGACATAAAATCAATGTAAATAAATCACCTTCATTTCTATATATCAGCAACAAATAGAAAATGTAATTTTACACTTTGAGAGGTTAAGGTGGACAGATTGCCTGAACTGAGAAGTTCAAGGCCAGCCTGGGCAACATGGTGAAACCCCATCTCTACTAAAAGTACTAACAATTAGCTGGGTATCGTGATGTGCACGTGTGGTCCCAACTACTTGAAAGACTGAGGCATAAGAATCACTTGAACCCAGGAGACAGGGACTGCAGTAAGCCAAGATTGCGCCACTGCACTCCAGCCTGGGCAACAGAGCGAGACTCTGTCTCAAAAAAAAGAAAAGAAATTGTAATTTTACTGTTTATAATAGCAATTAAGTAAAAATCATAAAATATGTAAGCACTTTGCAGAAAAATTACAAAAGTTTATTGAATGATATATGAAAATGCTCAAACAAGTAGATGATATGCCATCTTATTAGAAAGACTCAATATGATTTTTTCAATTTTAATCTTGACTTAAAGTTTAGATAAAATTAAAATTTCAGCATATTTTTTTTTATTGGAACTTAGCAAGGTGACTCTATGCACTGAATTCCAAGAGTCCGGGGAAGAGTCAAAACTCTACTAAAGCAAGAGTGGAGAGATTTGTTTTAACTGTAGTAAAAAGTTATATAGCTCTAGCAGCTAAGATGAAAGTGTAATATTAGCATAAAGATAGAGAATGTGTTCAATGGAACTAAAGAGAGAGCCCCTACAACTAATCTATCTATACATTTATGGAAACTTGATTTATGAACAAGTTTGGCACTTCACCCAGCCCTTTGGGAGGCCGAGGTGGGTGGATCACCTGATGACAGGAGTTTGAGACCAGCCTGGCCACATGGTGAAACCCCATCTCTACTAAAAATACAAAAATTAGCCTGGTGTGGTGGCATGCATCTGTAGTCCCAGCTACTTGGGAGGCTAAGGCAGGAGAATTGCTTGAACTCAGGAGGCAGAAGTTGCAGTGAGCTGAGATCACATCACTGCACTCCAGCCTGGGTGGCACTTCAGGTCAATGGGAAAATGAGGGACTGTTCAACAATGTTGTCAAAACAATTGTTTAGCCATATAAGAAAAACGTTGAATATGCATCTCATATAATGCACAAAAATCAGTCCCAGGAGACTTAAAACTTACATTTGAAAGGGAAAACATTTAAACATTTAGGAGAAAATGTGGATAAATATGTATACACTCAAGTTAGAATTTATTAAAGAAAAAAAATAACAAACTTTAACAGAAAATATATAAAAGCTTTAAAATTAAAACCTTATGTTAATCAAAACATAATTAAAAGACAAAAAAAACTGGGAGATTTGCAGCACACATACATAATTAAGAATTAAAATGTAGAATGTATTCAAAAAGGAGGTGACATGATTTCACATATTGTTTTAAAAGATTACCAGGCCAGTAAATTGGATAGGTGGAATAGTGAAAACTGGGACAGCAGTTAAGAGGCAAGGTAGGTGAATGGTGATGGAATTTTGGACTGGAGTAGCAGAACAGTGGGGAAAAAAGCAAGTAGATGGATTCCAGATGTGTTTTTGCATGTGTGGCCAACATAACTCTCTGATGAATTGTATGTGGGTTTTAAAGAAAAGGAAAAAATTCGAATTTGACTCCAGGTTTTTGGCTCGATCAACTGGGTAAACGAGTTTCTATAAATAAATACATTGATTTCTATTCATGGAGAGGCCTGGGAGAGGAAAAGTTTCAGACTGAGGAGGAATATAGAGTTAACTTTTGGCCATGGTAAGTTGCCTATTAGGTACTTAAATGGAGATATTGGCTCCATTGCAATAGACACTAGCTGCTTTAGTTCAGACCTCAATAATTTGGATGTCATTGGCCATATGTGGTGTGAGGGTATCTATTTTTTTCTCCCATACTGTTATGTGACACAGAAAAGGTGAAGACAAATTGAAGAGGACCCCTCCTTAGAGGAGACATGGTGCCCCTGAACAATAGTGGCAGGAAAGCTACTGAAGAAAGCAATATTCAGTGGGGCCCTCCAGAATAGGCACACAGTTGATCACCTCTAGGAATAATAATATGTGGTACTGAGTATTATTGTATTATAGATTCAGGGAATACATGTGTAGTTTCTTACATGGATATATTGCATAATGTGAGGTTTGGGTTTGTAGTGAACTTGTCACCCAAACAGTGTACATAGTACCCAATAAGTAGTTTTTCAACCCTTGTCCCCTCAACTTTTAAAGTCCCCGGTATCAATTGTTTCCATCTTTATGTTCACATGTACCCATGGTTTAGCTCTTACTTATAAGTGATAACTTGTGGTATTTGATTTTCTATTTTGGCATTAATTCACTTAAACTTCTAGCTGCATCCATGTTACTGCAAAATATATATATACATATATATATTATTTCATTCTTTTTTATGCGCTGCATAGTATTCCATGATGTATATGTACCACATTTCCTTATCAAATTCACTGCTGATGGTCACTTAGGTCGATTCCATCCCTTTGCAATTGTGAATAGTGCTGAGATAAACATATAAGTACAGGTGTCTTTTTGATAAAACAACTTCTTTTCCTTTGGATAGATACTCAGCAGTGGGATTACTGGATCAAATGGTAGTTCTATTTCTACTTATTTGAGAAATCTCAATACTGTTTTCCACAGGGGTTGAACTACTTCAAATTCTCACCAACTGTGTGTAAGTGTTTCCTTTCTTCATATCCTTGCCAATCTCTGTTATTTTTTAATGTTTTAATAATAGCTATTCTGACTGCTATGGGATGGTATCTCATTGTGGTTTTAATTTGCATTTCTCTGATGATTAGTGATGATGAGCATTTTTTCCTATGTTTGGTGGCCTCTTGTATATCTTTTTTTATAAATATTTGTTCATGTCCTTTGCTCACTTTTTAATGGCCTATTTGTATAAGTTTCATATAGATTCTGGATATTAGTCCTTTGATGGATGCATAGTTTGCAAATATTCTCTCATTCTGGAGGTTGTCTGTTTATTCTATTGATTGTTTTTGGTTTGTTTCTTGTTTGCTGTGAAGAATCTCTTTAGTTTAATTAAGTCTCATTTGTCTATTTGGTTTTGTTGCCTTTGCTGTTCAGGTCTTAGCTGTAAATTCTTTGCCTAGGTCAATGTCCACAAGAGTTTTTCCTAAATTTTCATATTTTGAGGTCATAAATTTAAATATTTAATTTCGCTTAACTTTTGTATATGGTTAGAGGTGGGGGTCCAGTTTCATTCCTCTGCATATTAATAGTCAGTTTTCTCAGACCATTTATTGAATAAGATGTCCTTTCTCCACTGTTTATTTTTGTCAACTTTGTCAAAGACCAGATGGTTTTAGGTGTGGCTTTATTTCTGGCTTTTCTATTCTGTTCCATTGATGTGTGTGTCTGGTTTTTGTTTGTTTCTTTTTTATGATAACAATGTGCTGTTTTGTTTACCATAGCCTTGTAGTATAGTTTGAACTCAGGCAATGTGATGCTTCCAGGTTTTTTTTTTTTTTTTTTTTTTTTTTTTGTTGCTTTGCTTATTTGGGCTCCTTTTTTGGTTCATATGAATTTTAGAATTTTTTTTTCTAATCCTGTGAAAAATGACATTGGTATTTTGATAGGAATAGCACTGAATTTCTGGATTGCTTTGGGCACTATGGTCATTTTAATGATATTGATTCTTCTTTTTCGTGGGCATGGGATATTTTTCCATTTGTTTGCATTATCTGTGATTTCACTCATCAGTGTTACTCAGTTCTCCTTGCAGAGATCTTTCACCTCCTTGGTTTAGTGTATTTCTAAGTATTTTATTTTTTGTGTGGCTATTGTAAATGGGATTAAGTTCTCAATTTGGTTATCAGCTTGAACTGTATAGAAGTGCTACTGATATTTGTATATTTATTTTGTATCCTGAAGTTTTGCTGAATTCATTTATCAGGTCTAGGAGTCTTTCAGAGAAATTCCTAGGATTTTCTAGGTATAGGATCATGTCATCAGAAAACAGAGATAATTTGGCTTTCTCTTTTCCTATATGGACGCCTTTTACTTCTTTCTTTTTTCAGAATGCTGTAGCTAGGACTTTTGGTGCTATATTGAATAGGAGTGGTAAGAGTGGGCATCCTTGTTTTGTGCCAGTTCTTGGAATGCTTCAAGCTTTTGCCCATTCAATATGATATCAGCTATGGGTTTGCAATAAATGGCTCTTATTAATTTGAGATATGTTCCTTCAATGCCTAGTTTGTTGAGGGTTTTTATCATGAAGAGACGTTGGATTTTTTTTTATGGAATGTTTGTTCTGTCTATTGAGATGATTATATAATTTTGGTTTTTAATTTGGTTTATGTGTTGAGTCACATTTATTGATTTGCATATGTTGAAACATTCTTGCATCCCAGGAAGAAAAACCTCTTGATTGTGATAAATCATCTTTTTGATGTGCTGCTGGATTTGGTTTGCTAGTAGTTTGTTGAGGATTTTTGTGTCTTTATTACACAATACATGGATATTGTACAGTATCAGGGATATTGGCTTGTAGTTTCCCTTTTGTTTTGTCCCTGCCAGATTTTAGTATCCGGATGATACTAAAATAGAATGAGTTAGAGAGGAATGCCTCTGACTTCATTTTCTGGAATTGTTTCAGTAAGATTAGTACCAGTTCTTCTTTGAACATCTGGTAGAATTTGTCTCTGAATCCATTTGGTCCAGGGCTTTTTTGGTTGGTAGATTTTTTTATTACTGATTCAATTTCACAACTCATTATTGGCCTGTTTGGCATTTCAGTTTCTTCCTGGTTAAATCTTGGGAGGTTGTGTGTTTCCACGAAATTATTCATTTTCTATAGGTATTCTAGGGTGTGCACAGAGATGTTCCTGGTAGTCTCTCAGGGTCTTTTGTATTTCTGTGGTTGTAATGCCACCTCTGTCACTTTTGATTGTACTTATTTGCACAATCTTGTTTTCTTGGTTAACATAGGGCAATCTATCAATTTTGTTTTATCTTTTCAAAAAACCAACTTCTCGTTTTGTTGATCCTTTGTCTGGTTTTTTGGTCCCAACTTCATCTAGTTTTTACAAACCTTTGTAATTGCTTTTCTTCTGTTAGTTTTGTGTTTGGTTTGCTTTTGTTTATTTAGTTCCTTTAGGTGCAATGTTAGGTTGTTAATTTGAGATCTCTCTGTCTTTGCGATGTAGGCATTTAGCGCTATACACTTTCCTCTTAATACTGCTTTTGCTATATTCCAGAGATTTTGGTGTGTTGTGTCTCTATTTTTATTTGTTATAAAATATTTCTTTATTTCTGCCTTAGTTTTGTTTTTTACCCAAAAGTTATTCAGAAGCAAATTGTTTAGTTTCCACGTTCATCTGTTGTTTTGAGTGTTCTTCTGGGTATTGATTTCTAATTTTACTTCACTGTGGTCTGAGGAGATGCTTGATATGATATGATTTCAGTTTTTAAAAATGTACTGAGATTCTCTATAATACCAAGTGTATGGTCAATTTTAGAGACGTTACATAGCACAGATTAGAAAAATTATATTCCTTGTTTGTTGGGTGGAATGTTCTGTAAAAGTCTATTCGTTTCATTTGGAAAAAAGTCCAATTTAAGTCAGAGGTGTTTTTGTTAGTTTTCTGCCTCAGCGATCTAACTAGTGTTGTCAATGGAGTGTTAAGTCACCCACTGTTATTGGATGGCTGCCCTTCTTTCTCTTTATATCTAGTAGAATTTGTTTTATGAACATGAGTGCGCTGATATTCAGTGCATACATAGTTAGGATAATTCAATCTTGTGGATTTGAACCCTTTACCATTATATAATGCCTTTCTTTGTCTTTTCTTACTGTTGTTCATTTAAAGTCTGTTTCATCTGATATAAAAATAGTAACCTCTGCTCTTTTTTGTTTTCCATTTGTGTGATCCATCTTTCTCCATCCGTTTATTTAGAGTCTACGGGTGTTCTTACACATGAGATAGGTCTCTTGAAGGCAGTGGGAGCTCGGGTCTTGTTTTGTCCAATGTGCCGTTCTATGTCTTTTAAGTGGAGCATTTAAGCCATTTACATTCAAGGTTAATATTGATATGTGAGGTTTGTTCCTGTCATACTGTTGCTAAGTGATAAATAGTGTAGTCTCAATTATATAATTGCCTTATATGATCTGTGTACTTATGTGTGCTTTTATGGAAGCAAGTGTCATTCTTTGGTTTCCACGTGTAGAGCTCTTCTGAGTATTTCTTTTAGGACTGATCTGGGAATGACAAATTCCCTTAGAATTTGCTTCTCTGGGAATGACTTTACTTCTTCATTTATGAAGCTTGTTTTGCAGGATATGAAATTCTTGGTGGCATTTTTTAGGAAGGCTAAAAATAGGTCCTTAATCTCTTTTGGCTTGTAATGTTTCTGCTGAGAAGTCTACTATTAGTCTGATGGGATTTCCTTTACAGCTAATTTTGGATCTTTCTCTAGTTGCCTTTAAGATTTTTAACCTTCACATTGTTTGGCTAGTCTGATGACTATACCTCAGGAATGGTCATATTGTGTAGAGTCTTGCAGGTGTTCTCTGAATTTTTTGTATCTGGATGTTGACCTCTCTAACAAGATTAGGGAAATTTTCCTGAATTTTTTTCCGAAGTATGTTTTCCAAGTTGCTTGCTTTTTCTTCTTTTTACTCAGGAATGCCAATGGTAGTAGATTTGGTCACTTTGCACAATCCTATATTTCTCTAAGACTTTGTTTATTTTTTAAAATTCTTTTCTCTTGATTTTTGTCTGACTGGGTTAATTCAAAACATCAGCATTCAAGCTCTGAAATTCTTTCTTCTGCTTTTCCTAGCCTATTATTAAAGATTCCAACTGTGTTTTTTGAATGCTTTAGGGAATGTTTCCATTCCAGAAGTTCTGGGCTTTTTTTTCTTAATATAGCTATCTTGTCTTTTATATCCTGAATCATTTTTCTGGCTCCTTCTTATCGGATTTTAGCTTTCTCTTGGATCTCATTGAGTTTCCTTGCAATTTATATTTTGAATTCCTTTTCTGTCAATTCAAATTTTTCAATTTGATAATGATCCATTGCTAGAGAGATAGTGTTATCCTTTGGCAGTATCAGGGACCCTGGCTTTTAGTACATCCAGAGTTCTTGTGCTGATTCCATCTCATCTGAGTGAGCTGGTGCTTCTTATTATTGAATTTTCTATTGTTTGGATGGGACATTTTTATTTGTAAATTCCTTTTTCTCTTGAGGGCATGAATAAAGTGTATACTGCATATGGTCATTTGGCTCCATTTCTGGGTTTTCAGGGGGCCAAGACTCTATATGGGTTTCTTTGGTTGTGGACAGCTTCTGTGTAGTGGCTTTCTTAGATGTTGCTTGTTGTAGTGATGCATTGGGTGTATAAGCCAACAAACTATCTTCTGCAGGACTGACTGAGGGTTCTGATGTCTCAGAAAGCTTGTCCCATGCACTAGCACTTAGCCTGTCTGGCAGCAGGCTTTTTATTCGGTGGTGCAGTTCAGGCTGCAATCCAATAGATGGTGCTTAAGTGTAAAATCTGGGTTGCCCTCTGCTGGATTAATGATGAGTGGAAATACCTGCCCTGAAGGATGCTTGGTAGGAAGAGATCGTGTTGGGGTGGACTGAAGTGTCTGGGGAAGGGGTTGGGGTGTGTACCAACTCCTCATCCTGAGTTGGCAGAAATGTGATCCACTTCCCTATCACACTCCTGTCATGGGGCCCCATAACCCTTATTTTATAAAGACTTTGACCTTTGGCTCCTCACCACAGTGTGGCTTCAGGTCCTAGATACACTCCTCTGAGAGCTACCCCAAAACTGGCTCAGAGCAGACTCTCTTCCCCCAGTCCAGAGCAGGCAACTCTATGGCCCATCTCTCCTCCATTGCTGGATGCTACTGCTCTGTAGAGGGGCTAGGGACAGGGATCTGGGCTTTGTACAAGCTCAAACAGCATGGACTCACTTTCAGCGAGGATGAAGCCACCACAAAAAGTAAGAAAAACACTTTCTCCAAGTGCATGTGCTCTGACCCCTGGTGGGAAGTTGCATCCCCAACATTTTATGGAGGAGGGCAGAGATGATACTCCTCCACATCTGATCCTAGAAGCCAGTGCTGCTCTCTTGGCGTTGTGCTGTCATTTCCTTTGTCTTGAGGGGGCTTTTGTAGGGCTTCTCCCACCATGAGAGGTCCACACCGAGGGCTAGATCCACAGGGGTCGCACAGCTCTCTGGGGACCCACCGGTCCTCTGTGCTTGCCAAAGTGAAAGCAGATTATGGAGTATGTTTGCAGGGGATTTGGTGGGGCAGTGACTCAAGGGTAGAGAATCCCCTGGTTGGACAGTAGCTTACCACAGGTACACAATGAGTATAGCACCCACCACTTCAGTTTAGGTCTGAGAGGAGTACAGACATGGCTGTGAAAGCTGGTTACCCACCTCTCTGTCCTTGGGAAGTTCCCAGATTGCCACCAATAGCATCACCCTGAGTCATGATGTCAAAGGGGCTCTCCAACAGTTTGGCAGTCAGCAGATCATCAGACATGTGAGATGAGCAGATAGGCACTCCCACCTACCCTTTCCATGGACTCTGAGTTTCCTAGGTTGATCTTTACCAGACTCTTGCTGCTTTCCTTTTTCATACCTTAGCTTCTTCCCATAGGCACTCCAACAGATCCTGGTTCTCTTCTCTCAGCTTTCCATGCAGAACTTGTCTATTCACCAGTAACTTTGATCTTTCTGTGGAGAACTGGCGTCTGATATCTTTAGTTCAGCCATCTGCTTTTATCACCAGATCCTCCCATTTACCTTCTTGGCACTCTATTTTCATCCACCAACATGGTCTTTAACCCCCATGGGCCATCTGGATACTAATTTGCATCAGGAATTGAGGAGGCTCCAGGAAATGAAGAAGGGAAGAAGAGGGTGACAGGAAGCAGGAGAAGGCAAGGCAGAAGAAAGAGACAAGGGAAGACCTCAGTACTCAGTACTACATTCTTATTTCCTATATTGTGATCTCCAAGTGTCTTCACTGATGTGCCAAAGTTTGGGAAAACTAAACTTGCTATTCTTGCTATTATGTCTATGCCTAGAGATAATAGGGTCAAGAAGGGCAGGGAAGTGGTTGCAGCCTAGAAAGCAGGTATAATCCAGTAAGAAGCAACAAATAGAAAAGCCCAGAATATCAGTCCATAGCAGCATGATATGGAATGACTGACTACCTAATATCCATTTTCTACCTCATCTGGGTCTTGGGGAATGGAGGACAAGGATCACTGATTAATATGGGCCAATTATGATAATCCTATTCTCCTTGCTGGAGATTGTCAGTGGAAAGGCCTAAGCTCATTTACGCCAGTGAGAGATGAGGAGAGTTTTGCTGTGGTTTCCTGGGAAAGAAATGTCTTAACGCTTAAGAGAAAGTTACAGGAAGTCAAGTTCTTTCTTGTCAGACTTGAAAATAAAAGGCTAAATTCCCAAATGCTACTGACTGCCATCCTATGACCACAAGAGAAATTTAGGATGAAATTTATCTAGTGGATGTAGCTGCAGAAAGACAAAGAGAACCCAAGTCCATCTCATCAAACCACCACGTCTGAGGCATGCCTTACCTCTATAGGGCCTTCATGTGAGTTAAGAACTTCTTTAATAGTTAAGCCTAACTCGGGTCAGGTTTATGCTAGTTGAAGCTGAAAACATTGTAACTGATACAGACTGATAAAGAATAATCAGACAAATTTATGGAAAAATTAGACGTTCAGGCTGGAGTTCAAAAATATTACAGGAAGGAAATACAATAACAAAAAATGAATTGCCTGCGGATATTCGGGTATGCAAGAAACTGTAGTTGTTGGATGTTGAAGGGTAAAATGACCCTGGAGGTATTCGAGACATTCAGAATACTCAATCATGTACAAATTTCTACATAACCAACAGGCAGGGAGTTATATAAATTTGAGGTCATTCTAACAGTCATATTGAAAAAAAAATGAATCCTTACAAAAGTAAAAATTAATCCTTAAAATTAGAAACATTAATAAATATGTCATGCTAATGATTAAGATCTTTTTCAGTTGAATGAAATATAAGAATAAAAAAGAAACGTTTTACCTTCGTTCTTAATCATTACCCCTCTTTTCTGGAGAGTCTAAAGAACTTCACAAATAAGATAAGCATTAATAACTGGGGGCTGCATAGAATTCCTTTTAAAAAACACAGTGTTCAAGCAAAGATTTTCTTAGATTAGTCTGAAATACCCTGAAGAAAAGCTTATTCACGACTCTCTGAAGTGATTTTCAGAGCTGTGTAGATTTTAGGCTTGTTTTGATTTAAGCAAACCCTTTTGAAGTCTGGTATAATATATATGGCATAACATCCTTAGCCTCACCCAAATTGAAATTAAAGAAGAAAAATAGTTATCCTAATAAGTGAGCAATCTCCTTTTAAAAATATGAAACTATGATTTAAAAATTAATAATGTATTCTTGCTTACCAGCTCTTTAAACTCTTCAAATTCGTAGTCCCTACTGTCACACCGAAAGAAATGTCTTGGGAGGGGTATCTCTGTTCTTTACAGAGGAGAGGCAATCATTTAAATCAAGGTAATCCAAGAGGTTGTCTGCCCTCTTCTGGTCAGTCTTGAAGCCTGCTCTGCTCCCACTGCTAAGATGCTGTGTGCATAAAGCCCGTGTGTGTCTTTCCTTACCCATATAGCATAAGACTTCCACAACATCAAAAGTCAATCCCTATCTAGAAAAGTTTAGAGACTTATGAGACAAACTATGAAGTCTTTGGCAGTGTGGAGCACTAAAAACAAGTTTTCAGCATAAAGTGGTGTGGAGTGCCCCTAAACCTGGTGACACAACCAACTCACTTCTGGCAATAAAATGAAGTCAGTCCTCATTGAATTCATCATATGTCAACATCAAATATTAACCCTACATCCTTCAGGACTAGCTTTTAAAACTGTTTATGGAAACTGTGGAAGTATCACTGGGGCTATTCTTAGGACTATAAAATAACTAAAGAAAGCAATTTCCTACTTAAGGATGTTGTCACCTACCTCAGAAAAACGTGGCCACAGAAAGGTGGTAATCTGTGGAAGAGAGTAATTTTTTAGATAATATTATTTCAATCTTCATCTAAAGGAAAGGGGCAATGTAGCCAGAAGACACCTGTTTTCTAATTACTAGAGTGAGGTGACCAGAATGTTGTAATATATTGTGGATCAAAGATACTTGTGAGCTTTCCATCAATAGCCTCAGTCAAAGACGGCAAACGCACAGCAAGCTCAGCTCATACTTGGGCAGGTGTAAGACACTGTCATTCAATCATGGCATTCCTTTTCACTGGCCTCAAATGTCATTTTAAAATACTTTCCAACCCAGCACCTCAAGCAAATGGAGTTGGTTCGTAACATAAAACCAAAATGCTTCTCTAGGATAGATGCAAATGTCAAGCTCCCTTTAACCAAACTGTGAACTCTTGAAACATAATTTTAAACACTAATTGAGGATAGGGACTTTGATGCAAGGAGAAAGCAGTACCCTAGATTAATCTCTGGATAGAAACAGCTTCCATTGTAACTCAATAAACTGACATTGTGAATTACATACACAACAATCATTTCTGAGTTTGACACTTAAGAGCTGTTCCTGAGAACTAAATCACCTAAGGCCCTGATGAAAGTCAAGTTCAAGTTGTGAAAAATCTAGGATCTGCATCCTGGGTCACTGGCTCTGCCAACTTACTGCTAACCTGTGAGAGTCTTCCTTGGGGGCCAGCTCTTCATCTCGTCTCAGTGAGTGCAGCAAAAATTGACTTCTTATTCATTCATAATTTAGTAAATTCACAGTTTCAAAAACAGATTATTAGATTAGTTTAATAATAAAGGTCACATAACTGACCTGCTAAATTTTTAATTCCTTTTTAATTTCTATTTTCTTTTTCTGAGCTAGATTATTTTTTATCTGAACACTTAGACATAATATATAAAGACACATTAAGTGCCCACAGATCTGCCCACATACAGTGGCTCTAATGAAATTGGGAAATTATTAAATCCACGCTTATATCACTGACTATGGAGAACCATAGTTAATCAAGTAATTCCGAAATTGGGGAATTATTAAATATACACTTATATCACTAAAGGAAAACCACAGTTAATTAATTCTGAGAAATTAGGTTAAAAATGACAAAAACATATGATTATTAGCAAATAACATTATATATCAACAAATTGCTTCAGATGATGCTGGTATGTTCAGATGTAGAGAAATAAATATACTCTAACCATCTGAGATGATGGCAAAGAATTAATGAATAACTTCACATGATATTAAGAATCCAGCACCAATATACCACTCACAAAGCAGCAAGGCTTTTCAGCTGACAGATGGCTAATTTGCTATTCTCTATCAAACTACAGAGCCAGCCATGAGCCTGAGTTGTAAGGCTCAGCTACCATCTTTAAAAGGTCAATTGTCGGCCAGGTGTGGTGGTTCACACCTGTAAACCTAGCACTTTGAGAGGCCGAGGCAGTTGGATCACCTGAGGTCAAGAGTTCGAGACCAGCCTGGCCAACATGGCAAAAACCTGCCTCTACTAAAAATACAAAAAAAAAATTAGATGTGGTGGCAGTCACCTGTAATCCCAGCTACTTGAGAGGCTGAGGCAGGAGAATCACTTGAACCCAGGAGGAGGAGGTTGCAATGCCCAAGATCGTGCCACTGCACTCCAGCCTGAGTGACAGGGCAAGACTTCATCTCAGAAAAAAGCCAATTGTCATCATCATTTATGGCATGCACATTTCGTGAACCAAACATCAGAATGAAAGTTCTGACAAATAGAGTATGTAAATGGGAATAATAATTATGGCAGAATACTGGAATTGTGACTGTTCCAGTAAATCCAGGACAATTGATTACTGCCCTTGTACTCAAACCCAGGGGAAAGGGAAAACCATACGACTAACAGAAAAAATTGTTTTTCATTTAAAACTTTATATTGTTATATTTTCAGATTTAATAACAGTAATAATGGCATATATTTAATAGTAGCCATAATTTACTGCATATTTATACTATCCTATTCTGAACATACTGCATGTGTGTTCTGTTTTTAATTTCACAACAACTCTGTAAGGCTGTTTAACAGATGAGAAAATGGAATCACAGAAAGAATGCAATATTTGCTCAAAGACTCTTAGCTCCCAAAGGTAGAGATAGAATTAAATTCAGGTAACCTAAATCAAGATCCGAAGTATTCATCATAATGCTGTATTGTGGGGCTTAGTTTTACATGTCAACTAGGCTAGGCAATTGTATCCCAGTTGTTTGGTCAAACACTAGTCTAAATGTTTCTGTGAAGGCGCTTTTCATATACAGTTACCATTTAAACAGTAGACTTTGAGTAAAGCAGGTTACCTTCATCATATGGGTCACGCTCATCTAATAAATCAAAGGCATTAAGAGCAAAGACTGAGGTTTCCTAAAGAAGAAGTAATTCTAACTCAAGAGTGTAACATAGAAATCCTGACTCAATTTCCAGCCAGCAAGTATGGGACTCAATACTGCAATACCAACTCTTGCTTGAATTTTCAACCTGCTCACCTGTTTACAGATTTCAGACTTGCCAGCCCCATAATCACATGAACCACTTCCTTAAAATAAATTCCCTCTTAAAATAAATGCGCGCGCACACACACACACACACACACACACACACATCATATTGGTTTTGCTTCGATGGAGAACTCTAATAAATGTATATTTGTAGCTCTGAAGTTTCTATTATATAACATTATATTATATAACCTTTATCATAATCCTATGCCCTAGGTAAAACAAGCATTATTAACATTTTACAGATAAATGAAATGAAGGCAGACTATCGAAATCATAGCTCTAGTATGTGATAAAGCCTGAACTAAAACATAGGTCCAAGATTACAGGATCTGCCAGCACATGTGTTAATTTGGCTACAGCAAATGTGTTATATATTTCTATAAGGATATGAGTTTCCCATCACCTATCTAGGTCTTCTGACTACATGGTTTAAAAAGCTTTTCTTGGGGTAGGAGCGGGTGGCTCACACCTGTAATCCCAGCACTTTGGGAGGCCGAGGCAGGCAGATGGCTTGAGGTCAGGAGTTCGAGACCAGCCTGACCAACACGGTGAAATCCCATCTCTACAAAATACAAAAATTAACTGGGCGTAGTGGCAGGAGCCTGTAATCCCAGCTATTCAGGAGGCTGAGGCAGGATAATTGCTTGAATCTGGGAGGCAGAGGTTGCAGTGGGCCAAGATCATGCCACTGCACTCCAGCCTGGGCAGCAGAATGAGACTCCCTCTCAAAAAAATAAATAAATACATTAAAAATAAGGACATTTTATGAAAAGAAAAATGTCTCCTCTAATATTTTTTAATTCATTTCAGACCTCAAAAATCAAATTAATTCTTATCCCAAAACAAAATATTTTCTCTACCCAACCTTGTCCTTTCAATGATTTCCTCTCCTCCAAAAACAAAAATATTTTCTTTACATTTTACTACCTCTCAAATAAATAAGTGCCACTTATAAAGAATCATAGGAAGAAGAGAACGCTGAATTCAAAATTGTGGAAAAATTCTGCCTCCTAACCATTTTCGGAGCTAACACAATATGCAAATAGGCAAAGATGTAGAAAATAGTATCAAGAAAACCAACATTTTCCTTTGTTTTTTTAAATATCTATGGAGTTCCTATTGCACAGTGTGTACACTTGTCTTTTGAATGGTGGCAAAACAAGTGTGTTATTATTGAGTCACAGAGCAGTGGGTCTATGCTAAAAGCCTGCAGAGCTTCTAGCATTTAAAGTAACCTCAACAGCAACATCCTTCTCCTTAAGCTAATTTACCATGTCACCTGTGCACCACCACGGATCGTATTATTTATTAGATGTGTAGTTTTACAAGGCAATCAATAATAAGGTCCCAGACAAGTGCTACCACGACTAACACTACGTAGGTCTAATCCATGGAATAAGAGATTATAGTAGAGTGCATAGAAGTTAACTGAAGAGTGGTGTTTGACAGCAGACAGTAAAGATCAATACTGTGTAAATACTTTAAAAGATATCATCTTAAATAAAGTGAAATAGCTGTGTAGTGAGCATTTATTAGAGACTACAACCCTCATAAGACTGCAACCACCAATCATTAGCTCTTCTCAGCAATCTCAATCTATTTCACTTGGCAACTACTCTCCCACTCACCTAAGTAAATTTCGTAAACCTATCACTATCTTTAAACCATTGATTTCCTCCTCTCATCCCAGTTTCACAGAGAAAATAGAAGCCATAGATTTGGAGTTACCTAAACATCCACATCAGTACCCATCCTCATTTCTCCTTTTACACTGAAAGAACTGACCCTCCTCCTACCCAAAGCCAAACTTTCACCTACCTCTTTGGCTTCCATCTTGTGATGGTTACTTTGATGTATTTACCTCGGCTAGGCTATGGTACCCAGTTTTTTGGTCAAACACAAGTCTAGCTGTTGCTGTGAAGCTATTTTTTTCAGATGTGATTAACATTTAAATCAGTAGACTTTGAGTAAACAAATTACTCTCCATAATGTAGGTGGACCTCATTCAATAAGTTGAAGGCTTTAAGGGAAAAGACTGAGATACCCAGAAGAGGAAGAAATTCTGGCTTCAAACTCAAGACTGCAACACTGACTGCTGCCAGAAGTTCCAGCCTGCCGGCATCCTGCCCTACAAATTTCAGACTTGCCAGCCCCCACAATATGGCAAGCCAACTCCTTAAAATCAATCTCCTTTCTTCATCTGCTTTTCTCTATATAGATATATCTGGTTCTATTTATCTAGAGTACTCTGACTAGTACACATCCTCTTCTACTTTCTTGGGAACCTCACAGAAGAGCTTCCTAGTATTTTTCACAAAACGGTCTACTTAAAAACAAATTTGCATAACACACTGGCTGCTCATAGCTGGAAGCTCCTGCCACCTGTAGCAGAGGACAGCGAGACTTCAGCACACCTGTAACTCGTAGCTGCAGAATCCCTCTAGAGGATCCCTTCATAACCCTTTGCTTACTTCTCTCCCTGTGTTTTACCTCTCATTGGATTTTAAACAAGACCAAGGCAAACAGGTTAAAAAATAACATAAAATAGAATATAGATTTTTACATCTTCCTCAAATTAACACCTTATTTATTTTTCCTGTTTTGGACTATTTATAGTCATTTATTCTGCTTTTCCCCTTTCTGTGCCTCCCATTCAAGTATTTGTTGAATGAATAAAGAAATGAATGAATAATTGTCACTAAATGCAAGAATGCTAGGCACTATCAGGACTATCAAGACACATGAAAATTACTCCTTAAACAAATAAGGCATATATTGGTACAAATAAGCATATGTATAAAACGTCATGTGATTGCCATAAGCAATGAGGTAGAAGGATGGCACATCAAAGGATGAGAATTGCTTGGAAAATTTCTATAAGGAGACTAAACTTAAGTAAAGATCATTACAGCAAAGTACATACCGTATAAGCTCATTTAGAAAACAGAAGAAAACAATTGGAGCCAAGCAAAAAAATAGGTAAGAAGTATGGCATCCAAAAGTAATTCTGGAGGTTGGCAAAAGGTTAGGGGAAGGAGAGATTTTGAACAGAGAACAAAGCTGGGCGCAGTGGTTCATACCTGTAATGCCAGCACTTTGGGAGGCCAAAGTGGGCAAGTCCTTTGAGGTCAAGAGTTTGAGACCAGCCTGAGCAACATGGTGAAACCTTGTCTGTCCTAAATATACAAAAATTAGCCAGGTGTGGTTGTGTGCACCTGTAATCATGGCTACACAGGAGGCTGAGGCAGGAGAATCACTTGAACCTGAAAGGTGGAGGTTGCAATGAGCGGAGATCTCGCCACTGCACTCCAGCCTGGGTGACAAAGTGAGACTCCATCTCAAAATAAATAAATAAATAGAGAATGAGTTTCTCTAGGGATAAATCTAATTTTGGAGAAGCTAATGAAGGAGAAAATTTAAAGAAAATGTGGAAGCATCAGGGAAAATAGAAAAAATATATGGATATCTATATCTATGTAATTTTCAATAAGTAAGCCAAGGGTACACACACAGAGAACAGTTTCCACAAAGAAAAGAAAATGTGAAGCAAAAACTAGATTATCATATGTTAAGAGCACATGAAGGAGTGGAGGCAATAAATACCAAATGTTTTTTCAAAAAAAAGGAACTGTGAAGTAACCTTGACATCTATTTGACGCTTCAGCATTCTCCCCCCCATGTTTCCAGTCTCTCATTAAGGCTCACTGTTCCTCTTGGAAACACCGACCATCCTGATCTTCCCTTTCCCCTTGCTACACTACCTCTCTCCTACTTTACTGGGTCTCCTTGACACTCACTTTTCCTCCCTTCAGACCATCCTGTGTTGGGTCAATGACGCCTGTGAGATAAGGGCAGCTGGTGCCACAGGAGGGACAGCGTAGCAGGAAACAAAGCAGGTAAGAGTCTGGCTTCTGATACTAAACAACCTTAGTTTCAATCTTATCACTATCTGATCTTAAGCAAATTGTTGGAGTTCATAAACCTGTTTCTTCGTCTATAAAGCATGGGCAATACCTTCCTTACTGATTTGTTATGAGGTTCAAATGAAATCAAATAATGCTAAATAGACAGATATATGTACCCAAGGTACATAATCATTTTTATTATGACATCAAACTAGTGTTTCTAAACCTTTATTATCTCATATCTATGATCAAAAGTCTTCAAGGCCCTACCATCTCCAACCTCTTTCAATGTCAATTTCTCTCTCCTAAACTATGAGCTCTTGGGCTGGGACTTGTCTCGGTTATCTTTGCAACCCCAATTAAACACTTGGTACCATTTATTCAACACACATTTCCTTAACTGGGAAAAAGATGGACTTGTTAAATTGTCCCTAAGGCAAAATAAGATGCTATTGACTTCAAGAAACAGAAAATACAACTAGCAATGACGTTACAAAATAAATCCTTATCGTGTATAACAGAATGATAGACATAGTGAGTTTCTGGATTATAGTGAGTTTCTGGATCAGTTGACTCTACAATGTCAGGTTCTTTCTCTCCTAATTCTCCGCCCTTAGCATATTGGTTTTTTATCCTCAAATGTGCTCCCTCATACTTCCAACTGGCTGATGTGGCTTTGGGCATCAAGACCTCACATGAACATATTTAAACAGGAATCAATGAAGACAAGCAACATGAGTGCTCTCCTTATTGCCCTCTCTCTCTCCTTACTTTACTAGTGAGGCTGCTTTTCTGGACTTCCTCTGCTTGATTCTCCTTCTCTCAATTTGATCTCTAATTGTTGGGAGCCCCAGGGTTCTAAATTGGGTTTTCTTGACTACTAACTCTCCTTATGACTATGAATACTCACGCTTTCAAAAACTGGATTTGGATAACTGCCAAATGTGTCTTTCAGCCACATCTCTTCAAGCTCCATGTTTATATATCCAATTCATATCTTCACTTGGGGTCTACTCTATATAACATTTTGCAACTTTTTTGTCATTCAGTTTTATGGAATGATAATGCTGGAATGATCAGATAGAATTACCAATCTTATCCATGAGATCTAGTCCATTTTTAACTACTGAATACTAACAAAATGTATAAATAAGTTTCAGTTTAGCTATGTCCTTGACTTGGGATAGTTTAGAAATTGTCTTTTTTTTTTTTTTTTTTTTTTTTTTGATTTAAAGTCTGTTTTATCAGAGACTAGGATAGCAACCTCTGCTTTTTTTTTTTCTTTCCATTTGCTTGCTAAATATTCCTCCATCTCTTTATCTTGAGCCTATATTAGTCTTTGCACATGAGATGGGTCTCCTGAATACAGCACAATGATGGCTCCTGACTCTATCCAATTTGTCAGTCTGTGTCTTTTAATTGGGGCCTTTGGCCGATTTATGTTTAAGGTTAATATTGTTACATGTGAATTTGATCTTGTCATTATGCCAGTTGGCTATTTTGCCTATTCGTTGATGCAGTTTCTTCACAGTGTCAAAGGCCTTTAAATTTTGGTATGTTTTTGCAGTGGCTAGTTCGGTTTTTCCTTTCCATATTTAATGCTTCCTTCAGGAGCTCCTGTAAGGCAGGCCTAATGGTGACAAAAATCCCTCAGCATTTGCTTGTCTGTAAAGGATTTTATTTCTCCTTTGCTTATGCAGCTTAGTTTGACTGGATATGAAATTCTGGGTTGAAAATTCTTTAAGAATGTTGAATATTGGCTCCTACTCTCTTCTGGTTTGTAGGGTTTCTGCAGAGAAATCCACTGTTAATCTGATGGGCTTCCCTTTATGGGTAACCTGACCTTTCTCTCTGGTTGCCCTTAACATTTTTTCCTTCATTTCAACCTTGGTGAATCTGATGACTATGTGCCTTGGGGTTGCTCTTCTTAAAGAGTATCTTTATGGTGTTCTCTGTGTTTCCTGAGTCTGAATGTTAGCTTGTCTTGCTAGGTTGGGGAAGTTTTCATGGATAATATCCTGAAGTGTGTTTTCCAACTTGGTTTCATTCTTTCCATTATTTTCAAGTACACTAATCAAACAGACGTTTGGTCTTTTCACGTAGTCCCATATTTCTTGGAGGCTTTGTTTGTTTCTTTTCATTTCCTTTTCTCTAATCTAGTCTTCATGCTTTATTTCATTAAGCTGATATCCTTTCTTCTCCTTGATTGATTCAGCTACTGATACTTGTGTATGCTTCATGAAGTTCTAGTGCTGTGTTTTTCAGCTCCATCAAGTCATTTATATTCTTATCTAAACCAGTTATTCTAGTTAGCAATTCCTCTAACCTTTTTTCAAGGTTATTAGCTTCCTTGCACTGCATTAGAACATGCCCCTTTAGCTTGAAGGAGTTTGTATTGCCCACCTTCTGAAGCCTACTTCTGTCAATTCGTCAAACTCTTTCTCCGTCCAGTTTTGTTCGCTTGCTGGCAAGAAGTTGTGATCCTTTGGAGAATAACAGGCTTTCTGATTTTTGGAATTTTTAGACTTTTTGCACTATTTTTTTCTCATCTTCATGGATTTCTCTACCTTTGGTCTTTGATGTTAGGGAGCGTCAGATGGAGTTTCTGTGTGGACATCCTTTTGGTTGATGTTGATGGTATTCCTGTCTGTTTGTATTTTCCCTTCTGACAGTCAGGACCCTCTGCTGCAGGTCTGCTGGAGTTTGCTGGAGGTCCACTCCAGATCCTGTTTGCCTGGGTATCACCAGTGGAGGCTGCATAACAGCAAACATTGTTGCCTGTTCCTTCCTCTGGAAGCTTCATCCCAGAGGGGCACCTGCCAGATACCAGCCAGAGCTCTCCTGTATGAGGTGTCTGTCAACTCCTGTTGGAAGGTTTCTCCCAGTCAGGAGGCATGGGGGTCAGGGATCCACTTGAGGAGGCAGTCTGTCCCTTAGCAGAGCTCTAGCGCTGTGCTGGGAGATCCACTGCTCTCTTCAGAGCTGGCAGGCAGGAACGTTTAAGTCTGCTGAAGCTGCACCCACAGCCGCCCCTTACCCCAGGTGCTCTGTCCCAGGGAGATGGGAGTTTGATCTATAAATCCCTGACTGGAGCTGCTGCCTTTCTTTTAGAGATGCCCTTCCCAGAGAGAAGGAATGTTGACAGGCAGTCTTGTTACAGTGGCTTTGCCAAGCTGCAGTGGGCTCCGCCCAGTTCAAACTTCCTGGGGGCTTCTGTTTCTGTTTTTAAGTGATTATGTTGAAATTGTTAACATATATACTTGATTAAACAGGAACTAAAATTAATAATGCTAATGTTCTTCTAACAAAAATTACTCATTTTTCTTATTAAGTGATATAGATGTTTGGAATATTATTACATCTTGATATATTATTATCAAAATTAATAACTATGTTCTGTGTAAGAAATGCTTCTTAGGCTGGGCATGGTGGCTTCACCTGTAATTCTAGGACTTTGAGAGGCTGAGGCGGGCAGATCCCTTGAAGTTAGGAGTTTGAGACCAGCCTGGCCAACATGGTAAAACCCAGCCTCTACTAAAACGACAAGAATTAGTCTGGTATGATAGCACACGAATGTTATCCCAGCTACTTGGAAGGCTGAGGAAGGAGAATCACTTGAACCTGGGAGGCAGAGGTTGTGGTGAGCCAAGATAGCACCAGTGCCCTCCAGGCTGCATGACAGGACAAGACCCTGTCTCAAAAAAAAAGCTTCTTTATATTGACCCACATGTTTCCTAATTTCTTTGCTTACCATTACTACTTGAAGGCTATTCTTCCTTCTGGCTTTTTCCTTACTTATATCCTTTAAAAGTCTTTAATCATCATAGATCTGAAAGTGGTAAATAGTTTTGTCAAAAAATTATGTTAACTCTCAAATGACAGTTTGGATAATTTATTCTAGATTAGCAGTTATTTCCCTTAGTAATTTGAAGAAATACAATAAAATATACCATTTTTTTATTTAGCCCTTATTCTTGCTATTAAAAGCATATACCAGCATCATTTTTGTTTCTTTTTAGGTAATCTGTCTTTTCTCTCTGATTGCCTTGTAGATCCTCTTTTTGTCTTTGGTGTTTGATGTCTTCACTATAAGGTTCTATATGTGATTTATTTTTATTTGGCCTGCTCATAACTCATAATGTTGCCTTAATCTAAAGATTCATACCTTTCATACATTCTGGAAAACTCTCAGCCACTACCTTAATATATACTTCTCCCTTTTCTCTCAAACACCACCTTCTACAACTTCTACCAGACTGATACTCTCATTCTAACCTTCATATCTGCTAATTCCTCCTACCTGTTTTCTAATTCTTTATCTCTCAGTGTCATATTCTGAGTAATAGTCTTCATTCCAACTCTCTGTTTGCAAATCCTTTAGTTGTATCTTACCTTCAATTTAGTCTACTGACTTTTTATGTCTAGAAATTATATTTCCTTCTTTTTCAAATGTGCCATTTTTGTAGTGTCTTTTTTTCTTAGGATTTAAATTCCACATTTTATTTTTTATTCATTTTGGACAAACCAATTTTATAGGCTAGACCAGTGCTCTAGGAGTGGAAATCCTTAGGGTTCCAATCATTCCCATTGCTGTGTCTGTTGACTTATAAATTGTTGATGAATAGCATCTGTCAAGGGCGTGCCTCCCTGAAAGTTTTATATTTGCTTCTTTTACATGCTCCAAGAGAACCAACACGCTGGGTCCAATTTTTATAAAAATCTCTTTCTCTCAAGGTTTCCAGACTTTGTGACAAGTTATTATTTTGCATCTTGAACCTGCATGAAACACAAGTTTGGAATTTGAATTCTCAGAAAATTCTCTTTTGTTTCAGCTGGTACCTTTAACATCCTTGTCTTTTCTGTATCCGTGGGTAGATTTTTTTTTTAGGACACTCTTTCTCTGGGGATTTCCCTGAAGTTCAGTAATTTTGAAAGTCCCATATTTATTCAACAGTCTCCATTTCAATCCCCCTCTTCTTCTGAATACAGGCTTCAGTTTCTGTCTCCCGAGGATTTTAAACTCTGAGCCTCTGTACTATTGAGACCAAGACTACTTCAGGGCAATCACAGCAGCTCGTGATCTCAAACACTTCAATTTGACACCAGGGGAGGCTCTATTCTTCCTTGTATGCTCAATTGTGCATTTATAGTTGCCTTTGTGTATAATATATTTAACATATTTCATAGGTATTGGTAGTAGAATTTTCTGCTTCTCATTATCTTCTGTTAGTTATCTTTTTAAGACTACCATCTCTTTAGATCTAGAACATGAGGCCATTTCCCTAAACAAGCCAATTTAATGCAAAGAGTAAGTCCAAACCTTTCTCTCTCTCTCTTTCTCTCTATTATTTTCTCTCTCTCTCTCTCTTCTCCACCCCACTCCACCCTATGTGTGCATGTGTTGGGGGGGATGTGTGTGTGTGTGTGGCTTGGGTGAATAGGTTAAGTACGTAAAGCGAGGCCTCAGCCAGGGAAGAATTTCCTGAGGAGCTCTGTCATGTCCTGAAGGAAAAAGAATTTACTATAGATGCAGTGGATGCCTATTGTAGAGAGTATGGCATGTGCAAATGCTGAAAGGTTTAAGAGAACCTGGATTATTTGAAGATCTGTGAGTTGGTCCATTCCACTGTAGAATAAGCTTAACATGGGGAAATAGCCAAAGTCAAGGACTGAATAATGGAAATCTCTTTTCTTTTCTTTTCTTCCCTCCCTCCCTTCCTTCCTTTCTTCATTCCTCTATCTATTTATTTATTTGATATGGAGTCTCACTCTGTTGCCCTGGCTGGAGGACAGTGAAGCAATCTTGGCTCACTGCAACCTCCGCCTCCTGCCTTCAAGCAATTCTCCTGCCTCAGCCTGCGGAGTAGCTAGAACTACAGGCAAGTGGCACCACGCCCGGCTAATTTTTGTATTTTTAGTAGAGACAGGGTTTCTCCGTGTTGCCCAGGCTGGTCTTCAACTCCTGACCTCAGGTGATCCTCCCACCTCAGCCTCCCAAAGTGCTGGGATTACAGGTGTGAGCCACTATGCCCAGCTGAAATCCATTTTTGTTCCATTCTAAGAAGCTTATATTTTATCCCAAAGATCACTGAAAGCTCTTGAAGAATTTCAAGCAGAAGAGTGACATGATTAGATTTCCTCTATAGAGAGAGTGCAAAAATGAAGAACAGATACAGGGAGACAAAAGGCCATTGCATTAATTCACATATTTGATTCTCCATGCTGTAAAGGGTAATTTGGGGGCAGATAATGTCAAGGTGGGTTGCAGATGCAGAGAAAAATTTCCATGGCTGGATACCTGAAACTAAGTGCATAAAAACCAAAGTGATCAGAGGGTCTGAAGTTCTCATGGCCAAAACTGAATTGAGGCCAGTATCCAAGTCTGGTTATGGAGTCAAGATATCTAGACCAGAAAATGCAGATCAACCTACATAAAGGGGGAGAAACAGGGATAAAAGTTTCATGCTATCAGTTATGGTGCACTGTGGCCAGTAATTGTTAAGCTTTTAGATATGT
Source organism: Cebus imitator (assembly GCF_001604975.1). Lineage (NCBI taxonomy): Eukaryota > Metazoa > Chordata > Mammalia > Primates > Cebidae > Cebus > Cebus imitator. The sequence goes on from NW_016107396.1 coordinate 2,305,319, forward strand.
CTGTTTTCACTCATTCACATAACAGATAGGTGTGCCTATTGTTTATTTTTACTGCCTTTCTGATTGAGTCTATTTGATCCACTAGTATTACTAGAAATTTACTTTTAAATGCAATTGACAACAACAAAAAAAGATAAGCAAACAATGATATGTAAATGATATATCACACTGCTTCGACTGAAGAAAAATAATTCTTTAATGTAGCTATAGCTGCATCTTTAGAAATACGGACATATACCAATCATACAGGGCAAAGAGGCAATGTTCTTGCCAAAAGAAGCAATCTGGGATGCCTTGATTCCCCATTTTCTTTGTAAGAGAAATCCAGGAAACCTCTAGATCCCTGGCAGGTGTTTATCACTATTTCTACACCAAAGGGAGAGAAACAGCATGACGATGTAGTGTTCCAAATTTAAAACAAAACTCACTTTCTCCCTAATGATGGGCTATAACTGGTTATCTTTTAGCAAAGTGACTGCTATTATCAAGCTTTCATGTTCTTTTGGAAAATGTAGGCTCTGTCTTCTTCATCTTGGCAATGGTGCATCTCTAATCCTAATTTAATATCCCCAGTGGTACACATTTGATGGCCCCAAAATGTAAATAAAGAGGAAATAATAACTTTATACTATAAAACCATAAGCAAGAGACTTTCCATTTTCCTTTTTTTTTTTTTTTTTTTTTTGAGATGGAGTTTCACTCTTGTTACCCAGGCTGGAGTGCAATGGCGCGATCTCGGCTCATCGCAACCTCCGCCTCCTGGGTTCAGGCAACTCTCCTGCCTCAGCCTCCTGAGTAGCTGGGATTACAGGTATGCACCACCATGCCCAGCTGATTTTTTGTATTTTTAGTAGAGAAGGGGTTTCACCGTGTTGACCAGGATGGTCTCGATCTCTTGACCTCGTGATCCACCCGCCTCGGCCTCCCGGACTTTCCATTTTTCTATCAGTTTGACGTGTGGTGATTCCTACTACACTCAGTCACACTAATCAGCACTTTTCTCTTATACACAGTATTGCTTTCCATGATTTCAGTTACCTGCCATTAGCCACAATCCAAAATCAGGGAGGACAGCACAATAGGATATTTTGAGAGGGATAGAGAGAGAGCCACATTAACATAACTTTCATTACAGTACATTGTCGTAATTGTTCTATTTTATTATTATTGTTGTTAATCTCTTAGCATGCCTAATTTATAAATTAGACTTTATTATAAGCAAGTATTATAGGAACAAAAAGTATTTAGGGAGTTCAATGCTATCCATGATTTCAGGCATCCACTGGAATGCTTGGAATGTATCCTCTGAGTATGTGAAATACTATAACACATTTTTAATGTAAACATTTATTTTGAAGTATATACTGCACATATCATAATTAGCACATTATAATTATCCTGATGGTGATAGAGATGAATGACTACCACATTTTAATATGAAAATAAAGAGGGGAGGCAGACAGGCATAGTGGCTCATACCTGTAATCCCAGCACTTTGGAAGGTCAAGATGGATGGATCACCTGAGATCAGGAGTCCAAGACCAGCCTGGCCAACATGAAGACACCCCATCTCCACTAAAAATACCAAAAAAAATTAGCTGGGTGTGGTGACAGGCGCCTGTAATCTCAGCTACTTGGGAGGCTTAGGCAGGAGAATCGCTTGAGCCTGGGAATTGCAGTGAGCTGAGATTGTGCCATTGTACTCCAGCCTGAGCAACAAAAGCAAAACTCTGTCTCATAAATAAAAAGAGGGGAGGCAAGAAGATAAAGACTATCTTTAGATAACTCTTGTCCCAAGGAGTTTGCAATCCACAATACAATGTTCCAAATAACTATAATATGGGATGCTATGTGTACACGCTGAAATAGAACCACGAACAATGGCCAGTTGGGTACAGAATCCAATTGGGACACAACAAATTTGAGTGTAGGAACAAAAATCATGTGAAAATTTGATTAGGCAATTGGGAAGCTAGAAGAGAGATCAGAGGAGAGGCTAGACAGGGAAAATGCCTGTCTAGAGGTGATATTTTCAAGCTTTGGGAGGAAATGTGAGTGCCAAGGGGAGGCATGCGAGAGAAGAGAAGACAGCCAAAAATGAACTTTCTGGAGACCCTCCTGGAGGGGACATGTAAATAAATTGAATCAGGAAGAAGGTTTAGGAATGGTGAAAATAGGAAGATATATGTGAATATATTCCATTCTCAAGGACAAAAAAAAAATTGGAATGTCAAACCACAAGAAAGACCTGCAAGGTGAAATGCTTGTGAAGTTTAATAACATTGTGATGAGGAGGCTGCTTGTAAGCTGCAAGAGAATAGCTTCAGTCAATAGGAAAATGAAGATTATGATGAGCTGAGCAGTGAATGGGAACTTTAAAAATAGAAGTAGCTAATTTTAGTGTAAGGTGTCAGGAAGGGGTCCAGTTTCTGCTTTCTGCACATGGCTAGCCAGTTTTCCCATCACCATTTATTAAACAGGGAATCCTTTCCCCATTGCTTGTTTTCGTCTGGTTTGTCAAAGATCAGATGGTTGTATATATGCTGTTTTGCCTCCGAGACCTCTGTTCTGTTCCATTGGTCTATATCTCTGTTTTGGTACCAGTGCCATGCTGTTTTGATTACCATAGCCTTGTAGTATAGTTTGAAGTCTGGTAGTGTGATGCCTCCCACTTTGTTCCTTTTGCTTGGAATTGACTTGGCTATGCGGGCTCATTCGGTTCCATATGAAGTTTAAGGTGGTTTTTTCCAGTTCTGTGAAGAAGGTCATTGGTAGCTTGATGGGGATGGAGTTGAATCTGTAAATTACTTTGGGCAGTATGGCCATTTTCATGACATTGATTCTTCCTAACCATGAACATGGAATGTTTCTCCATCTGTTTGTGTCCTCTCTTATTTCGTTGAGCAGTGGCTTGTAGTTCTCCTTGAAGAGGTCCTTTACGTTCCTTGTTAGTTGTATTCCCAGGCATTGTATTCTCTTCGTGGCAATTGTGAATGGCAGTTCGTTCTTGATTTGGCTCTCTTTAAGTCTGTTATTGGTGTATAGGAATGCATGTGATTTTTGCACTTGATTTTGTATCCTGAGACTTTGCTGAAGTTGCTTATCAGTTTCAGGAGCTTTTGGGCTGAGACGATGAACTCCAGATGGATTAAAGACTTAAACATAAGACCTAACACCATAAAGACCCTAGAAGAAAATCTAGGCAAAACCATTCAGGACATAGGTGTAGGCAAGGACTTCATGACCAAAACACCAAAGGCATTGACAACAAAAGCCAAAATAGACAAATGGGACCTAATCAAACTCCGCAGCTTCTGCATGGCAAAAGAAACAGTCATTAGAGTGAACCTGGAAACCATCATTCTCAGCAACTGACAGAAGAGCAGAAGATCAAACATCGCATGTTTTCACTCATAGGCGGGTGTTGAACAATGAGAACACATGGACACAGGGAGGGGAGCACTACACACTGGGGTCAGTTGGGGGGAAATAGGGGAGGGACAGTGGGGGGTGGGGAGTTGAGGAGAGATAGCAAGGGGAGAGATGCCAGATGTAGGTGATGGGGAGGAAGGCAGCAAATCACACTGCTACGTGTGTACCTATGCAACAATCTTGCATGTCCCCAAAACCTAAAATGCAATAAATAAATGGGAAAAAATTTTGAATAAATGAATAATAAATGAAAACTTAAAAAAAACTGTGTTGTCCAGTATGAGTATTACTCCCTAAGCTATCTCTACTTAATATTTGCATGATATATTTTTATCCCATTGCTTTTAAGCTTTCTAACTTTTTATGTTTAAATTTTATCTTTTATTAAAAAGTTTTAAAATTCAAACAAACAAAAAAAATAGAAGTAGCTAGTGAAAAACAACATAACACAAAACAAATGTTTGAGTTTGGTGATAAGAAAGAGGGAAATGGAAAAATAGCCTAATGCAAGATTTTAGTGTGTTTTAAGTGATTTGCTTTCATTTTTAACTTAGGAAAAATAATTATTATTTGCGACTGCATTTTATTTAGCTCCTACTGAATGTCAGGTGGTGTATTCATCTGTTTCTCATGATACTATGAAGACATACCCAAGACTGGGTAATTTACAAAGAAAAGGGTTTAGGCAAAGTGTAGTAGCTCACACCTGTAATCCCAGCACTTTGGGAGGCTGAGGAGGGTGGATCACCTGAGGTCAGGAGTTCAAGACAAACCTGGCCAACATGATGAAACCCTGTCTTTACTAAAAATACAAAAATTAGCCAGGTGTGTTGGCAGACACCTGTACTCCCAGCTTCTCAAGGAGCTGAGGCAGGAGAATCACTTGATCCTGGGAGGTGGAGGTTGCAGTGAGACTGTGCCACTGCACTCCAGCCTAGGTAACAAGAGCAAAACTCCAACTCAAAAAAAAAAAAAAAAGAGTTTCAAACTTTTCTAGTTATACTGCCTATTTACATAATCTAAAACCACAAGTACCCAGAATATATTCCAAAAAAAAAAAAAAAAAAAAGAGGGTTAATTGGTTCACAGTTCTGCATGGCTGGGTAGGCTTCAGGAAACTTAACAATCATGGCAGAAGGCACCTCTTTACAGGGCGGCAGAGGACAGAATGAGTGCCAGCACGAAAATGCTAGATGCTTATAAAATCATCAGACCTCATGAGAGCTCAGTCACTATCACAAGAATTGCATGGGGAAAACCACCCCCATAATTCACATACTTCCCACTGGGTCCCTCTCACGACATGTAGGGATAATAAGGATGGCAATTGAAGATGAGATTTAGGTGGGGACACAGCCAAACCATATCGGGTAGAATGCCAGGAACTTTACATCCATTAAATTATATAATCTTACAATAATACTATTAGATAGATATTGTTAAGCTCATTTTATGATTTAGGAAACTGAGACACACAATGGTGAAATAACTTGCCAATATCATATAGTAAAGTTAAGTGGTGGGGCTGAGAATTAAATTAAGATCCAACTTGATTCTCAGTTTCATTCTCTAACTCTTGTACTAGGTTGACCCTAGCACAGGAGACTATTTGATAGAATTGCAAAGTGTCTAACCACATCTGTGTTTCTCCACCATCTCTGTAACTATAGCAAGCTGCAGTAAGCCATATGTTTATGCTAAGGTCAGAGTGTGGAGTAGGCATTATTATGCCTTACCACTATCTAGTTCTCCTTCTTTTCAGGTACACAGAAGAGTGAACCTCCAGCTCCTTGTTGTGCAGGAAAATATGAGTAGTTCAAGCCAGTGAAATGTGAGCAAAAGTCAGATGCCACTTCTGGACTGAGGCAATGAAAAGCCTTATTTTCCAATTTCGCACTTCCTCCACTGTGCCAGTTGTAGGGAGGCCTTGAATTGAGCCATGTCAATTCAATTTTGACAGCACTAAAAGACTGAAACAGTCTAGATTAATGAGTCATAATATGGAGGAAAACAATTCTGAAGAGTACAAAACAACTCTGAAATGGAAATTGTATAAATGAGAAACATTCTTTTATTGTGTTAATTTGCAATTGCCCAATGGGTTCACCTTGCCCACTGCCTAGACAGAGATGATTTATCAAGACAGGTGAGTTCCAATAGAGAAACAGAAATTTACACAGAGCTGGCCATGTAGGAGACGAGTTTTATTACTCAACCCCAGTCTCCCTAAGCATCCAAGGATCAGAGTTTTTAAGGATAATTTGGTAGATTGTGGGGCCACTGAGTTGGGAGTGTGGATTGGTCAGGTCAGAGATGAAATCAAAGGGAGTTGAAGCTGTCTTCTTGAGCTGAGTCAGTCCCTGGGTGGGGGCCACAAGATTGGATGAGCCAGTTTAACAATCCGAGTGGTACCAAGTGATCCATCAAGTGCGAGGTCTGCAGAGTATCTCAAGCACTGCTGTTAGGTTTTGCAATAGTGATGTTATCTCCAGCAGGAATTTGGGGAAAGTCAGAATCTTGTAGCTTCCAGCTGCATGACTCCTAAATCATAATGTCTAATCTTGCGGCTGCTTTGTTAATCCTACAAAGGCAATCTCGTCCAGGCAAGAAGGGGGTTTGTATCAGGAAAGAGCTATTATCATCTTTGTTTCAAACTATAAACTAAGTTCCTCCCAAAGATAATCCAGCCTACACCCAGGAATGAACACGGACAGCTTGGAGATTCGAAATTAGATGGAGTTGGTTAGGTCAGATCTCTGTCACTATCTCAGTTACAATTTTACAATGGTGATTTCAAAATATCTAATATTAGAGGATTACTTGTTACCACATTGTAAACCAAGCCTGTGCCTCAGAGAACCAAGGGAGAACATCCAATCTGTACCTGGGGCATTCATAAAAAGATCCTTGGAAGAAGTGACTGCTAGGTTATTTCTAAGGATGAACAGGAGTTACATAAGCAAAAGAAGGAGAAAAATAGAAAAAGAGGAACCAGTAGACTGTACACCATTTATGAATGTTCAGAAGAACAAGATGGTATGTTCAAAGAAGAGCATGGCACGTCAATTAGTGTCAATGAGCACTGACTTTGAAATTGCCTCTGCAAAGATTATAACAGCAAAAGAAGTCTGGCATGGCTGACTCCATCTTGCTTCTAGCTTCACAGGCTGGCTGCCCTTGCTCGTTCCTGAGTGTAAGCCAAGCTTACCATGGGAGGAGTTTAGTTTATAGTTTAACTTTGAAACAAGAATGATAATAGTCCCTCCCTAAAACAGACCCACTCCTTGTTTGGGGACTGAAACTGTCTGTGTAAAACTAACGAAAGGCCACAAGATTAGGATTTTGATAGAGGCCTAAATTGTACTAAGATGTAGGCAGAGTTAAATGATAACAAGCCATTGTTTCATAACTTACTTTTCTATAATCCCTTACTGCTCAGGAATCATGCGGCCATAAGTCACAAGATTTGTGACTTTCTCAATTGCTTTTACAGATAACACTATTGTAGAACCCACAATTGGTCTTTTGAGATGTTTTTCCAACTTTTGCATTCTGGTGACCAACTGGTTCCTCTTGGACCTGTGCTTCATAATTGAACCAGTCCCGTGGCCCCCACCCAGAGGTCGACTCAGCACATGAGAATCATTTTCCACACCCCTATGATTTCATCCCCAACCAGTCAGCAGCACCCATTCCCTAGCCTTCTACCCATCCTATTATCCATAAAAACCCTAGCCTCAGAGTTCTCAGGGAGGCTGATATGAGTAATGAATTTCTGTCTTCCACTTGGCTAACCCTGCATTAATTAAACTCTACTGCAATACTGCTGTCTCAGTGAATTGGTTTTGTTTGGGCAGTGTGTAGGAAGAACCCATTGTGGGGAATTATACCTTTATTATAATGTAAATGTATATATAAATATAGGTTTTTACTCTGTGTTACTTATTCTGCTTTCATGATACATGAAATTCTTGCAGAAAAGTATTAAGACCTAAAATTAGTAAACTGATAAAAGCTTTATACTTGTACTAGTTTCCTATTCCTGCTATAATTTATTAACACAGTGATAATACCTTAAAACCATTATTTAGCCAATTTATTTTCTTACTGTTCTGAAAGTCAGAACTCTGGAATCAGAGTTTTTCTAAGCTAAAATCAAGGAATCATAAGTTCCTTCTGTAGATTCTAGGAGAGAATCTGTTTCCTTAATTTTTCTCTCTTCTAAAGGCCACATACATTCGTTGGTTTATGGCCTCTCCTTCTATTTTCCAGAGTGCATAATTCCAAATTTTGCTTCTGTCTTCTCTCTGACCCTCCTGTTTCCCTGTTATAAGGACCCTGTATTATGTTAAGCCCACCTAGATAGTCCAAGAAAATATATTCCTTCTCAAAATCCTTAATTATATCTTCAAAGTTCCTTCCACCATATAAGGCAACATATTCACAGTTCTGGGTATTAGAATGTGAACATCCTTGGAAGGCCATTATCCAGCCTACCACAATACTTAAAAGAAGTCTGAGTAAGGTCATAATCAGAGAGTGAGAAGGGGAGAAAAAGTTTTAAAAATAAGAACACAACCATACTGAAATGGATTGTAAAAGTAAGTAATAAAAAGAACATGATACACAAAGATGAAGAGAATGTAACTTACAGGGAAGAGGAGGGTAAGACTTGAAGATCAGAAAAATAAAAATTTGAATCAAGACCAAATAGGTGATAATCATAATATATTAAGAACTGATTTTTCTCCCCATATCACTAGTTGAGGAAGGTATTGGTAAATTAATAAACTCAAATTTATATCATAAATAGATTGCCATATACCACTGTGCTTTAACTGTGTACTCTAGTTAAATTATACAGTGGTTATTATAAATTAAATATATACTTATTATTCCTCCAAAGTTCAGTGCAATTCAGCCTGCCTGGGAATTAAGAGAGAGAGATTTCTGAACTGTTTGGGCTTTATCTGAGTATTTCTGAAAGACCTTAAACACAGAATTGACATGGTAAAAAGGTAAAATCTCTTTTGATTATTTAATATGGCTTATCATTATGTCAATAAAATATATAATGCTAATAATGGGACCCAAGAAGCAAAATAAATCAGCAAGTAAGTCTTCATAGTCAAAGTTGAGAGCTACTGGTATCAAGATAACTTCTGTCTACAGGAAATACAGGATTAAAAAAAAAAACAAATAAATGACACCACAGAGAAACAGAGAAAAATACAGAATTAAGGGCATTTATGAGCAGTGTTTCTCACATTTAATGGGCATACAACTCACCTAAGAATCTTATCAAAATATATATTCTGATACAGTAGGTCTAGGGTGGGGCCTGAAATTCTACATTTCATATAAGATCCCAGGTGATGCCAGTTCTGCTGGTCTGCAGACTATATTTTAAGTACCAAGGGTCCAAAAAAAATGACAGCCTGATAGCTCTAAAAAGTTTATAGCATGAAGAAAAAAAATAGCAAGGTAGGACTTGTAAGGGACTGAGTTTAAGAGTCTTAAGGGACACTGCAATCAAATGTAAAGGGAGACGATCTTCGGTAGTATAGCGGAATAGGAAATCCTAGTCCTTGTCCCCTCCTAAACAGAAACACCAGAAAAAAAATTGGCCCAAACTGCCTCTATAAGAATTTCAGATTCCAGTTAAGAAGTTCCAATGCTCAGATGAGTATATAACTGAGAAAAACCCCTTCAAAATTAGAAAGAGATATAGTTTCACTTTACCTGTGTCAGCTCCTCCTTCAAGCCAGCAGTGCTCAGCATGAAATCCCTTTGGCATATAATATGTCCTGGGGATGGATGGAGTGTTATTTACATGTGTCCCACTTGCAGCTGAGGAACCCTGAAAAACAACACCTAATCTTTATACCCTAACCTTTATACCCCAGAGTCACATGTCACTAGACTAAAGCATTAAAGGACATCCTATTCTGGGAGGACTAGAACAGAAGCCAGGCTTTTCCAGACAGTCTCTCCCTATTTGAGGATGTTGCATGCCCAATTCATTCTATAGTTATAGTTGAAAATTATAAACAAGAAAAGGAAGAGAACTGGGTTGGTCCAAGGCTACTCAGAGAACTATTCTGCACAAGGGAGTCTCCATAAGACTATCAGTGGATTTCTCATCAGAAAACTTACCCACCAGGAGAAAGTAGTATGATATAGTCAAGGTACTAAAAGACAAATGCTGTCTACAAAGAAAACCATACCCAGCAAAACTGTCCTTCAGAAATGGAGGAGTAAATATTGTCCTAGATAAATGAAAACTGGGGGAATACATTATTACCAGACCAGCTTTATAAAAATGTTAAAGGGCATTATTCAAGTTGAAATAAAAGGATGCTAAAGAGTAACAGAGAATACTCTAATACTGTAATGGTGATGTGTAAATCACTTTTAATTTTAGTACATAAGTTAAAAGTAAAAAAATATTAAGAATAACTTTACAAATACTTGTTAATGAAGTCACAGTATAAAAAGATATAACTTGTGACATCAATAATATAAATTGTGTAGTGGGGAATAAAAGTATAGAGATATTTACATGCAATTAAAGCATACTTAGTACTTCTAAGTTGTTCTCAGCTTAAAATAGATGGTTATAGTAATAAAATATTTATGTATGCCTTATGGTACCCACATACAAAAATACATACAGAAGATACAAAAAAGAAAAGAGAAAGGAAACAAAGACATACCCACAAAAAAAATCAATAAAATGACAAGAAAAGCATCAAAAGAAAAGGAACAAAAGAAACTACAAAACAGGAAACAATTAACAAAATGGAAATTGTAAGTTCTTCGCTACCAATAATTACTTTAAACATAAATGGATTAAAGTTCCCAATCAAAAGACATAAAGTCATTAAATGCTTAATTTTAAAAGACCCAACTATATGTTATCTACAAGAGACTCATTTTAGATTTAAGGATATACATAGGATAAAAGTGAAGGGATAGAAAAAAATATTCCATACAAATAGTAACCAAACGAGAGCAGAGATGACTATACGTCTATCAAACAAAAGAGACTTTAAGTTAAAAAATTCATGAGACAAAGAAATACATTATATTATGATAAAAGGACACTTCATCAGGAAGATATAACAATAATAAATATATATGCACCCAACATCATTTTTAAATATATAAAGCAAATATTAAGGGAACTAAAAAGAGAAATGAACAGAAATACAATAATAATAAAAAGCTTCATGTCACTTCAGAGCCAGTGTCAGAGAAAGAAAATTAAAAAAAAAAAAAGAAAAAACTTCAATACCCCAACATAAAAAAATCAATTTTAAAAAAGCAGACTTGAACAACACTATAAACCAAATAAATAAAAAAATTCCAACTGTCTATGATATCTGAGGATGAGGATGCTAAAATCTGTGTCTAGCAGTCTAAGTTTTCCTATAGATTCCAGTCATTCTTGTCTTCCAATCTACTATAAATGAGTGGACCATAGTTAAAAGTTCACATCTACCTAATCAAGGTGGCACATGCCAGGAATCCCAGCTACTTGGGAGGCTGAGCTGGGAGGATCACTAAACCCAAGTACTTGAGACCAGCCTGGGTAACATAGCAAGATTTCACATCAAATAAAATAAAATAAAAATTAAAAAGTTGAGATTCAGTGTTGTATACCAACTAAAGCAATAAAAACTAATCTCACCTTACATAGAATTATTCCATAGTTCCACAAACCACAATCATATTTAATGATCAGTTGGAGATTTATTATCTCATCACTAGCCAGTTAATCCTCCTGGTATTTTAAGGGAATATTTTCCTGGTTCTCTAGTTATTTCCTCATTGTTTATGTAAATCAGAAATATTGGACCTATTTTAGAGGAGGTGGCTGTTTAGGACGCTATAAAGCTATGACTTAGATGTGAAATAATTTAAAATAATAAATAAATACATTAGATACTAGCTGTCCCAATCTGATCCCAGGTTCTAAGACAACCTTGAAAAAGTAATTGATTTTAGCTATTCCTGAATTCAATCATTTAATAAAGACTGACAAATCCTTATACATGAATTAAGTATACAGTAAAGATGGCATTTCAAAACAGAGAAAAGATGAATTATTTAATCAATTGAGGTGGAATAATGGTCAGCCATTTGAAAAACAAATATAACTGGATGTTTCCTTTACTCTTTTCACAAAAATAACTTACAAGGGAATCAAAATTTTAAACATGGCTGGGAGTTGTGGCTCACACCTGTAATCCCAGCACTTTGGAAGTCTGAGGTAGGCGGCGGATCATGGGGTCAAGAGATTGAGACCATCCTCCCAACATGGTGAAACCCGTCTGTACTAAAAATATGAAAATTAGCTGGGCGTGGTGGTGCATGTCTGTAGTCCCAGCTACTCAGGAGGCTGAGGCAGGAGAATTGCTTGAACCTGGGAGGCAGAGGTTGCAGTCAGCCAAGATCATGCCATGCCACTACACTCTAGCCTAGTGACAGAGTGAGACTTGATCTCAAAAAAAAAAAAAAAAAAAATCTTTAAACATAACAACATAAGAGAATTATTTATAATCCTGGAAGATATAAGACCTTTTAAGGCCAAACACTAAAGTCAATAAACTACAAATTAAAAAATGGATGATATGGTTTGGCTGTGTGCCCACTCAAATCTCACCTTGAATTGTAATAATCCCCACGTATCATGGGAGAGACCTAGTGGGAGGTAATTAAATCATGGGGATGTGTCTTTCCTTTAGTGTTCTCTTGATAGTGAATAAGTCTCCCGAGATCTGATGGTTTTATAAATGGGAGTTCCCCTGCACATGCTCTTGCCTTGCTGCCATGTAAGATGTCCCTTTGCTCTTCCTTCATTTTCCACCATTATTGTGAGGCCTCCGCAGCCATGTGGAACTGTGAGTTCATTAAACTTATTTCCTTTATTAATCACTCAGTATCAGTATAACTTTATTAACAGCATGAGAACACACTAATAAAATGGATATATTTGCCTATGTAAAATCTGCTGAGGGAAGAAGGAAACAAAGAAAGTCAAACACAAATAACAAAAACTGTGAAAGTATGTTTGCAATACACATGGCCAACAAAATATTGTTTTCCAAATATATAAAGAATATTTACAAATCAAGTAATTAAAAAATACACTGGATAGATTATGGGCAAAGGAAATAAATATAATAAAGTCTTTAGAAAGGTAAGAAAAGATGGTCATTCACAATCTTAAAAATGCTAATAAAAATCACAGTGAAAAAACAATTTAACACAATCAAATTTGTAAGCATCAAATAGTTTCGTAGTACACAGGGATAGGGAAATTGAAGGGAAACGAATTCTCAGAGATTGTTGACAAGAGGTCTGCACAGTGGCTCATGTTTGTAATCCCAGCACTTTGGGAGGCTGAGGCAGGTGGATTGCTTGAGCTCAGGAGTTTCAGACCAACCTGGGCAACATGGTGAAACCCTATCTCACAGAAAATACAAAAATTAGCCAGCTATGGTGTGGTGCTCCCATAGTCCCAGCTACTCGGGAGGCCAAGGCAAGAGAATCACTTGACCCCGGGAGGTGGAGGTTGCAGTGAACTGAGATGGCGCCACAGTGCACTTCAGCCTGAGCAACAGAGTAAGACGCTAAGGAAATAAAAAAGATTGGATACAAATTCTGTGGAAGGCAATTTGGCAGTATCTACCAATATTTAAAATGTACACATCGTTTGGATTAGGAATTTCACTTCTAAGAATTTTCCACAGATATATTCATATAGATGCTCAAATATGTACATAAATGTTTCCTGCAGTGTTATTTACAACTAAAAAAAACACCCTAATATTATCTTAAAATCTGTGAGTAAAAGAGTGGCTAAACAAATTATTTATTCATACAATGGAATATTTTATAGTTATTAAAATGAATAAAATAGGTCTATTTGTTCATGTATCTGTAAGAACATATGAGGGCCACATGAAAATATTCTGGGGAGGTTAATTTCTGAAAAAGTGATGTTTAGGCCATTCATAGTTTATATTTATAAGTGAGAACATTTTTGTTTAGGTTTAACTACCTAGGCAAATTCTTGCTTGTTTACCCTTTTATTTAAAATCCCAGGAAGGGGTGCTGAAGTTGAAACAGAAAGAGGAGACTGTGATTGCTTTAGGTCAATGAAGTCTTAGGAAACATCATGAGATCTGGAGCTAACCTACATGTTTGAGTCACAGTTTCGTGTGAACTATTAAGAAATCTGAGGAACTACTAAGGAAGCTGAGGTGGGTGAATCACTTGAGGCCAGGAGTTTGAGACTAGCCTGGCCAATAAGGTAAAACCATTTCTACTAAAAATACAAAAGTTATCTGGGACCTGATGGCACATATTACTCTGGAGGCTAAGGCACAAAAATCACTTGAACCTGGAAGGCAGAGGTTGCAACGAGCTGAGATCATGCCACTGCACTGCAGCCTGGGCAACAGAGTGACACTCTGTCATACTTTGTCTCAAAAAAGAATTTCCATAGCCTTAAAAATTCTATAATTATGATGGTAGAGGAGTGAAATCATGCATAGTTTGCATTCTGACCACAATGAAATTAAAATGAAAATCAGTAACAGAAAGAGAACTAGAAAATGTTCAGCAACACACTTCCAAATAATCCATGGATCAAAGAAGGAATGACAGTAGAAATTAGAAAATACGTGACATACTACTAAAGCAAGCCTGGTCAGGAAGCTTATACCACTAAGTCCTTAGACTGCAGAAAGACCTCAAATAAACAAAAAGTGTTGCTACCTGAATCAAGTAGAAAAAGAGGAGTAAAATAAACCCAATGCAAGCAGAAGGAAGGATATAATAGTGTTAAGAACAGAAATCATTTAAACTGAAAAGGACACAATAGAGAAAGTCATTGAAACAAAGTGCTGGTTCTTTGACAAAAATCAATAAAATTGATAAACTTCTAACAAGACTGACAAAAAGAAAAAGAAAGAAGACATAAATTACCAATATCAGGATGGAAACTAGGGATATTACTACCAATCCGTCAGCCATTAAAGGGATCATAAGGAAATGCTACAAACAACTTTATCTTCATAAATTCAACAACTTAGGAGAAATTGACTAAATTCTCAAAAATCACAAACTGAAATAAAACCACGATGAAATAATCTGAGTAGTCCTATAACCATGACAGAAATTGAAGTCATATTTTAAAAACCCTCTAAAAAAAAAATCCAAAAAGAACCTAGAAATATACCCAACAAATTTTGACAAAGTACAAAACGTCATTCAATGGAGAAAGGAAAGCCTTTGCAACAAATGGTGCTGGAGCAATTGAACCTCAACCTAAACTTCACACCTTATACAAAATTTAACTCAAAATGGATCACGGACTTAAAGGTAAGAGTGTAAGAATTTAAGAATTAAAAAAGGAGTAAAACTTCAGGACTTAGGGCTAGGCAAAAAATCCTCAGACCTGACACCAAAAGCATAATCCATGAAAGGAAAATAAAATATTGATAAATAGAACCTCATGTGAATTTAAAACTTTTACTGTGCAAAATATCTTATTAAGAGGATAAAAATGCAAGCTACAGTGTAGTAGAACTATTGGGAAAACCACATATCTGACAAAGAGATAGTACAGCCATGCATCATTTAATGACAGAGATACATTCTGAGAAATGTGCCTTTAGGTGGTTTTGTCATTGTGTCAACATCACAGAGTGACTTAAACAAGCCTAGGTGGTATAGCCTACCACACACCTAGGCTATGTGGGATAGCTTATTGCTTCTAAGCTACAAACCTGTACAAAACATTACAAAACTGAATGCTATCAGCAACTGTAACACAATGGTAAGTATGTATCTAAACATAGAAAAAGTACAGTAAAAATATGGTATAAACAACAAAAAATGATACATCTGTATAGGACACTTACCATAACTGGTGCTTCCAAGGCTAGTAGTTGCTCTGTGTGAGTGTGTGGGTGAGTGAGTGAGTGGTGAGTGAATATGAAGGCCTAGGACATTATTGTACACTACTGTAGATTTTATAAACAAACACTGTACACTTAGGCTATATTAAAATCATTTTTAAAGGATTTCTTTCAACAATAAATTAGCCTTAGCTTGCTCTAACTTTTTACTCTATAGGTTCTCTCACGTTTCAAAAGTTTTGTGATCCTTTGTAGTAACACTTAGATTAAAATACAAACACACTGTCTAGCTATACAAAAGTATTTTCTTTCTTGTATCCTTAGTCTGTAAACTTTTTTCTATTTTAATGTTTCATTTTTATATTTTACTTTTTGTTAAAAACTAAGACACAAACATGCACATTTGCCTAGGCTTACACAGAGCCAGGATCATCAATATCACTGTGTATCCACTCTACATTTTTTCCCATTGGAAGGTCTGCAGGGGCAGTAATGTGCATGAAGCTGTCATCTCCTTTGACAACAATGCTTGTTTTCTGGAATACCTCTTGAAGGACCTGCCTGGCGCTATTTTACATTTAACTTGTTTTTTTTAAGTAGAGAGAGTACATTCTAAAATAAGCATAAAAAGTATAGTATAGTTAATATATAAACTAGTAAAATGAGTTATGATATTAGCAAGTATGTACTGTACATAATTATATATGTTATATGCTTACAGGACTGGAAGCATAGTAGGTTTGTTTACACCAGCATCACCACAAATGTGAGCTGTACATTGTGCTATGATATTATGATGGTCACAATGTCACTATATGATAGAAATTTTTCTGCTTCATTATTATCTTATGGGACTGCCATGCTATATGTAGTCCATTGTTGAACAAAACATTATTATGCAGCATGTGACTGTATCTATGATATAGAAAGGACTCTAGGAACTCAATAGTGAAACAGATTGAATTAGAAAATGGACAAAAGAACAGACATTTCAACAAAGAGGATATACTGATAGCAGGTAAGCATATGAGAAGACATTTCACTTCAGTACCCATTAGGGAAATACAAATGAAACAACAATGAACTATCATTACACATATATCATAATGGCTAATTTAAAAAAAAACATGTATTAAATGTTGGTGATGATGTGAAGATACTAGATGAGTCACACATTGCTGGTAAGAATGTAAAATAGTACAGCTAATCTGGAAAACAGTTTGGCATGCAATTACTATATATCCAACAATTGCGCTTTATCCCAGAAAAATAGAAATTGATATTCACACAAAAATCTGTATGCAATTATTCATAGCAGCTTTATTTATAATTTCCTTAAACTAGAAACAACACAGATGTTCTTGAGCAAGTAAGGATGAAACAAACTGTAGTACCTCCATAGCATGGAATATTATTCAGCAATGAAAAGGAATCAACTATTGATACGTGAAACAACTTGGATGAATATATAATTTCATTTATAATTTTATTTATTTCACATTTTGAAATGAAAAAAATATAGAGAAAAGATTAATGGTTTTCAGGGGTTACAAACAGAGGAGAGGTGGGTGGGGAGAGAGGCAAAGTGAGTGCAGTTAAAAAAGGACAATATGAAGAATCCTTGTGATGATGTAACTGTTCTTTTTTTTCTTTTTTTTTTTTTTGAGATGGAGTTTCGCTCTTGTTACCCAGGCAGGAGTGCAATGACGCAATCTCGGCTCACCGCAACCTCCGCCTCCTGGGTTCAGGCAATTCTCCTGCCTCAGCCTCCTGAGTAGCTGGGATTACAGGCATGCACCGCCATGCCCAGCTAATTTTTTGTATTTTTAGTACAGACGGGGTTTCACTATGTTGACCAGGGTAGTTTCGATCTCTTGACCTCGTGATCCACCCGCCTCAGCCTCCCAAAGTGCTGGAACTGTTCTTATCTTGACTGTGGTAGATATCTGGACCCACACGTGATAAAACTGCACATAACTAAATACAGCACACAAATGGGCACAAGTGAAACAGAAAAATTTGAACAACATCAGTGGATTAAGTTAATGTCAATATCTTGTTTTTAACATAGTACTAAAGTTTTGTGGGATGTTATCACTAGAAGAATCTAAGTAAAGGATAGGCAGACTTTCTCTGTGCTACTTCCTATAACTACACCATGAGTGTATAATTATCTCAAAATAAAAAGTTTAATTTAATACAGTATGTACATTGAGTCCAGGTTTTGTGCTCCTCTGGCCTGGCAGATCTTTTATTCTAAATCAGGTACTGAGACAATGGTAAAGGGCCTGTTTCTATTCTCCGTTTCTTTTGATCATTTATATGCTGCTATGGTAAGGATGTTTGTCCCTTCCAAACCTCATGCTGAAATTTTATTCCCCCAATGTTGAAGGTGGAGCCTATGGGAGATGTTTGGGTAATGGAGGCTGATCACTCATGAATGTCATAGATATAAGTGTATGGATTGTATAATTCCATTTTTGCCTTAAAAAGAGACAAAACTAATCCATGGAAATACAAGACAGAATAGTGTTTACTTCCAGAGCAAGGGGTAGAAAGGAATTTCCTAGATAGCTAGAAATGTTCTATAACCTCATCTGATTGTTTATTTGCTGGGTTTATATATTTATATTAAATTCATCAAGTTATACACTTGAAATTCATAGATTTTGCTGTATCTACATTATAATTTCAATTAAAAAATCTTAAGTCAATATTTTTTAAATTAAAACTTAATATTTCTATAACATTTTGAGTAAATTAGATATGAACAAGTACCAGAAAAGTTTGATCTAGAGTGGAGAGTTGGCATTGAGAGGTATTCAGAAAGTAATTGATGGACAGGGAATTAATGGTCTCCAACTTACAGTTTTTCTTAATCTGTCAGCAGTGAAATTATTCTGCTAATTTTAAAAATAAAGTAAAGGAATGACAACTACTACATGAAACCAATTTTTCTGCTATTACTAAAATGCCTTAAATCAGGTCAGTATGGTCATGAGACGAAATGACTTATACACCAGGACTGTCTTAGTCTTTTTGGTCTACTATAACAAAATATAAGGCTGGGTAACTTAAATACAGAATTTTATTTTCTGACAATTCTGAAGGCTGATAAGTCCAAGATCAAGGTCCTGGCCAATTCAGTTTCTGATGAGGGCTCTGTTTCTGTCTTGCAGATGGCTGCCTTATTGCTCTGTCCTCATAAGGAGAGAAAGCGAGACACACACAGAGAGAGAAAGACAAAGAGAGAGAAAGAATGAGAGAGATCTTCCCTTGTTATAAGTCAACAGTCTTATCAGATTAGGGCCACAACCTTTGACTTTATTAAGGCTTAATTGCCTCTTAACCATCTTGTCTCCAGATAATAGTCACATTGGGGATTAAGACCTCTACATATTAATTTGGAGTAGGGAACATAATTCGGTCCATAGCAAGGACAAAGAACATATCTTTAGAGAGTTACTTACAAAGCAACTATTTCCAAAATAATCTGAGATAGCTATATAGTGATTTGGGGTTACTTGTAAAATAACCCTCATTCATGCCATTTCAGAAAGCTAAATAAAATGTCTCACAAAGTGATAGAGAATTAAACTCATCCATTTAATGATAGCTGGTTAAGCTTGAACATCTGGGTTTGATATTTAAAATAAGTTTGAAACCCGAAAATGTTTTGTTTTTTATGTCAATTTTGTTTCATTTCTTTTATTGGGGAAAGAGCTTAGGCAACAACATCTGTTCCCATGAGCATTGGGATAGGCCTGCATAACGACAAAGCATGCAATCATAAACAGACAAGTAAGAGGACAAAGACTCTTCTAGCTAAAAAATGGAATGATGTGCAGCAATACAAATTAGAGAGACCTCTGAGCAAAAGAAGAAAAAAGTTTCCAAGAAAATCATAGCAGTTAAGGAAATGTTCTACAAAGAACGATAATGGTTATGAATTTTTAAAAGTATTTTATTTTTACATGGCAGAAAATAGCCAAGATTTAGTGCATATGGTCACTGGTCTTGAAAGCTCCTTGGAGTACAATTACAAGTGGTTGTCTTAGATTCCAGTAGAAAGGGCACATAAATAGGTAAAATAGCAAATTATTCTGTTATAAAAGTCCTAGTTGCAGAAGAGAATCTGAGATAACAATCTCATACTTGACTTGTGCTAAAATACAAGAAGCCTGGAGTTACACAATTAATTAAGCAGCTCATCAATGAAATCAAGAGTCCAAACCCTTTCTACCTTTCCAGGGTGCATGTTTGTATATTTGATGCTTTCGCTTGTTCTCATGATCTCAAAATGGCAAAAATCTGTAGTAGATAAATACAACAAAAATAGAAAAATGTCAAAGCATACCACTAGAAAAAAACATCAAACCACAAAGGAAGACAGCAACCAAGGAAAAAAGAATCAAAATACCTACAAAACAACCAGAAAACAAGTAATGAAATGGTGTTAGCAATTTTTTGTTTATCAATAATTACTTTGAATGTAAATGGATTAAATTACCCAAGAAAGAAACATAGAATGACAGAATGGTTTTTTGTTTGTTTTAGAAAAAAGGCAAGACCCAACTATATGTTGCAGACAAGAGACTAACTTAACTTTTAAGACTAAAGACTAGGGTCAGGCGTGGTGGCTTACACCTGTAATCCCAGCACTTTGGGAGGCTGAGTTGGGAGGACTGCTTGAGCTTAGGAGTTCAGGACAAGCCTGGACCATGTAGTAAGAATTTCTCTTTATCTCTCAAAAGGAGTATTTTAAAAAATAGAATACATGTTAAAAGTAAAAGTAGGGAAAAATATATTTCACATAAAGAAACCAAAAGAAAACAAGGATAGCTATTCTTAGATAAAATATACTTTAAATTTAAAACTGTAGACAAGGGATCAATTCATCAAGAGGATATAAAAAATTGTAAATATCTATGCACACAATATTTGAGCACGTAAATAAGTAAGGCCAATGTCAAAGAATCTGAAAAAAGAAATAGATTGCATATAATAATAGTAGGGGGCTTCAACACCCTATTACCAACAATGGGTAGATCATCCAGACAGAAAATCAATAAGGAAACATTGGATTTAAACAATGTTTTAGATCAATGGAACTAACTGATGTTACAGAACATTACGTTTAACAGCAACAGAATATGCATTCTTTCTAAGCACACATAGAACATTCTTCAGAATAGATGATATGTTAGGCCACAAGACAACTCTTAGCAAAGTTAAGAAAACTGAAATCATATCAAGTACCATTTTCTGCTCACAATGGCATGAAACTAGAAGTCAATAACAGGAAGAAGTGTGGAAAGTTTACAAATACGTGGAAATTAAACATTCTCCTGAGCAACAAATGGGTCAATGAAGAAATTTAAAAAGAAATTGAAACAATGTCTTGAGACAAACACGGAAACACAACATACTAAAACTCTTGAAATGTCGCAAACACAGTTCTAAGAGGAAAGCTTTAAGCAATGATTATAAGCAATGATTATCTACATCAAAAAAGATCTCAAATAAACAACTGTGCACCTCCAGAAAATGTTTAAAAATGAATTCTACCAAACATTTAAAGACGAACTAACACCAATTCTTCAAAAGTCTTCCAAAAAGTCAAAGAGGAGGGAATACTTTAAAACTTTTTTATGATGCCACAATTACCTTGATGCCAAAGCCAGACAAAGCCATCACAAGAAAAGAAAACTACAGGCCAAAATCCTTGATGACCTTAGATGCAAAAACCTTCAACAAAACACTGGTAAACTGAATTCAACACACTAAAATAATCATTTGCCATGATCAAGTGGTATTTATCTCTGGAAGGCAAAGATGTTTCAACATACACAAGTCAATAAATGTGATTCACCATGTAAAAAAATAAAGAACAAAAAACACACAATCATCTTACTAAATGCAGAAAAAGCATTTGACAAAATTCAGCAAGATGTAATGACAACAGCATGGGATGAATTTGGTATAGAATTAATAAATCTTGAGCTGAGCACAGTGGCTCATGCCTGTAATCCCAGTGCTTTTGGAGGCCGAGATGGGTGGATCATATGAGGTCAGGAGTTTGAAATCAGCCTGGCCAGCATGGTGAAACCTCATCTCTACTAAAAAATGCAAAAATTCGCTGGGCATGATGGCACACACCTGTAGTCCCAGTTATCTGGGAGGCTGAGACACAAGAATCATTTGAACCTGGGAGGTGGAGGTTACAGTGAGCTGAGATTGTACCATTGCACTCCAGCCTGGGTGACAGAGTAAGAGTCTGTTATATATATATAATATATATATATTATATATATATATTATATATATATAAAATATATATATAATATATATATATAAAAATATTCATGTTTGCTGTGGGCTTATCAGAGATGGCCTCAACACAATAAAGGCCATCTCTGATAAGCCCACAGCTAACATGAATATTTTCACTCGCCTGATTACCCTGGCAAGAACTTTTAATACTAAATTGAATAGAAATAGTGAGAGTGGGCATCCTTCTCTTGTTCCAAATCCTAGCCAACAGCTTTGCGAAAAAAAAAAAAATGCTCAACATTATGAATCATTAGGGAAATGTAAATTAAAACCACAATGAGATGTCACCTCATAGCTGTCAGAATGGCAATTATCAAAAGGACAAAAGATAACAGGTGTTGGCAAGGATGTGAAGAAAAGGAAACTATGGTACTCTGTTGGTAGGAATGTAAATTAGTGTGGCTATTATGGAAAACTGTATGATTCCCCCAAAAAATAAAAATAGAATTACTATGTTATCCAGCAATCCCATTTCTGGATATTTACCTCAAAGATTTAAAATCAGTACATCGAAGAGATAGCTACACTCCCACATTTATTGCACACGATTCACAATAGCCAAGTTATAGAATCAACCTAAATGTTAATTAACAGATGAATGGATAAAGAAAATGTGGTATATGTACATATTAGCAAACTAATGTGGAAACAGAAAACCAAATGCTACATGTTCTCACTTATTAGTGAGAGCTTAATAATGAGAACACAGGGACAGAAATAGGAGAACAACAGACACTGGGACCTACTTGAGGGAGGAGGGTAAGAGGAGGGAAAAGTTTAGGAAAAAAAGAAAATAAAGTGTTGGTCCTATGCTCAGTACCTGGGTAAAAAAATCATCTATACAATAACCCCTGAGGCATGAGTCTACCTATATAATAAGCCTGCACATGTACCCCTGAGCCTAAAATAAGAGTTAAATACTTCTTAAATAAAATTAAAAAATTTTTAAAGAAATAAATTTAGTAATTTATGACAAAATAGATGGAATTGAAGAACATTATGATAAGTGAAATAAGCCAGTCACAAAGAGACAAATGCCATGTATTCTCACTTATATGTGGAATCTAAAACAATAAAATTTTAAAAAGCAGAAAGTGGAATTGTAGTTACCAGAAACTGGAGGTATGAGGAATGGGAAACTGATGGTCTAAGGGTAAAAAGCTTCAATTAAACTGAAGGAATAAGTTGATTTTTGTTGTTGTCTTTATTTTGTGACATATTGTACAAATGGGTACTGTAATAAATTATAATGTAGTGTACATTTCAGAATCACTTAGAGTGATTTTGAATGTTCTCATTACAAAAAATAAAAATCTGAGGAGATGAACATGCTAATTAGCTTTATTTAATTATTCCACATTGTATTCATAAATTAAAGCAACACTTTGTATACCATTAATATATACAACTTGTCAGCTTATAATTTGAAGAATATTTTTTAAATGCTATAATGCAAGAACATTTTCTAAACAAAAATACAATAATATCAAAAGTGCTCAATTTACACCAGGAAAAGTTGACCTAAAACAATCGAAACCAAGATATAGTCTATTAAAGCATCAGAGTTGAATACTAAAGAATCATCTGGAAAACAAAGCAAAGCTATACAGTTAGTTCTAAGGGGAAAAAATCAGGGTGGCTTCACACACTTCACACCACTATTCAATGACAGAGAAGCAAGATCTACAAAGCCTTCAAAAAAAAAAAGAGATTCCATGATTTTATTCTCATGTACTCCCATTCAAATATATACCCAGCATAAAAGCAATTTTTGAGTATGCAAGAAATCCGGAAATATTATTTCTACAAATCATTTCTAAGAAATCTCAGATTTCTTCTTTGGCTTTAAATATTAGGGCCTTTTTCCTATTATTTTTGTTTTCTTTTGGTGGGATGCTAATTATCTATCTATCTCTATTAAGAAATCATGGCCAGGTGCGGTAGCTCACACTTGTAATCCCAGCACTTCGGGAGGCCAAGGCAGGCAGATTGCTTGAGCCCAGGAATTTAAGACCAGCCTGGGCAACATGGCAAAACCTTATCTCTACTAAAAATACAAAAAATTAGCTGGGTGTGGTGGCACACACCTGTAGTCCCAGATACTCAGGAGCTGAGGTAGGAGAATCAAGTGAACCCAGGAAGTTGAGGCTGCAGTGAGCCATGATCATGCTCCTGAACTCCAGCCTGGGTGACAGGAGTGAGACCCTGTCTCAAATAAACCAAAAGAAAAGCAATGTGTAACTCCAGCAAAATGCTTGCTGGGACATTTTGAATGTATCTAATTGCAGACCTAAGACCAAAACAAACATGAGCAATATGGTAACAGGAGAGAATATAAATGTTATATACCCCAACAATGAAGATACACTATAATAACAGGGGGAGAGGTAAGGGGTAACAAAACATTATTTAATGATTAAAAAATCAGATAAAAGAAGTATAAGCATATTTATACCCTTTTATCTGATTTTTTAATCATTAAATAATGTTATATTACATAGTACAAAGATATCTCCCTCCACCAAAAAAATAAATAATTTAAATTTGATGGCAAGGAAGAAGTAGAAGGAAATATTATACAAATTTATTTCTTAAAATAGAAAGCATTGATATTTACTTAAAAAGGTAAGAATATAAAATTATAGATATATTTATTTAAAAGTTTATATTCCATAAGTATAGAATTATTGAGTTATATTAATAAAATTATAGAACAATGCAAGTTCTCTTAACTGTCAGACTTATGCAAATAAGACAAGAAAATGAATCACATTGTTTTTGAAGCCCTAAAAATTCCAAAATAACACACAAGGTAATATGGTATACCTAGAATCAAAGAAAAGATATTTTTATATCAAAATATCTAAGCTTATCTATTGAAAAAGAATTTTAGGTAGTAACTCAAGATGGTTGCAGCCCACTGGTTCCAACTAAACAAGGAGTGCACCCAGACTCACAAGAGCATGAAGTTTTCTTCTGCTGTTTCTGCCTCCAGGAGAAGCCAGAGCTAGACTTACACTAGGGCAAGAAAAAGAAATCGCCTATTTTTGTCTTATTTCAAATTATTTCTACCACAAGAAACTTGTCATTAATAAAGAGTTTCCAGAAGAGGCTGTGCTTAAAGTAGCGAAGTTTCATAACACTGCATCTCTCGTGCAATTGCTAAGGAAAGGATACAGCACAATATGAACTGAACTTCACTAGGTTGTGTGAAGCATATAAACAGAATTCTGCTGAGTCAAGAAAAAAAAAAAAAAAAAAATTATACTAAATTTTAAAAGTGATGCCTAAAAATTAAAAACAGAAGCCAATGCTGCTAATTGTATATCATGTTTGTAAAAATAACCTGAGTCAAGAAAAAAAAAAAAAAAAAAAACCTGACCAAGATGGCTGCCACTTGTCTGATTATTGGAAATGTAAACAGCTAATCAAAATTGGAGTTTCCTGTAAGGATGGAAATTACTGCTAAAATAATTTTACCAATGTCATTGTCTTAAGACCTACCAAAAAGGCAAAGATTCTTCAGGAGAGTGGATATCCAACATAGACTTAGAATATAACACTAAAATTCCAGGGAACCCTTTCACAGAACACATGTCTGAAGCTTGCTCCTATGCCACAGCCGAATTAATACCAACTGAAGCTAAGCCTACAGTGGACAACTGTTTTGGTTGCCACCAAAGAATTCCAACCCAAATCCAGGAAACCAAAAACAAATGACACTTCAGTCTGCAGAAACCCTTTCAAGTTTCTGTTTTTGTTTTTTTAGCTCGAGTTGTAACAAAGCTTTACACCAGCAGCTAGATTAGTTTATCAGTGGAAGTCTTTACGCAAATTTAAATCAGAAGAGGGCAAGATTTGGCCAAGTGATTTGCTTTGTATTCACCCCAGGTGAGCCAAGAAAGATAGATTGGTTAAATCTATCTTTCCTCTTCTCTCTCTGCAATTAAACTAAAGTTTTGAATAAAAGATAGTTTACCCATATTTCTTATGAACAAATGCCTATTTCAGGAAGAAAAAAAAATGAGATGCAAAGGAAAGCAAAGGCTGTTAAAGTAGAGAAAAAAAACTTACTCTAATTATATGCTGTCTATACAAGACTCACTTGAGATCCAAAATGCAAGTAAGTTGAAAGTGAAAGGACAGAAAAAGACATACCCTTCAAAATCAGTAATCAAAGAGAGTTGGGGTGGCTATATTCATATCAGAAAAATAGGCTTTAAAACACAAGTTGTTACTAGCATTAGGCAAGGACATTTTATAATAAAAGGGTGAAAATGTCAAGAAGATATAACAACTATAAACATAGATGCATGAAACAACAGAGCCCAAAACACATGAAGTGAAAGACAGAACTGAAGAGAGAAGCAGACAACAATAGTTGGAGGCTTCAGTAGCCCACTTTTAACATCTAAACAGAAGATCAATTTTTAAAAAAAGAGATCTTGAATAATAGTATAAACTCACAAGACCTAACACATCTATAGAACCCTCAGGATCAGATTATTCTGTATTATTTCCTTAAGAATTGCACAAGAGACCCAGAATAGCCAAAATAATCTTGAAAAATAAGAACAAAGTTGGAAGACTCACACCTTTCTATTTCAAAACTTACTACAAAGCTACAGAAATTAAGATCGCAGGGTGCTGGCACAAGTATATATCAATGGAATAAACTTGAAAGCCTAGAAAGGAATCTTCACCTGTAGGATTAAGTGAATTTTTGGCAAGTATGCTAAGCCCATTCAATCAGAGAAATAATAATCTTTCAAATTGTGCTGGACCAACATGTACATGCTAAAGAATGAAATTTGATTTTTTCCTCACCTCATATATAAAAATTATCTCAAATAGATAAAAGATCTAAATATAAGAGTTATCATTATAAAGTTTAAAAAAGTAGATGAAATCTGAGTGTCCTTGCATTATTCAGTGGTTTCTTCAATATGACACCAAAAACATACTCAACCAAAGAAAAAAACTAGATAAATTAGGCTTCATCAAAATTTAAACCATCTGTGCTTCAAAGAACACTATCAAGAAAGTTGAAAGGATGTAGAATCAAGAATATGTAAATAACTCTTACAACTCAACAGTGTAAAACAATCAAATTTTTAAAAGGGCAAAGAGTTTAAACAGACATTTCTCCAAAGAAGATATGCAAATGGCCCATAGATGCATACAGAGATGTGTCCCTATCCATAATGGAAATGCAAATCAAAACCATAGTAAGATACCACTTTATGCCCATTTGGATGGCTATAATCAAAAAACAGATAATAGAAAGTATTGGCAAGAATGTGGAGAAATTCAAACCTGCATTCACTTCTGTTGGGAATATAAAATGTTTCTGCTGTTTTAGAAAACTGACATTTCCTCAAAAGATGAAACAGAGAGTTATCATATTACCTAGCCATACCACTGTAAGTATATACTCAAGAGAAATAAAAACATATGTCTACATAAAAACTTGTACATGAATGTTTATAGCAGCATTATTCATAATAGCCCAAAAGTAGAAACAACTGAAATCCATCGACAGATAAATGAACATAAACAAAATGTGGTATGTTAATACAATGAGATATGATGTGGTCATAAAAAAGAATGAAGTACTTATCCATGCTATAATATGGATGAGGCTTAAACCCATTATGTTAAGAGAAAGGTAGCAGACACAAAAGACCATATATGTACAACACCATTCATATGAAATATTCAGAATAGGCACATCCAAAGAGACAAAAGGCAGATTAGTGGTTGCTTGGAGAGGTGACAGAACAATGGGTGAGGATGGAATGGCGAGTGACCGCTAATGTGTATGCAGTTTCTTTTGGGGGTAATATAAGCAGTCTTAAACTATGGTAACAGTTGCACATCTCTGGTAATATACTAAAAACTGATGTACTATAAGTACATCAATGAGTAAATTTCATGTTATGTGACATCTATTTCAATAAACATATAAAATGGGGGAGACTACTATTTAGTAGGCATAACTGCTTCTACAGCTTTTCTTTCTCCCCTCTCTTCCTAGTCCTTTAGCACTAGAGCAAACGAACAAGGGCACTTGGGGGTACACCCTGTTTTGATAGCTTAGAACAGGGAGGGTAAAGCTTTGGAAGATGTTAAATGCAGTGTCCAAAATTAATGTTATTTCTGTGACTGTCTTTAGAAATACTTTTATTCAAAGTTCTGTCCTTATGCCTCCTTTTGGTTTCTAATCTTAGCTAACGCTGTGATTCCAGTCTATACTCATAGTTGTATGTAACTGCTGCAGAGCTATTTGGGGGCTCCTGTGCATCTCCATCCCCACATATTTCCTATTACTTCATTCCTGGGAGCACCATATTGTTTAGCATCAAACCCTGTGATTGATCAGGGTTGGATGATGTAAATGGGAAACCCTCCTTTAGGCTGTTACCATAAAGCTTATATCTGGACTTCCTCAGAGCTTGTGGGTCTCAGTGAGACTCTTTTGGAACACTAAATGGCCAGAGTCTTGTTTTTCTGTTTTTGTTTTTCCCTGGATAACCTTCAGTATTATGCCATGTTCTACTCAGAAATATGACTTCTCTTTTGATAAAGAACTTACCCTAAGACTGATCTTCCTGGGTGCCTTCAAACCTATCATTCTTTATGTTCCATAGCTCATTGCTTACTAGGTGTGTCTGGAGTGTAATTTTTAGATAGCAGAGACTGTAAAATATCTTTTGAGCTTATCATATTGCTGTGTTCAGTAAGCGTGACTCTTCTATTGGCTTCTTACTTCCATTCCTTGTTTCCTTAGTTCTGCATAATAGAATAAAAGCATACACCATGGGATGCAAGTGTTGATAAATATATGTATACAAGCTGCCATAAGTACAGATGCTGGAGTGTTACAACTCTAGCCAGCGCTTAGAATGTTCATAGCTACAAAATATAAGATAATTACAGTGAAAACATCCATCACTTCTCCCTTCTAAGCTCCCAGACACCATTTCTTTTCATAAATGAGGCTTTCAACGTATTTAAGAAAAAAAAATGAAAATGAAATAAACAGAAAGCCGTTTTTACTAGAGTAAGACAATAGGTGTACAAGAGGTACTCCCTGGCCAATTAGAGTAAGTCATATTAGACTCACGCAGACAAAGAGGAGCTAAATTCAGGACACTGTGTCCAATCCATGCTAATTGTTTAGGTCCCAGCCCTTTTATTTCCTTTCCTAGGAACTTCGTGCCACTGGTCCATACCCAAGCTATATTACCAAGTTTTCCAGGAAAAAGAGGGGTGTTCTGGAAGAGTGGATTTTTTAATGATTATCTCATGGATAAGTTTTCTTTTGTTTGTCTTTTCAGAAGTCCTCAGTCCTATTATGTTTTTAAAAACTGATATTGAGACCCATACCAGATGCTCGGTGAGACAGACACAGATGATATTTGCCCTCAAAACCTGGTTTTAATCAAGTTTTACATCTGATCACCACCTAATAATATATTCAAAATTTCCCAAAGCTCCAGGAATAAGTGCAGGATTTATTATTAAGGTTTCTAGGTGGCATCTTAGCCAAACTGCTTATAAACGGAGCTTAGATCTTTTTTCAAAAGTCTTCTCTCCTTTCCTTCCTTCTACCCTTAAAGAGAGGCTGGCTTATTATTACAGATTTCTGCCTAAAATTTGGGTCAGTACTAATTTCCCCAGTGCCAGATACTGCCATGCTTGGAGCATCTTCCTTGCCTTTTTCTTTCTGCTCAGGCCTTGCAAGGACCTAGGGGATGGACGGGCTGAGGATTGAACAGACAAGTGTAGTGGGTAGACTGGCATCCCTGGGGTGGCAACAAGCAGTGTACTTTCTATTTGTTTCTCAGACATCAAATACTTTTCCTTGCTGACAAGGTAGGGTGACTCCTCTAGGGTGATTCTGTTTCTGCACATTTTATAACTCTCAGGGGTGTTAGTGAGATACAAGAAAAGAAGAAATGGAGACACTCAAGGGGCAGAACCAGAAGGGACATTGCTCCCTGCGGCATGGCTTTGATGTAGACATTAAGTGGTCGCTTGTTGGGGCCGTTGCCTATGATGTGTGTGTATGAATAATGTTGAAATGCTGTGAGTGACTTTTTGTTAATAAAGCCAAAGAAGCAAACAAATCTAACTTTTCAGATTGGATCATAAGAAACAAACACTTAAAACCAAAATCATTCAGAATAGTTCAAAATAACAGGGTGATCAAAAGTATACCAGACAAATGCCATCAAAGGGAAAGCAGATGTAGAAATCTTAATATCAGCAAGGTGAAAGCTAGACAAAAATAAATATCACAATGAAGGACAGCTTGTAATACTATGGGGTACAGTTCACACTAAATATATTAGGAATACTTATGAGCCAAATGATATAACGACAATCAGAAAAGAAACAGAAGATACAAGCAGAAATAGAAACACACCAGAGGTAGACAACTGTAATGTACCAACTTAGACTATGATGGATACTGTAGTTAAAAATTAAGTAAAGACACAGAAATGCTAAAACCTAATAATAACATTCATCTAATAGTAATCCAAATCTTCCATTCCTTTTCTACATATTAGTCAAATATGTCTATTAAAAACTCATCAACCATATTTGCCCCTGAGATCTATTTCATACAAGAAAGACAGGATGAATACCTGGCTTTGTTGTTGTTCTCTTATGCACCAGCTTTCAAAATATTGGTTGTTTACTGAGCATTTTTCAATGGTGGTCCTATGGTTTTGTTTTTGTATCATTACAAATTCATGGTTTTAAATATATTTGCAGTGTTTCAATCCATTACAGATAGTATTCATATTAATGGTTAAATTGTCCCATCTTTGTCCAGTGGGAACATTTTCTTTTTTTTTTTTTTTTTGAGACGGAGTCTTGCTCTATCCCTCAGGCTACAATGTAGTGGCGTAATCTCGGCTCACCACAACCTCTGCCTTCCAGGTTTAAGTGATTCTTCTGCCTCAGCCTCCCAAGTAGCTGGGTTTACAGGCATGTGCCACCATGCCCAGCTAATTTTTGTATTTTTAATAGAGATAGGGTTTCACCGTGTTGGTCAGGCTGGTCTTGAACTCCTGACCTCAGGTGATCTGCCCAACTCGGCCTCCCAAAGTGCAGTGAGCTACTGCACCCAGCCAGGAACATTTTCATGAAGATTCCTGACTCCTTTGACATGACAACAATAATCTTTAATGGCTCCTTAAATTTCTAATGTGCAGGAGGACTCAGGCTCATTTAATTCACTTCTTGCTCTAGGCCTGGAATCAGTCATTTCTCCAAGGAGAGCTGTTTCCTTTGGAAATAGCATTTAGAAATAATAATCTGGGTTATAGGAGTGTTCACTGCTCTTGCAGGCCTTTTTAGTAAAGTAATATATATTGAAAATAAATCATATGTTCATAATGGTATCTCCAACTCAAATTTACAAATAGAGGAATTTTACTTATCCTTTTCACTTGTGCTTTTTTTTTTTTTTTTTTTGAGATGAGTCTTGCTCTGTCACCCAGGCTACAGTGCAATGGTGCAATCTCGGCTCACTGCAACTTCTGATTCCCAGATTCAAGCCATTTTCCCACCTTACCCACCCGAGTAGCTGGGGTTACAGGCACCTGCCATCATGCCCAGCTATTTTTTGTATTTCTGTAGAGACGGGGTTTCACCATGTTGGCCAGCTGGTCTTGAACTCCTGACCTCAGGTGATCCACCCACCTCAGCTTCCCAAAGTGCTGACAGGTGTGAGCCACTCTGCCTGACCAAATTGTGCATTTTTATATGCTCTTTCCCACAACTTAAATACAATCTTCCAGCATCAACATAATTATCCATTTAATATACATGCAACATTCTAAAAAAAAAAAAAAATACCAATACTAGCACCAAGATATGATTACCGAAAACAGTTTACAATTGTTTTTTTCATTTTTCGTCTTTAGGGTGTACCCGCTAGTCATGTATAGCCAAATTAATGTGTTTTTAAGCTATTTGAAATAATTCTTCTTTTGTGTGGTTACACCACCAGCTCAATATACTATTGTGTTCTTTTGTTTCATTTTGTTTTCAGTTTTTACAGAGGCTTTTAAAATTTTTACTGTTTATAATTATGTAACATAGTTACACTGTTTTAAAGTTGTCTATAAAACAAGGTACATATGTATTTAATATTTTTTATATGTTTGTATGTCTTTATTTTTAATATATTTTCTGGAGGCTTAGCCTTGATCTTTGTTCTCCAGGAATCCCAATTGTTCTATAAACTTCTGAACATCTTTTTAATAAACTCTTTCTCTGCTTAGTCTTCTTAAATTGGCTTCTGATGCTTGCAACTAGGGGAATGGCTGCTGAGTGGGCAGCCAACTCAATTTGCAGGTTAACTTATGCTTCCCTGAGACTAGCTTTGCGTGAACAAAATCTCCGTAAGTGACAGATTTGAGAGTTACTACAGTTTCTATTACACCTTTCCCACCCTCCTACCTTCTCCTATATCCATGTAACTGAGGGAAAACACACGCATGATTTGCCACAAAATAGAAAAAAACAGTTGCAGGACAATATTTGGTCGCCACGTCTAAGATATGGAAGAGGTTGGAATAAATTTTAAGTAGCTGCCTCAGTTGGCATCTCATAGAATTCCTGCCCTACCCTGTTTTACATGCATTTCAAGATATTCATTAGACTCCCTGTGGCCAATACGTGGTTCTGCTCCAAAGGAAGGTTGAGAAGAAGCTTAAGCTTATTGGAAGTCTCCACTTACTGTGTTGTGGCCACCAATGCGCTCTCAGAGAGTGTTTTCTTTTTATTAGATTACAAAAGACACAGCAATAGTGCTGTTCCTCCTGGCAGGTGCCAGTGACTTCCAACCTAAGTGGAATGTCAATTCCACTCAAGTCTGAATTGAGAGTGTTATCACATAGAAGCTGTGAGAGCACACACTTTCTCTTGTTTATACTGGGAAACACATGACACCCTGAAACAAGTGGGAGGTTTGAAAACTATGAATTGGATCTGAAGATGAAACATAAAAGTGTCATGTTGAAAAACATTACTTCTTCCTTTCCAAAGCTAAGAGTCCTTCTACCATCCTCTAGCCATTTCTGATCATAGTGTATTTTCTACCTGTCTTTGGCATCAAAAAACTTTTAACCACTATTCAAAGTAGGCCCGCACTTTCCACACAACTTTAGCCCTTATAGATATCAGTGTCTTGGCTGTAATTCCAATGTCTCGTGGAACATTTTCCCAGAGACAGTTATAGATATGCATCCAGCATATTCCTAATTCAAATGAATTTGTTAACTTCTACAGTCACCTGTATAAGAATTCATTCAGCCCACGAGTACATCAGAACACTTAAGTCACAATGCTCCTTTTATGCATGTGTCCTAACATTCTTCTTTTCAATTTTACCCTAGAAAATGTCTTGGAGGAGAGATCCAAGTTGGCTGATCACTAGCAGCTCAGGATTGTAGCTCCAAGTGAAAGCACAGAGAACGAGAGGACGCCACACTTTCAGACGAATTTTTGTTGCTCACGGACCAGGAGATTCCCAGTGGAGGAGCCCCACGGGTCCGCCAGCATGACTCTTGTGCTCGGTGCGGTGGTTTTGCCAGCGCCCCGCGCAGCAGTTCTCAGTGCAGGGTAAACGGGACTGGGTCCCTTTTTGGTCAACATTTGGAGCTCTGGGAAGGCAGAGTCGCCCATTCAGCTGATTGAAAAAGGGACTCAAGAGGGAAGCTGGACCAGAGATTCCCGGGCAGAAAAGCACCACGAAAATTAACACCGCTGTTTTGGCTGGCGCAGTGGATTGCTCAGATTTCTGCGCTGGGAATCAACAAGTTGGACGTCCACTCAGAGACCTAATTTGAAAGTCAGTAATTACAAAGACGACAGGTGGATAAATTTACAATGACAGGAAGAAACCAGCATAAAAAGGCTGAGAATACTCAAAGTTAGAATGCCTCTCCCTCTACAGGGGATCACAGTTCCTCATCAACAAGGAAACAAGGCCTGATGGAGAATGAGTGCATTCCAATAATAGAATTAGGTTTCAGAAGGTGGATAATAAGAAACTTCTGTGAGTTAAAAGAACATGTTCTAGCCCAATGTAAAGAAACTAAGAAACTTGAAAAAGGTTTGACGAAATCCTAATGAGAATAGACAATCTAGAGAGGAATATAAGTGAATTAATGGAACTGAAGACTACAATACGAGAACGCCAAGAAGTATGCACAGGTTTTAACACTCGAATTGATCAAGCAGATGAAAGGATATCAGAGGTCGAAGACCAACTTAATGAAACAAAATGAGAAGACAAGATTAGAGAAGAAAAAGTAAAAAGGAATGAGCAAAGTCTCCAAGAAATATGAGACTATGTGAAAAGACCTAATTTATGTTTGATAGGTGTACCTGAATGTCATGAAGAGAATGAATCCATGCTGGAAAATATTTTTCAGGATATTATTCAGGAAAACTTTCTAACCTAGTAAGGCAAGACAATACTCAACTCCAGGTAATACAGAGAACACCGCAAAGATATTCCTCAAGAAGAGCAACCCCAAGACACATAATCGTTAGATTCACCAGGGTTGAAATAAAGGAGAAAATTCTAAGGGCAACTGGAGAGAAAGGTCAGGTTACCCATAAAGGGAAGCCTATCAGACTCACAGCAGATCTCTCAGCAGAAACTCTACAAACTAGAAGAGAGTGGGGGTCAATATTCAATATCCTCAAAGAAAAGAATTTTCAACCCAGAATCTCATGTCCAGCCAAATTAAGCTTCATAAATGAAGGAAAAATAAAATTTTTTGTGAACAAGCAAGCACTCAGAGATTTCATCACCACCAGGCCTGCCTTACAAGAGCTTCTGAAAGAAGCACTATACACAGAAAGGAACAACCAGTATCAGTCATCCTAAAAACTTACCAAAAGGTAAAGAGTATCTTCATAATGAAGAATCTATATCAACTAATGGGCAAAATAGCCAGCTAGCATTAAATGACAATATCAAAGTCACAAATATCAATATTAATCCTAAATTTAAATGGATTAAATGCCCCAAAGACACAGACACACAAATTGAATAAAAAGTCAAAACCCATCAGCACGTTGTATCCAGATCCATCTCATAAGCAAGGACACACAAAGACTCAAAACAAAAGGTTCGAGGAAGACTCATCAACCAAACAGAGAGCAAAAAAAAAAAAAAGAAACCCAGGAGTTGTAACTTTCGTCACTGACAAAATGACTGTAATAGTAACAAAGACTAAAAGAAACAAAGAAGGACATTACATAATGGTAAAAGCATCAATGTAACAACAGGAGTCAATGATCGTAAATATATATGTACCCAATATAGGAGCACCCAGATACATAAGACAAGTTCTTAATGACTTATAAAGAGACTTGGACTTCCACACAATAATAGCGGGAGACTTTGACACCATATTGTTAATATTCGATGGATCAATGAGATAGAAAATTAACAGGGACATTTATGATTTGAACTCAGACCTGGAACAAGTAAACTCAGTGAATATTTATAGACTTCTTCACCCCAGGTCCACAGAACATAGATTTTTTTCAGTATCACATTACACCTATTTTGAAAGTGACCACATAAATGGAAGTAAATCACTCTTCAGCATTTGCATAGCATTTCACAGACTTAAATGAAATATTGGTTGGCTGTTATTTTCTTCTCTTATTCCTTCCTGTCTCCACTGTTAAGTACAATTATCGGCATAAAAGAGGTTTTTAATACCTATTTTTAGATTGCATTCCAGCCTGGGCAATAGAGCAAGACTCCTGTTCTCTCTCCCCCTTTCTCTTTCTTTCTTTCTTTCAAAAAAGAAAATGTCTTGGAAGCAAAAATAGCAAACATTTACTAAGGGATCACTAGAGGCCTGGCATCATTCTTCAGCTTTGTTCTATATGATTCTACAGCACCATCTCAGTTAATTAGTCACTACAGCAACCCTATGACATCTGTATACTACTTTACTGTGCTTTTTTTTTCTTTTTTGAAATAGAGTCTCACCCTGTTACCCAGGCTGGAGTGCAGTGGCATGATCTCGACTCACTGCAACCTCCACCTCCCGGGTTCAAGCAATTATCATGCTTCAGCCTCCTGAGTAGCTGGGACTACAGGTACACAGCACCACACCCAGATAATTTTTGTATATTTAGTAAAGATGGGGTTTTATCATGTTGGTCAGGCTGATCTCGAACTCCTGACCTCAGGTGATTCCTCCCACCTAGGCCTCCCAAAGAGCTGGGATTACAAGCATGAGCCACTGTGCCCGGCCCTATTGTGCTATTTTATAGGTGAACAAACAAAGGCACAGAAATATTAAGTACTTTACCGGAGAGTGCATAGCTAGAGAATGAAGGAGCCAAGAATCAAACCCAGACATATGACCTTGAGCCTGTTCTTCACTACACTTGGTGCCTTCCCAGTGGAAAATGCTAGCAGAGAAGTTTCTCTATCATTTATATGCTTTTATGACACATCCTAAGATTAGTGGGGCTACAAATTGTCTCTTGAATAAAAGCTTTGTCTTTGTCACAGGCATGAAATATTTTCTTTTAAATCAAATAAACCAATAAAACTAAATTATACAGCCCAATTAAAATGTGCTTTCAACTTGCTAGGAACAAATTTAATAGTCTTATTCAGAAAAAGAGCCATTATTTGAAATCTATCTTCTTTTTTGTATTTGCAAGCTGATTAAAATTTTGTTACTCATTTATCTGATGAGAATTTAATGGGTTACCTACTCTTTTTATCTAGGCTCGTAAACAAGAAATTCAAAATCAAGTTGAAAGTTGCAGACATATATATTCATGAGACTGTTAGAGAATACAACATTCAAATAGCAGCAGATACATTTTTAAATTTGTTATTATATGGTTAATGCTGTGTTTGTGGTGTGTGTGTGGTTGTGCAGTTATGTCTGTATGTGTAATATAAGAGACACTATTCTTCCCAATTATTGCACCTTTGGGAAAATGCCCAAATTCACTGAGCCCCATAGTTTTTAAAAGCATTCATGGAATTATATACATATATATCTAGCACACAGTCTTTTTTAGAGTTGAAAGAGCCCAGAATTTGATACGAACTCAGGTCAAATTTTAGTTCTGTACTAAATAGTAATGTAACTTTGCACAAATTATTAAACCTTCCTAAGTCTGTTTCTTAACCTGAAAAAATGGAAATGCTACTGATCTTGTAAGGAGATTGCTAAGATTAAGTGAAATAGTATTTGAGGAATACACAGTATCTGGTACTTTAGATGTCAGTTACAATTCTCTTTTCCCTTCTGTCTTGTGTTCTTTCCTCTCTTAGGAAAGGGGTGGTGAGCTATGGAAAGGTAGAGGTAGAGGGGTCTTCTGCTTAGGAGAAGCCTTTACTTAAAGGACTCAGCAAAGTCTGGTGGCATCAAAGAAGAGGAAGGGAGAAGGCTACATTAAGGAAGAGAGGAATAAAAGGACCTAAACTTCCTTTCCACTTATCTAACCCATCTTACCAGGACAGAAAAGTAGTTAGGGATTCTGGTGGAGACATAACAGACAAGCACCTGTCCCCCTTGGGTCACGTGCCCTTTCACACGTGGGTGGGCTGTGAAAGAAAGATGAGGTTCTTGGGATTGTAGGGAGGAACAACTTGGGGAGGAGGCTGTTGCTCTTTGCCTCTGTGATGTGAGACTAGACTAATACTAGCGGACAAATGCCTCTGCACCATGGGGCTGCATTGCAGAATCCCTGAGATTTCCCAGGCAATGAAGGAGCTGAGCTATGGTCACAGCTGACACCTGCTGTTGACCCTAAGACTTGCTCTCTTCACCTGGCAGTGCCTGCCTCCAGCTATTAAAGGGATACCGGCTCAGCCACCAGAGCTAACTGTGCTTCCTAAGCCAAAGGCAAACCATCAGCAACAGCGTTTCCCCGTATCTCACTCCTCACGGTGCATCTCAATGTCCTGATTGTTCCCCCACCTCCTGATTTGAGCAGAGGGAGAGCTCTTTGGACAAGCCAGCTCTGGATATTATTCTATAAATCATTGCTGTAATTTCAGCTTGGAGCCTGTTCTTCCCAGATCTTTACATGGTCGCTTCCTTCTTATTCTTCAGAGAGGTCCTCCCTGCACACCCCAACAAAATATAGCCCTCATTTTCAGGTCGTCATCTAATGTATTACCTGTTTGGCTTCCCTTCCAGCAGTTATTACTATCCAAAATATCTTGTTTACTTATCTATGATTATGTTTTCTTTTACCTGCAATCAATCTCTAGAAAACAAGAAAGTTTCCTGTATAATTTCAGGGTGAGCAAACTACTGCCTGAGGGCCAAATATGGCCTACTGCCTGTTTTTGTAAATAAAGTTTTATTAAAACACATCCACACCCACTATTGACATATTATCTATGACAGTGTTTGTACTACAATAGCAGAGTTGGGTGGCTGAGACAGACACTGTCTGGCCCACAAAGCCTAAAATATTTATTCTTTGGCCCTTTATAGAAAAAGTTTGCCAACTTGTGTCTCAGGGAAATAATTCTCCCTCGATAGGCGTAGATGCTGTTGCATTGAAAGGTTATGCTAATATGAGCAGCTGAAGTATCATGACAGATAATACTGGCATTTGTCTTTAAAGTTTTCCACTGTTTTTTGTTGCTGCTGCTGGTGGTAGTATGTTTGGTAGGAGTCGGGACTGAATTTCCTGCTGTATTTTCAGAGCTACATTAAACAAATGGATTTAATCCAGAAAAACACCAGGTCTCTTAAATATAATTTTTAAAATGAAGTTCATTTTAAAAGAATGAAAACTCATTACTGAAAGTGTAGAACAGGTGGGAAAAACAGTCACAGAAGCACCTGTGACTGTTTTTTCCCAGGCATGCCCTCTTTAAAAAAAATTAAAATTAAAAATTAAAAAAAAGTGAAATGTAGAATTTAAAAAAATTAACTCCATC
This sequence comes from Cebus imitator, assembly GCF_001604975.1. Taxonomy (NCBI): domain Eukaryota; kingdom Metazoa; phylum Chordata; class Mammalia; order Primates; family Cebidae; genus Cebus; species Cebus imitator. Next base: position 2,343,995 of record NW_016107396.1, read on the forward strand.
CCATTGTTCAGGGACAGATGATAACATCAAATACTTTCCTTCTGGGTCTTTACTCCAAATACAAGAAATTTTTTAAAGTTGTGTTGATAATAGTATTAAAAAACTTCTATTTTGCTTTTTAATTTAATATAAAGAATATTTTCTTATATATTAGTAAGGAGTGATTGGTAGTAAGTCACAGAAACAAAGGTTAAGTAAAAAAGAAAATTTATTGATAAGTTTTAAGGTGGCAAATAGAATCAAAGGAAGTTTAAGGCCAGGCGAGGTGGCTCATGCCCATAATCCCAGCACTTTGGGAGGCTGAGGAGAGTGGATCATAAGGTCAGGAGTTCGAGACCACCCTAGCCAACACAGTGAAACTCTGTCTGCACCAAAAATACAAAAATTAGCCAGGCGTGGTGGCACACGTCTGTAGTCCCAGCTACTCAGGAGGCTGAGGCAGGCGAATCACTTGAGCCCGGGAGGCAGAGGTTGCAGTGAGCCGAGACCATGCCATTGCACTCCAGCCTGGGTGACAAGAGTGAGACTCCATCTCAAAAAAAAAAAAAAGAAAAAAGAAAGAAAGGGAAGTTGGGAAGTTTAAATACAAAACAGGCTCCTCAGGGGTCCAATAGAATAGATCACCTAAAGCTGTTTCTAGCCTTGTATCACTCTAATCAATATTCAAATTTCTGGCAAAGAGAGTCTGACTGGCCCAGCAGGAGTCCTGTTGCCTCCTCTGGCCAGGGGCTACTGGGGCATCTTGACTGACAGTTCACAAAGGAGGAATACAACAGAAGAAGGAAGTGTGTCTCCAAGTACTGGGGTGGTATTACCAGTAGAAGGAGAGAAGGGAGTCCAGGTAAAGACATGTCCACTGTCTTTGTTTTGTACTGCTATAACAGAATACTTGAGACTGGGTAATTTATAAGGAATGGAAATTTCTTCCTTCACAATTCTGAGGTTGGGAAGTCCAAGATCAAGGCACTAGCATCTGGTACGTTCATCTTCCTGTGTCCTTACATGTTGGAAGGGCAAGGGAGAAACAGACTGTGTCCTCACATTGCAGAATAGCAGAAGAGAGAGAATCAAATCTCATAAGCCCTTTTAATAACAGCATTAATTCATTCATAAGGGAAGGGACCTCAAGACCCACATACTTCCCAAAAGGCCCCACCTGCCAACACAGTTGCATTGGGGATTAGGTTTCCAACACACGATTTTTGAGGGACACATTTACACCACAGCATTCACTATGACACGGTGTTACAAACTTTTCATAAATAGGCTTAGACTGTTTTCAGAAGTGATGTAAGAGCTAATAATCTAATAGGATGGAAAGAATTTTCCTTTGCCTCTGATCCCAGATGTCTATGATTACTCATCTCTGACATTTTGCCATCTCTGAGCATTACAGCTTATTCCACGTGTTCCTTCTTTGACCCTGTTTGGTCCTGTGGATATTTTATTAAGACACACAGAGATTTGGTGCGTGTGGTACGAATTGGGGTCATCAGCAGTGGTGCCCCAGGACTCCAGAGGAATTCCACAGCCATCTTACAGTATGGGTTAAGGAAAATGTTGTATGTGAGAAGAGGAAACTTCCAGAGCTAAGGTCAGAAAAAGAAGAAAATGCAGGAAATCTTTCCCTTCTTCCATTTTCTCCACGAAAGGACATAATACCAGGTGCTGTGCCAATAATGTGTGTAGCATGAGTTTGCATTCCAGGAGAGGGACCCAATTCTTCTGGTGCTGTGCATTTTAATAAGGCTTTATACAGAACAGATTTGCTTGTCAGCTATTTACATGATACTGACTGCCCAGCAATGTGAGAAGCCAGCAGTGCTCTGGGAAGCTGAGCTTACATACATGCTTCCTATTAAGAGTAGGGAGCCCTGGTCTCAATTAGCTGGTCATCCAGTTAACACATGGTGAGTTTGTCAGGTGGTTTGGCACATTTTTCTTAGGTCCAGGAACCAAACGTCTGTCATGGAAAGGAAAGAGAAGTTCAGAGCAAACATCCCCCTCAAAACAGAAACCAACCTACTGATACATTCCTTAGAAAAGGAATGTGCTGGCTTGTAGCAATTTTTTCTTGTCACTAACTGTGATATCTCAGACAGGTCACCCCAGCGCTTGCTTGTTCCTCACCTCTTTTTCTCTTACCTCCCCCTCTACAGTGTTCAAACATACAATAGAAGTAGTTGGGCCAGGTGCGGTGGCTCACGCCTATAATCCTGGCACTTTGGGAGGCCAAGCTGGGCAGATCACAAGGTCAAGAGATCAAGATTATCCTGGCCAAAAATACAAAAATTAGCTGGGTGTGGTGGCGCACACCTGTAGTCTCAGCTACTTGGGAGGTTGAGGCACGACACTCCCTTGAACCCAGGAGGCAGAGGTTGCAGTGAGCCAAGATCACACCACTGCACTCCAACCTGGCAATGGAGCAAGACTCCATCTCAAAAAAAAAAAAAAAAAAAAGAAAAAGAAGAAGTAGTTGGACTTCATACTTGTTAGGTCTCTTCCTGCTCTTAACTCTTATAAACCTATATTTATAGAATTAATTATAAATATTATTTGGTGAACCAAAAAATATTGCCTTTACTGGCTAAGTTTTCTGTAATGCTGTAATATTAAAAATTCCTTTGTAATTTTTACATCAATCTAAAATGGCTTGTATAAGTGCCTTAATATAGCTACAGATAGGTATTTTCTAAGCAGCTACTACAGATGGTTTATGGTTTACTCATCTTTAGCTCATGGTTGCAAAGCAGATCCTGGAAAGTGGTACACCCACACCATTTCACAATACGCTGGAAAGAGTGAGAAACTAGGAATCAGGAAATAGAGGCAGTTTTATCTGCATTTGCAAGGTAGCAGTGTAGCCTCAGGAGAGTCGGTCCACTCCTCTGGCCCTCTGCTGGTTGTTCAATGCCAGTCTCAGACGTCATCTCATAGGTGTTCCTCAAGCATTCTGCTCTTACTCCTAAAATCTGGGAAACTAAGAACATTCCTGCCATCTACCTTGTCTTCTCCATCCCTTCAAGGTCCAGATATGGCCAAGCAGTAATGTGTTTACCATGTCCCTATGGGCGTGTAGACAGCATGGGCTCAGCCTTCTCTCTTGTCTTCTCCATCCATTCCTGGTCCAGATATGGCCAAGCAGTAATGTATTTACCATGTCCATATGGGCGTGTAGACAGCATGGGCTCAGCTTCCCCTCTTGTCTTCTCCATCCATTCCTGGTCCAGATATGGCCAAGCAGTAATGTGTTTACCATGTCCATATGGGTGTGTAGACAGCATGGGCTCAGTTTCCCCTCTTGCTCATATTCTTTCCAAGAGTCCTTTTAGAACCATGCATTTCCTAGACCAAGTACTTTTTTGTCCTTTTGCCTGTCTTTTGATCTTTCTTCACAAATGCCAAGAGACAATTTTCTCTCTCCCTTTCTCTTTTTTAAATAATTAAACATGATTTCTTGCTATTGTTCCTCCCTACTCATATTATTTTAAAGAATTGACTTGAAGGAACTAAAATTAAGTAATTATTCTTGATTTCCAAATATCTTTATATGATACCATATACAGGGAGAAAAAGAATATTAGCTCATAAAATAATCTACTTGCTATCTTCCTGCAATATTTTTTTGTTTTTAATACTTATCAATTATTTGACTTAACTGTCAGCTTTGATCACATAAATATTAATCCCCAATCAGAAGACTATTGGGTTTCTGCCTCTGTGCACATCGTTATCCCTGAATAACTTTCACTTTACAAAATATTGATAATGTTGAAAATTTGTTTTTTTATAAATATGTATGACTTCGGAATACTTTGAACTATAAAACAAACTAAAAATATGATAAAGAACATTCAGCATCTTTAATTCTTTTTTTATTGTAATCCCCTATTTTGAGAATTAATTCTAATTAATTTTCATTGTGACTTAAATTTGCAAAATCAACAACTAAATGAGTTTAGCATTAATCTATTTTTAAAGTTTCCTAGACTTGGAAATGAAACTTCGTTAAATACTTTTAAACACCCTACATTTGCATTCCTTTTAATGATCACTTACAAACATGAAATCACTGAATCCTCACAACTAATAAACTAACCTAAAGTATCACCTGAATAAATTTGGAGGTTGCATTTACCTTTAGACACAGTCCCTTATTGAGACCAGATTCAAATCTTGGTTGAGACACTTACTAGTAGTTTGAGTTGGTAATGTATTCACTCTCTGAGCCTCATTGTCCTTATGTCTACAATAAGAATGGTAACATTGGCTTCAAAGAATAAGGTGAAGTATAAATGCATATGTATTTGAAGTGTCCAGTGAGAATTGTCATTAATTAATTAGTAGACATTTTAAAGCAGTAAAAAAAAAAAAGTCTGACCCTTATCAAAATATATCTCTATCATTTCTAGCCTCTGAATGGTCATTGGGCATCAGTTTGGGGTAAAAGTGAGTACTTCAAGACAGCTCATAAATTTAGATCAATTCAAAATGTACCAACTACAAAATGCCAAGTTCTTGGCAAAAAGATGAGAAATGAGAACAAGCTAGGAAAGAATTACATACAGGGAATTACGTGAGTATGATGAAGTGGAGGGGTGCTGTAATGAATACAACTACAATATGTGTTCAAAAATAGTTTGAATAACAAGTTACCATTGACTGAGACATATTTCTTATGAAACAGTAGTAGCTCCTCACTGCCCAGACCCTTGGCCTTCAGTCCTCAACAATGCATAATCAACAGATTCTTCTGAACTGCTGAAGATGGAAAAACTTTTTTTTAAATCAGCACAGCTTTATTTTTTATTTAATGTAGTACATAGTAGTCATTAATTATAACAAAACCATAAAAAGTTAAGAATGATGATGAGTTTGAGTTGGTTTTCTGTTATTAGCAGGGTAGGATAAAATTGGGCAATATTTTATTGATTGCAATGTAATACAAATGGCGGAATCTTTTGTTAGTTTCCGTTTGTAACAATAGTTCAAGCTGATACCGGGAAAAGTCTTTCAAAATAAAATGTCAATAGTCAAAAGGAAAATTATAAAATGTAAAAAACAAAAAAAAAAGATAAAACTTTAACAAGCTGAAATTATTAACTATGCAAATGACAAAACACCATTATTTTCATCTAATGAAATAGACAGGTAGCCAGAAGTACTGATTCCATAATATAAACTGTCCATAATAACTTGGGCATTATAAAAAGACAATCATGGTCAGGCATGGTGGCTCACTCCTGTAATCCTAGCACTTTGGAGGCTGAGGCAGGCAGACCACGAGGTCAGGAGTTTGAAACCAGCCTGGCCAACATGGCAAAACCCTTTCTCTACTAAAAACACAAAAATTAGCCAGGCGGGGTGGCAAGCTCCTGTAATCCCAGCTACTCAAGAGGCTGAGGCAGGATAATTACTTGAACTTGGGAGGCAAATGTTGTAGTAAGCCAAGATCACCCCACTGCACTCCAGCCTGGGTGACACAGCAAGACTCCGTCTTGAAAAAAAAATCAATCATTTTCTTGCTTTCTTCTTAACTATAATTTACTTAGGGCAAGGAAACAGGCCTGAGGTCTAAATTCCACTGTCTTTGTCAATTCATGCTATGTAACAAAATAGCATAGACTATTTTGCAGAGATTAATACACACGTGTAATCCACTATATTTAATCAAAACTTCCACAAAATTACTTTTTAAATTAAATAGTTTAAAGTGTTTTGCTATTAAATAAAATTCACAAATAATGTGTATTCAAAGACTTGGAGATATAAAATCAATGTACTCATTTAAAAATCTGTAAAAATGTATCTAATCTTTAATTTTTAACATTTTAAAAGTATAATTAAAATCTAATGATTTAATAATTTTTTAGGTTATGTGTATTGCGTGTTTGACCTCTGGGTTCAAAACCAGCAGCTTTCCTTATTAGCTATTAAGTTAGTTGTCTCCATCTCTACATCTCAACTACAGAGTGAACACAACAATAGTGCTGCCACACAGAGGAATGAATGATGTAATACCTGTCAATCATTTTGCATGGCTCTTGGAACATAGAAGTTGCTCAGTAAATGTTACTTTTGCTATTCTCATTATACTTAAATACAAATTGAAAAAGTTTGTCTCTACTATATAATTTGAACATAAAATCATATACTTACTTGTCTTTTAAACATTTTTGAATACTGAGAAGCAATTGCTCTATTATTAACTTTTGAGGAAGCAATTGACTTAGATTCAACACAATGTCTTTTTACCTAAAATCTGAGAGTCTAAAAGCATATCATTTTAGCTATTTGTTTTGAAAACCTCAGGCCATGGTCCAGGTAGAAAATCTTCCTTTTAGTTTTTTTGACTCCTAATATTTTGTGTTTGATCTAATAACAGTGACCTCATACTTAATGATCTAGATTTCCAATCCATGAAAAGCAATTTAAAAGAAAAATTACATCATTGAAGAAGTCACTATTAAATTCAAAACTCACTACAACGCTCAAGCGCAGTAGGGAATAACATTATTATTTTCAAACTCAGTGCAAAGACTTGGAATTGGTTGTAAGGAAGGACTTGCAAAAATAACAGCCTCATGTGAGAATTGAATGATGAGAGTACTACGCACAATATGATTTAGTTCTGCCAGAAAACAATAGGATTACATTTAAGCAAGTTACATCAGAGAAAACTTAGCTGGTTTCGTGTTATTTTAATAAAGTCAAAATATAAATGCAATTTGTCAATTTAAAGAACTACAATTTCCCTCTTTTTTTTTTTTTTT